>NW_022436966.1:16825547-16828098 GCF_009761245.1 Sapajus apella | reverse complement strand
TTCTTTCTTTTTCTTTCTTTCTTTTTTCTTTTTCTTTCTTCTTTCCTTTCTTCTTTTTTCTTTCTTCTTTCTTTTCTTCCTTCTTTCCTTTCTTTTTCTTTCTTTCTTTCCTTTTTCTTTCTTCCTTCTTTTCTTTCTCTCTCTTTCTTTCTTTCTTGTCTGTCTTGCTCTGTTGCCAGGCTGGAGTGCAGTGGTGCAATCTTACTTTACTGCAACCTTTGCCTCCTGGGTTCAAGCGATTCTCCTGCCTCAGCTTCTTGAGTAGCTGGGACTATAGACGTGCACTCAAACCCAGCTATGTTGGGTTTTTTTTTTTTTTGTATTTTTAGTAGAGATGTGGTTTCACCATCTTGGCCAGAATGCTCTTCAATCTGTTGATCTCGTGATCTGCCCACCTTGGCCTCCCAAAGTGCTGCAATTACAGGTGTGAACCACCATTCCTGGCCTGTCCCATTTCTTCTACAAGCACATTGTGGAATAAACGGAAGGCTGATAAGGAAATTTCACTACTAAAATGAGTATGTAACAGAGTATCACCCAACATTGGAGGAAAGTCATGACTATGAATCAGAAACACAAAACTCAACAAAGATAATAGTGTGTACTAAGGAAAAGAATTAAGATATTCTCAGGAAGATGGAATATATTCTCAGAAAGATGAAAATACTGCATTTGTTAAAAGTAATTCTATGTAATGGAAGTAAAACATCAGTTTAAAAAATACATTGCTATATAGCAGAAAGGACATTGCTGAAGAGCAAGTTAGAAACCTTGAGGACAATACATTTTGCTAGAATTCAGCAGATCACTTTTTTTACTAACACATATAAAAATGGTCATTTTATTGAGAAAAGCCAATTTATAAGAAGACATAATAGGGTATAACAAAGTAGAATTTCAAAATCCAAGGAAAAAAATAGCAGAACTAAAGTAAGAAGCAGACAAATCCACAATTATTGTTAGAAATTTTATCAATTTTCTCTCAGTTGTTGCTAGAACAAGAAGATAAAAATTAAAGATATCGAGAACTTGAATAACATTATCAATTATCAAACATGCGGACCTAATTGACATTTATAGAATATTATACCCAACAACTTCAGAATATATATACTTTTCACATATACATGAAACATTCCACAGGTGGTGCTATGCCATGCCTTGCTTCTTCCCAGGCAATACTCTTTGGTGTGGCTTGAATGTTTGCTCCCTCAAAGCTCATGTTGAAATGTACTTGCCCTTGTAACATTAGGAAGTGGGACCTTTAAGAGGTGATTAAGACATGAATGGGTTGATGCTGTCATGCACTTTCTCCCTCTCTTGCCCTTTTGCTCTTCTGCCTTGTGATGATGCAGCAAGAAGGGTCATTGCCAAGTGTTGGCATCTTGATATTGGACTTCTGAGCCACCAGGACTGTGAGCCAATAAGTTTCTGTTCATACAAATTACTCATCTGTGGCATTTTATTATAGCAGTACAAACAAATGAAGACATCTTTTAAACCCTCAGAGTTAAGCAATGTTCTGATTTCTATCATTGTAGATTAATTTTGCCTGTTTTGGGAATTCATATTTTGCTCAACATAATTGAGTAAAATATTTGAGGTTCATCTATATTGCTGTGGATATTGGTGGCTTAAAAAAAAAACTGACTAGGTTGAACCCATCCTCAAATCTCCTCAAAGGGAGGAGATTACACAAGGGCATGAAGATCACTGGCTGCCTACCACGTCTGTCAGCAAGAAAATGGATTTTAAAATTGTAGTATTTTCATACAATGGCATCCGTTTTTAGAATTCAGCAGAAGATTGTTTAAAGTCTGAAAATGAAGGGAAATAGAATCTGCATTCGTAAGTTCCTACAGTGCTTTCTCTTGCTCTTCATCCTCTCATTTCCTAGTTGTGTTTTAATTGCACTATCTCTTTGTTGGTTTATTTATTTATTTTATTAAATAGTTTTTGGTGAATAGGTCGTGTTTGATTACATGACTAAGTTCTATAGGTGTGATTTCTGAGATTTTGGCATACCCATGACCTGAGCAGTGTACATTGTACCCAGTGTGTAGTTTTTTAAATCTCTCATCCCCTTCTTCCCCTTCTCCCCCATATCCCCAAAGTCCATTATATTATTCTTATGCCTTTGCATTCCTCATAGCTTAGCTCCCACT
Source organism: Sapajus apella (assembly GCF_009761245.1). Lineage (NCBI taxonomy): Eukaryota > Metazoa > Chordata > Mammalia > Primates > Cebidae > Sapajus > Sapajus apella. The sequence continues at coordinate 16,825,933 of NW_022436966.1, read as the reverse complement.
TATGGGTGAGAACACAGAATTTTTTTTTTTAGTCCCTAGTTATTTTACTTAGAATTATGGTCTCCAACTCCATCGAGGTTGCTGCAAATACCATTATTTTATTCCTTTTTATGGCTAAGTGGTATTCCATGGCGTGTGTGTGTGTGTGTGTGTGTGTATGCCTCTTCCATAAAGCTGTATCGAGGATTGTATATTATACCCAGTGTGTAGTTTTTTAAATCTCTCATCCCCTTCTTCCCCTTCTCCCCCATATCCCCAAAGTCCATTATATTATTCTTATGCCTTTGCATTCCTCATAGCTTAGCTCCCACTTATGGGTGAGAACACAGAATTTTTTTTTTTAGTCCCTAGTTATTTTACTTAGAATTATGGTCTCCAACTCCATC
>NW_022436966.1:16779660-16825447 GCF_009761245.1 Sapajus apella | reverse complement strand
CCGTAGGTAGAAGAAAACAGCTTTATGGAAAAGGCAGCGTTACAGTTCCCTGAGTGCTCCTACAGAGCAGGGCTACCCAATGGGCAGATGGTAGCAGCTCAGGGCAGTTTTGCAGCCATATTTATACCCACTTTTAATTGCATTCATATTAAAGGGCAGTTTATTCAGAAATTTCCAGGGACGTACTAGTAACTTTTGGATCATTGGGTCATTGCCATGGAAAGAGGTGGTAACTCTCTGGTGTTGCCATGGCAATGACAGATTGACATGGCAGACGGGTGGGCACATCTGATTGGAAAGCTTCTTCTGCCCTCTCCTCTGTTTTAGCTAGTCCTCAATCTGGCTCCTTGTCTGAGCCCTGCTTCTAGAGTTGAGTCTCATCTCCTACCTCATTTTCATAAAGAAGTAGGAGCTGTGATCACAGGTCTCATTATATATTCATTTACCTTAAAAAAGGGCTACTAAGCCAAAACTACTTTTTACCAAGTGAGGTTGTCAACCTTTATAGCTTATTAAAGTTTTGGGTCAGATCTGTAATTTTTCTCCTTACAAAATTATTGACTTTGCTAACAAATGCCCATCCAAAGGAGAATTATAGATTGTTCATCAACTGTTACAAGAAAAGATCCATGTATCCACCTGTTCATTTGGTGTACAAAACATTTGGAGCTTTCTTTAATGCACAGTCAGCATAGAAATGTGTGTTTCAATCACTGGTCAGAGAGTATGATCTAATTTTTCTATCATCCATCCCTTTACAGAAGCCTGACTGGGAAAAGTTTCATTTAGGGAAAATGAGATACTCACTACTTTTGATAATTTAAAACTGTAATTAAAACATATTAGATACCAGAATTTAACATCTAAACTTGACTTATAGAATCACCTTCACTAAATTATACTAAATATTTAATCAAGTACCATTTGATGAAATGACCATATGTTTGCTACAAAAATGTTGCCAAGTGTAAGGTTCAGTGATAAAAACAGATCTCTTAACTGCAATCCCAATGAAAAATTCAGTATATAATTTATAATTGGAAAATGGTTGTTTCATATGAGGAAATACTGAGGCTTTCTCCCTCTTTTTTCATTTGGTGTGTTTAGACTTACAGCCTTTTGTCTGGCTGTCAGGAAGTCCAGGGCCACGTTAGAAGTTCAGTCACGTAAACAGGACTGGCCCCCATGGTTGGTATCTGAATTCCCACTTTTTTTTCCTTAGTCTCTATTTGCTTTTCTAATTTACTAAGCTCTATTAGCTATGATATCATATTGGTTTTGTAAGCTTCCTAAATATTTTTGAAAAAGCTGTGGTATCGATACATGCAGGAGTTAAAAATGACTGTCGGGCTACAGGAGGGGAATTAAGGAAACACTAAGCCAACCGCAATAAAAACAAAACCAAAATTAAAAAAAAAAAAAACGCTGCATTTTTCCCCTTCTTTTTGCATTTGCTGTTGTGAATAAACTTTTCATCTAAAGTTTGGAATAAATGTGTCGTATATATGTATGTGCATGTGTGTGTGTATATGTATGTGTGTTTATATATATAGTTTAATTATAGTTTTAAATTATCAAAAGTAGTAAGTATATATATACACACACATATACATATTTTTTAAGAATTTGCATTTATAGTTAAACAGATTTAGTAATTGAGTTAAAAAATATCCAAACAATATATTCCTACAGTGAATAAAGAGAAACATGGTTTTTGTACTTTTCTCAGATGGCATAACAACCTCTAAAATTTTAGCATGAGGCTTTTGTGAAGATACCTGTACACACAGTGCACACTGACTTTTTCATCACCAGGACCTTCTTCAACTTAGAGCAGGGGGGCTAATTTATTTTCTCTTAAGCAAAGTTTCTTTTGTTCCGAAGGGAAGATGGTACAAGCGGAGCAAGTTGTCAGGATTAATGCACATGTCTTCTTCCATGTTACAACCTAAAATTGGCATTTATATCAGATGATGTGTATTCAGCTCACAGAGGAAGAAGAAGTCTTGAGAAAAGATTTTAAAAACAAAGAATTAAAATTGGTTCAGTTTGGTAGTTAAAATTCTAGGCATGCTAACATAGAAAACTGACTCTGATTTTTTTTCATTTGTTCATCTCTTCTGTATTCTTCACCTTAATGTTATTCTGAAACGCTACTTGTAGCAATTTGACGTCATCAGGTGAACTGAGAGCACTCACCAGTCAGTTCCTTCTTCAATGAAGATCTCCCAGTATGTGGATTAATGTACACATTTTCTTTCCTAAATTTACCTCTCTAATGACCCAAACAGTTTGCTGAGGCCCTGCTTAGCAGATGTGAACAGCAACTATGGTGATTTTAGGCTCACATCATGTGTTGTGCCCTGCTGATGTTGTTCAAATAATTGGGTATTCTGAACATCATACAATTCACTGCAACTTTAAGGATGTAACCCACGGAGAAGAATGCCTAGGATAACTTCGGTGATAGCTACAATTACCACTGACTTTGCTTCTGTTTCGAGTCTGTCTTGTCTTTTAAAAAGACTGATCAGTCTAGAAAATAGAGAACAAACAAATAATAGTTACAGAAAGGTGCCCAGAGGGGTTGAAAAATCACAAGTGGATTGCTAAGGATTTCTATTTTCAGTGCTGGTGTTTGCTTATCTATGCTAGGTCAATGCGCTAAATCCACTTAAAAGCAATAAAGCATTTTTTATGTACAAAAACCTTTTTATTTAAAAAGAAACAAATAATGTTTCTTTTTAAAACATTACAAACATATTGCCAGTTCAGTAATTAATTGTGATACTCTTGGTTTGTTTTCATTCGTATATCATACAACATGGGTTTGAACCTATGTGCCACAAAGTAGTTTAGACACTAGGGATGACAAGAGAGCCCAGTCCCTTTACTTATGCAGTTTACACACTAGCAGGGAAGACAGGCTTTGAACAAATCACTGCTCATCGGTTGAGCGATATAAAGTAGAAATATAAGGAGGTGTGGAGGCTTATAACAAAATATTTTAGGTTAGGTGTCACCGTAGCAGAATATCCTCTTGTGCAACGGAAGTGCTCTCCAGAGAAACCAGAAAGGAAATGGGGGAAGTAGGAAAGGAAAGGGAAGAATCCAAGAAAGAGTAAAATTTGGGGAGGGTAGCTTCAGCCTGATGCTGTAAGGAAAATATGGAGTGTAAATGGCACCTCAGAGTTTGTCCTGAGCACGTCAGATGGACTTCATTCTGCCACGCTCTCTCTCAAGTGTGAAGGACCAAATGAGGAGAGAGTGTAGGCATGGGGGTGTGGGAATGTAAGGTCCAGACACTTCTAGTTCTCTGCACAAGTGGCTCTGGTAACCTGAGGGAAGTAGGCAAAGAACAGTTGCAGGTGTAACCCATCAGTGCAAAAATTTATAGAAACTGCGATCAGGGAAAACAGAAATGATAAAGTGATCTGAGGGGATCTGTGCATAACAGGAGCATTTTCCAATAGTGTCCCTCCCCTTGTGCTGCTCTGATAGTTTGCAGTTTGCATCTCACATTGTTTACTCTACACTGCCACAGCTTCATTCATCATAATTTCTTTAAAAATTTTATAAACATTATTGGGATGAACTACAGTGCTTGTTGCTGCTGTTGATCCCAAGGCCATAACTGATTTTTAGAATTATTCTCCTCTCCCCTGTGTTAAATTCCTCTCCTTTTTAGCTAGCACCTCTGTTGGTTCAGGTGGCTTGGCTGGTGGGGCAACCTAGACTTTCATTGATAACAATCATCATGTAGTCATCATGACCTCATGAGGCTCTGGTTGTTATAATTTCCCACTCACAGTTCAAGCTAAGGGTAGGAGTACCAAGCTCCTAGTTTGTGGAATTTTTAAAACTTAACAGGTTTTGAATTTTGCCAAACATTTGCATCCACTTTGGTGAGCATCTGATTTTTCTCTTTTATTTGGTTATTGTGGAAAGTTGCATTTATTAATTTTTGTATATTGAGTCAAATTTTCTGTCTCAGATTGAGCTCTCCAGCAGCCAATGCTGACATGGATTTTGGGATGAAAATTTTTTTTTAGTGATCAACACCCATGTAAAGAAGAGAAAAGAAGCTACATCTTTCTGAGGGATTGCTCATTTATTATTATGAAATGTCTTTTGATGTAAATTTTAGCCACACCAGCTTTCTAAATCTTACTGGTTTGCAGTGTCTTTTTTCGTCTTTGTACTCTCAACTTATTTTTGTACTTCTATTTAAAGTGCATCGCCTATAAATAGCATGTATTTGGGCCTGCTTTTTAAAAATCTATTATAGCAATCTCTACTTTTCCTGAAAAAATATTTTATTTTCTTTAGAATTATCAATTTCCTTCATTTTTTAAAAATTAATGAACTTATTTTTAGAGAGTTTTAGGCTCAGAAAAATATAGAGTTTCTCTCTTTCTTTTTTTTTGAGACAGAGTCTTGCTCTTTCACCCAAGCTGGAGTGTAATGGCTCACTTTCTGCTCACTGCAACCTCTGCCTCCGGGGCTCAAGTGATTCTCCTGCCTCAGCCTCCCAAGTAGCTGGGATTATAGGCACCTGCCACCATGCCGGGCTAGTTTTTTTGTATTTTTAGTAGAGACAGGGTTTCACCATGTTGGTCAGGCTGGTTTCAAACTCCTGACCTCATGATCTGCCCTCCTCCACCTCCCAAAATGCTGGGATTACAGACATGAGCCTCCATGCCCAGCCCAGAATTTAAATACCTCTATTTCCACATGTGTACAGCCTCTCCCTAAGGACATCCCACGTCACAGTAGTACAATGGTTACAATCAACGAATGATTGACACATTACCACTCAAAGTCCACAGTTTATAGTAGGGTTCATTCTAAGTGTTGTATGTTCTACGGGCTTTGACAAATGTATAATGATATATAGTCACCATTATATCATCATTCAGAGTAGTTTCACTGCCCAAATAATCCTCTGTGCTCTGCTATTCACCCTTCCCTCCCCACAACACCTGGAAACCACTCATCTTTTTACTATCTTCGTAATTTTGCCTTTTTCAGAGTGTCAGATAGTTGGAATCATGTGACATATACCTTTTTCAAATTGGTTTCTTTCATTTAGTAATACACATTTAAGGTATTTCCATGTTTTTTTTTTATGGCTTGATAGCTCATTTCTTTAGTACTGAGTAAAATTAAATTGTTTGGATGTATCACAATTTATCTATTTACCAACAGAAAGACATATTGATTGCTTCCAAGTTTTGGCAATTATGAATAAAAGCTGCTATAAAAATCTATGTGCAGGTTTTTGTGTAGACATAAATCTTCAATTCATTTGAATAAATACAAAGGAGTGGGATTGCTGAATTGTATGGGAAGAGTATGTTTAGTTTTGTAAGAAACTGCCAAACTGTCTTTCAAAGTGGCTGAAACATTATGTATTCCCACCAATAATGAATGAGGGTTCCTGTTGCTCCACATCCTCTGTAACATTTGGTGTTGTCAGTGTTTGAATTTTGACCATTCTGATAGGTGCGTAGTGGAGTCTCATTGTTGTTTTAATTTTCAATTCCCTATTGATTTACGATGTTGAACATATTTTTATATACTTACTTGCTATCTGTTTATCTTCTTTGATGAGATGTCTTTTGCTGATTTTTAAATTTTACTGCTGCTTTTCTTATTGTTAAGTTTTGAGGGTTTTCTTGTATATTTTGGATAACAGTCTTTCTTCAGATGTGTCTTTTGAAAATATTTTCTGTCAGTCTGTGGGTTGTTTTACTATTCTCGTGACATAGTCTTTATGTTTTTAATTTTAGTTAAACTTATTAACTATTTCTTTAATAAATCATGACTTCGATGTTGTATCTAGAAAGTCATTGACAACCCGCATGGTAATTTAGATTTTTTCTATTGTAATCTTCTAGGAGTTGTAGAGTTTTGAACTTTGCATTTAGGTTTATAATTTATTTTGAATTAATTTTTATAAAGGGTGTAAGTTACACGTCTAGATTTTTTTTTGCATGTGAATGTCCAGTTGTCCCATTACCATTTGTTGAAAAGACTCTTTGCTCCATTGAATTGTCTTTGATCCTTTGTCTAAAACTATTGGACTATATTTATATAAGTCTGTTTCTTGGCTCTGTATTCTCTTCCCTTGATCTGTTTACTCTTATGCCGCATTATCTTGATTATTGTAGCTTTATATTAAGTCTTGAAGTTCAGTAGTGCTGGTCCTCTCACTTCGTTCTCCTTCTTCAATATTGTGTTGGCTAGTCTAGGTCTTTTGCCTCTCCAGGCGAACTTTAGAATTCGTTTGTCAATATTTTACAAAATAACTTGCTGGGAATTTGATTGGGATCAAGTTAGGAAGCACTGATTTGGTAACAATATTGAATGTTCCTATCCATGAACATAGGATTGCTTTTTATTCATTTGGTTGTGTTTGTAGTTTTTCTCACATAGACTTACACATATCTTGTTGGATTCATACCTAAGTAGTTTATTGCTTGGGATGCTAATGTAAGTAGTATTATGTTTTAAATTTCAAATCCCACTTGTTCATTGATAGTATATAGGAAAGGAGTCAATTCTTGCATATTAACTGTGTCTGCTTCAATCTATAATAGCTTATTTGCTCGGAAAGTTTTTTGTTTCAGATTTTCTACAAAGACAATTATGTCATCTGTGAACAAAGACAGTTTTATTTATCAACGTGTATATATTTTATTTTCTGTTCTTAGCTTGAGTATGTATTATCTAGAACTCTGAATATGACATTAAAAAATGGTGGAGGGAAGATAACTTTGCTTTGTACCCGATCTTAGTGGGAAAGTTTCTAGTTCCTCACCTTTAAGTACTATATTGGCTGCAGGTTTTTTGTAGATGTTCTTAATCAAGTTGAGGATCTTCTCTTTCCAGATTGCTGAGAGTTTTTTTCATTAATGAGTGTTCAATTTTGTCAAATACTTTTTCAACATCTAATCATGTGATTTTTCTTCTATAGCCTGTTGGTGTGATTGATTACATTAATTAATTTTCAAATGTTGAGCCAGACTTTCATACCTGAAATAAATACTATTTGGTCATGGTGTATAATTTTTCTTATACATAATTGGGTTTGGTTTGCTGATATTTTGTTGATGATTTTTGCATCTATGTTCAAGAGAAATATTTGTCAGTACTTTACTTTTCTTGTGTTGCCTTTGTCTGATTTTGGTATTAGGGTAATGCCAGCCTGATAGAGTGACTCAGGAAGTATTCCTTCTGATTACATCTTCTAGAAGAGCAATATGGTTAGATTTTGTGCCCTCTTGTAAATGGCATCTTGAATTGCAATCCCTATGATAAGCCCCACATGTCAAGGGAGTGATCAGGTGGAAGTAATTGAGTAATGAGGACGGTTTCCCCCAAGCTGTTTTCATAATAGTGAATAAGTTCTCACGAGATCTGATGGTTATAAGAGGCTCGTTCCCCTTCACTCGGCACTTCTCCTTTCTGCCACTTTGTGAAGAAAGTGCCTTGCCTCTCCTTCGTCTTCCAAGATGATTGTAAATTTCCTAGAGCGTTCCCAGCATGCTAAACTGTGAGTCAATTAAACCTCTTTTCATCATAAGTTACCCAGTCTTAAGCAGCTCTTTCTAGCAGTGTGAGAATGGACTAATACAAAGAGATTTCAGAGAATTAGCATAGTTTATAACTTAAATGTTTGCTAGAATTAACCAGTGAACCAATCTGGATTTTGTGCTTTCTGTTTGGGAAGATTATTAATTATTGATTCAATTTTAAAAATAGATATAGGCCTATTCAGATGATCTTTTTCTTCCTGTGTGAGTTTTGTCAGATTGTATCTTTCAACGAATTGGTTCATTTTATCTAGATCAAGAAATTTGTGGGCATGGAGTCGGTCATAATATTCCTTTATTATACTTTTAATATTTACTGGATCTGTAGTGATGCTGCTAATTTTATTTCTGATACTAGTAATGTGTGTCTTCTTTCTTTTTCTCTTGGTTAGCCTAACTAGAGGATTACCAATTTTATTGATCTTTTCAAAGGACTAGCTCTTGCATTTATTGATTTTTCTCTATTGATCCTGCTTTTAATTTCATCCATTTCTGCTCAAATGTCTATTTTTCCTTTTATTCTGCTTACTTTGGATTTAACTTGCTCTTCTTTTTCTAATTTCCTAAGTAGGAAACTTAGATAATTTAGCTTAGATCTTTCTTCTTTTTTTAGTGTATACATTCAAGGCTATAAGTTTTCTTCTAAGCACTGCTTTTGATATCTCTCACAAATTTTGATAATTGCATTTTCTTTTTCATTTTGTTCAAAATATTTTAAAATTTTTATTGGGATTTTTTTCTTTGACTTATGTTATTTAGAAGTTTGTTGTTTAAGCTGCACGTATTTGTTGGGAGGGGGGTCCCCAGCTATCTTTCTGTTATGATTTCTTGTTTAATTCCACTGTGGTCTGGGAGCAGGTCATTGTATGATTTTTATTCTTTTACATTTGTTAAGACATGTTTTGTGACCCAGAATGTGGTCTATCTTGGTAAATGTTCCATGTGAGCTTGAGAAAAATATGTAATCTGCTATTGTTAGTTGAAGTAATCTATAGATGTCAATTATATCTGGTTTGTTGATGGTGTTGTTAAATTCAAATGTGTCTTTACTGAATTTCTGCCTGAGTTTCTTTTGATTAGTGTTAACATGGTATTTTTTTGTTCACCCATTTACTTTGATCTATATTGTCTTTATAATTAAAGTGTATTTCTTGTGGCCTTGTTTTTTTTATTATTCTGATAATTTCTGTCTTTTAATGGGTGTATTTAGACCATTAGCATTTAAAGTGATGACTGATATAGTTGCATTAATATATACCATGTTTGTTACTGTTTTATATTTGTTATTCTTGTTCCTTCTTCCTATTGTCTTCTACACTTTTTCTGCCTTTTGTGGTTTTAATTTAGACTCTTATGTGACTCCATTTTCTCCTCTTTTTCATCATATAAGTTAAACCTCTTATTACCTTTTTAGTGGTTGATTTAGAGTTTGCAATATACTTTTACAAAGAATCCAAGCCTACTTATATTTTATTTTATATTTTAAATTTTTGTGGGTTCACATTAGGTGTATAAATTTATGGAGTACATGAAGGTTTTGATACAGGGATGCAATGAGTAATAATCACGTCATAGAATATAGGGTATCCATCCCCTCAAGCATTTATCCTTTGTGTTAAAAACAATCCAATTATACTCTTTTAGCTATTTTAAAATGTACAGTTAAATTATTATTGACCAACTCACCCTGTTATGCTATCGAATACTAGGCCTCATTTATTCATACTATTTTTGTGTGTGTGTGTGGCTGTTAACTAACCCCACCCACCCTCATCTGCTTACTGCCCTTCCCAGCCTCTGATAATCATCCTTCCAAATCCACTTTTAAATAATAGTGTACCACCTAGCAGGTAGTGGAAGTGCCTTATGATAACAAAATATTTCTAATTTTTCCTTTCTGTCCTTTGTATCGTTTGTTTCATTTATACACAGTCATACATAAGCCTCTATGAATGCGCACATAACCGTACATAATTGAACACATTGTTGCTATTATTATTTTGAACAAAATATTATTGTTAGATCAATTAGCAATAGGAAAAATAAATGTTTTTATGTTACCTTTATTTATTTACTCTCTGATAATCTTCCTTTCTTTATGTAGATCTGAGTTTCTGATGTACATCATTTTCCTTGTCTCTGAAGAACTTCTTTGAACATTTCTTGCAAGGTAGTTCTCCTGACAGAAAATTCTCTTAAGTTTTGATTGTCTAAGTCTTAATTTCTTCTTTGCCTTTGATGGATAATTTCACAGGGTACAGGCTTCTAGGCTGATGATTTTTTTCTCTCAGTACTTTAAATATTTCACTCTGCTTTCTCCTTGTTGCATGGTTTCTTAGGAGAAGTTAGACATAGTCCTATCTTTACTCTTCTATAGGTGAGGTGGCTTTTTCTGTTTTCCTTCAATATTTTTTTCTGTATCTTAAGTTCAAATAGGATATGTCTGGATATAGTTTTTGTTTTAGGGTATACATATTTTTTCTTCTGACATTTATCTCGACTGATGTTCTCTGAGTTACCTGGCTATGTGGTTTGGCATATGAAAATAAATAATTATGGAAGATCCCTTAGTCATGATTGCCCCAAATATTGCTCTATTCTTTTCTCTTTTTCTTGCCCTTCTGTTATGTATATTGTGCATATATTATACCTCTTGTAGTTATTCCCAGTTCTTGGATATTTTGTTGTATTTTTTCCCTGGTGCTTTTCTTCACTTTGCTTTTTCAGTTATGGAAGTTTCTATTGCCATATTCTCAAGCTTAGAGCTTATTTCCTCAGTTATATCTAGTCTACTAATGAGCCCATGAAAGACATTCTTCACTTTTGTTAACAGTTTTTAAACTATAGCATTTCTTTATGATTATTTTTAAGAATTTCTGTCTATCTGCTTACATTATCCATATGTTCTTGCATATTGTCTATTTTTTTCTATTAAAGCCCTTGACATATTAATCATTGTTGAAAAAAATTCCTGGTCTGGTATCTCCAATATTCCTGCTATATCTAACTCTGGTTCTGATGCAAATTAAGTCTCCTCAAACTGTTTTTTTTTTTTTTTTTTTTCCTTTTAGTATGCTTTGTAATTTCTTGTTGAAAGATAGACATAATGTACTAGGTAAAAGATCTTTAGTAAGGTAGTGGTAGGATCCTGGGAGAGGGGAAACATTCTAGGGTCCTATGATTAGGTCTCAGTATTTTGGTGAGCCTAAGTCCCTGGGCTGTGGCTGTGTTTCTCAGTACCCCAGGCTCCCTGGCTTTGGTGGGACAGAATGAATAGATAGGGCTGGGATTGGCTTTTTCTTTTCCCTCACATGGAAGACTAGAACTGGTAAGAGGAGTTTGTATTTTTGCTTCCTCCAGGCAGACTAGGCTCTGAAAAAACTCCAGCATGTTAAGTTCTGGTAAAATAGTTTCTCCTAAGGGTAGCCCTCATTCAGAACAGAATGCTCTGGCATATTTCAAAATAGTTTCTCTCCCCTTCTGCATCCCCAGAGGCAAGAAGAAATTTTTGTCCAACATTCACTGGGAGGACTTTGTAGAGATTCTGGAGGTAAAACTTATAAAAATGTGCCATTTGTGTCTCATGACTGGGTCGCCTGGAGTTTTTAATTATCTGACTTGTCCACACTGAGCCTCCCAATTTGTCAATTACCATTTAGGTTTTCCTACCTCAGTACTGATTCCCATGAAAATTTCTGCTTATGGGTTCTTCCCCAGTAGGTTGTGATGTTCTGTATTTTCCTATCTGTATCTCCAGTTCTGGGAGAAGCAGTTTGCCCTGTGACCTCAATTCTCTGATGGGAATTTGAGTTGTTGATTTTTCAGTTTGCTTAGGTTTTTTACTTGTTAAAACAGAGTGGCAACTTCCAAGCTGCTTACATGCTGAACCAGAAACCAGAAACCCAATCTACACTTTTTAATTAGAATTCTTGATTCATTTAAGTCTACATTTTGGCCATGTGTTTTCTAAGTGTTGACATTTCTATCCTTCTGGTTGCTTCGGCCAAAACTCTTGAAGCCATCTTTGACTCTCTTCTCTCTATATATATATACAATTCATCAGCACAAGATTTGTGGCAGTACTTTTATAATATGTCCAGAATCCCATCCCTTCCTATGATCTATTCAGCTATTTCTTTAAGCTATGCTACCATGTTCTCTCATCTGGATGACTGCAATAGCTTCCTATCTGGTCTTCCTGCTTCTAGCCTTGATCTCATTTCTTGCAGTCCAGTTCCAACAGAACATCTATAGTAATCTAATTATAACCTAAGTTAGATTATGTCAGTCCTTATTTCAAAACCTTAGAGTGGGAGTAAAATCCAAATTCCAGATAGAGGCTTATAAGTCTTCCTATCTTCTGACATTTTCTCCTATTACTCTTCCCTTGGCTGACTCCATTCCAGGCACAATGACCTTCTACTTATTCCCCACTCCTACTGTGTCCTCTCTTGCTCTGTGCTACTTTTTCTCTTTTTCCATAGCACTAATCACCTTCTTCTATATTAACATATTATTTGTTATATATTATGTTAAATGTCTCTCAGTTATTAGAATATAAGCTCATGAGGGTGGTGAGCTCTTTTGATTTTTTTTTCATTACAGACATGGTCTACAAATAGACAACTTTATGCATTGTCCAGAGTAAATGACAAATACAGAATTTTAAGCATTAAAATGACATTAATAGCATGACAGGCAATTCTCTGAAGACCAGCATGAAGATTTATATAGATATAGACATAGACATTAATTTCACTTTTTATACATGGAAACACAAATTATAGGAAATATATACAATATATCATAAAATGCAAATAGGTGTAAAACATTGGAGTAAGAAATAACTCTATCCCTCACTCTCAACAATCTCTAATATGGACTCTTTACTACATTCAGATTAATTTTTTCGATTGCTTATTCATACTAAGTAACATACCATGCTTTCTCTTACCCACAGACCTTCCTTATGTGTTTTGAATAATGTCATCATTTCTATGTGAAACTCACCCATATTCAGGACCCAGATTCAGTGTCATCTTTTTCCTGAAGCTGCACTTGGCCTGTTAATTTTGTTCAATGAAATGTCCTGAGTGGCCCAAACAGTGCCTGGAATGTAGTACATGCCCAACAGATATTTCCGGATGATTAAGTTGGTTATTATGGTCTTCAAATAGTTTTTTTAAAAATCTCAACTAGAAAATAACAGTTCAGGCAATTTAGTGTAGCAGATGGGGTATGAAATGTCTAAAAAAGTCAATGGGTTTAGAAATAAACAAAACGTTTCCAGTATCCAAAAGCAGAAAAAGAAACTCAAACAATAAACAAAAAAAGCCAAAACCTATAATATCAATAAGCAACAGCAACAAAAGACAACAAAATCCCACCCTAGTGTTGCCATAGTGTGTTTTATTATCATAACCAATAATTTTACATAGTAGACTCTCTACAAAAGATTATTTCCATGGCAACATACTCAATTTCTACCTTATAAACTCACAAAAACAACATCAAAAAAACCACCAAACCACAGAGAAACAGAAAGAAGAAAATATTGTAACATACAATTAATATACACTGAAGACAAGTAAAAATGTAGCACATAGGAAGCTCTACATTTTTCTTATTTTAGAACTAAGCCATTTATAGCAAAGTAGATAGAAATCTCTAATGCTTTAATAAAAGACTATAGTCTAATTTCTTTACAATCAGTATTTGAAATTAAATACTTGTAGCATACTGACTGACGCTTTATATGCAAGTTTTAACTTAATATGCCAGTTTTGATGTCTTACCAAAGGTTTCAATCCTGAGTGAAAGATCAATGGCATTCGGCAGGGATTCTCTTTAATTACCATTTCTTTCCCAGTCTGAAGGGACTCTTCTGACTGAAAAAGCAGCTAACATTTTATTTTGACAGTTATTTGAATTACAGTAAATAATAGGAGGCTCTTACATGATACGTTTATGGTTTTGGTAAAGCAATCTGTTGAGAAATGCATTTTATATAACTTCAGCAGAATTCAGTGGGGCAACTAGAAAAGGGAGAGAAAAAAGGAGTCCTAATAGAATAAGTGAAAGTAATTTCATTTTTAAAGTTGAGCCTTTGTTCTTGATCACACTGGAGACTCCAGTTTTTATGTTCCAGTCTTCTCACTTCATTTCTCACTGCTAAGGGAAGCCTTCTTCACTTTTCAATCCCTCCCCCAAGTTTTTTTAAAAAAATACTAAGCAATAATAATTCTCTCTCTCTCCCCCCGACCCCTGCTGTGTATGTGTGTGTGTGTATGTGTGACCATGTTTTTGAGCCACTGTTGTTGTGAAGTTTCTGGTCTCTCTCCTCATTTAGGATCAACTCTGAAATTTTTCTTGAAAGTCCCTCCCAGTTCACTTAATTCTTCCATGATGACATCTATACATTTCTGAGAGGCCTCACTACCATTTCTCAAGCCTGTCACCCAATGTGCCAAAGCTGTATGAAGTTTTAGAACTAACTTGGACAGGATTTGGTGCTCTCTTTTGTATGTTTGTGATTGTCTCTGTTACACAAAAGCAGCCTGTGTTGCATTCCAATTCCGCATAAGTGAGTAATCTTTCCAGTACTTCCCCTTTCAACTTCCACTACCACAGGATTAGAGTGGACAGTTAGGACAACAGGCAAAGGTGTGTACAAGACCCTGCACTATGATTAAGATTTTGTTAATATTGCAAGGTTACTGTTGCTGGTTCCTTTTTCCCTTAGAAATGAAGTTCTTGACCTGAGTCTAAGAGCTCTGACTGGGTTGGAATGGGCTGCAGCAAATATATGAGCCTTGTGAATTTCTACAGATATTTTATGTGCATGTGAATTTAACTAAGGGTTTTAAAAAAATCCCCCAATAATCACAGCAAATTAACTTTAAGTCACCTTATAGAAATATATATGTTACTATGCCCATCCTACCAGTTTTGCAAATATGCTTGGAAATATCTAAATTCTGCAAGTTTTGTTTCAAATTTGGACAATTCTCCACTTCTACCCCCATCTCTAACACTACATTGGTACAAACTATTGGTTACAGCAGGAAGTGATATCTGGTAATTGATAGGTATACGAATTTGGAGCTAGGCAGAGCTGAACTGGAGGGCCAACACTATCGCTTTCTAAGTAAATAGCCTTCAGTCAATCTAAGCCTAAGTTATCAAATGGATGTAAAAAGTATTTGTGTCTCATAGGGTAATTGTGAGGAATGTGAAAAATGCATGAAGAAGCTCTTGCTTGTAATGCCTGGTGATACGATTTCACTGTGTCCCCACCCAAACCTCATGTTGAATTGTAACTCCCACAATTCCCATATGTTGTGGGAGGAACCCAGTGGGAGGTAAATGAATCATGGGGGCCGGTCTTTCCAGTACTGTTCTGTTGATAGTGATTAAGTCTCATGAGATCTGATTTAAAAATAGGAGCTTCCCCACACAAACTCTCTCTGTTTGCTTGCTTCCATTCATGTAAGATGTGACTTGCTACTCCTTGCCTTTTGCCATCATCATGAGGCTTCCCCAGTCATGCAGAATGAACTGTAAGTCCATTAAACCTCTGTCTTTTGTAAATTACCCAGTCCTGGCTATGTCTTTATCAGCAGTGTGAAAATACACATGGTACACTTCATATTACAGGATAAAAAGAAGTATACCTAAAAGTACATTGATAGGCAGATTAACTAACTAAATCACCTTTTACATCTCTTCCCAACATTTCACATTTCCTAAAAAGTACTCAAAAGGCAAGAGAGAAAATAATAGGTAAAAATTGGACTGAGCTTATTCACTGTATCTGCAAAGCTTTCCAGTCCTCCATAAGGGAAAAAGAAGCACTCTTGAGAGCTGAGCACTAGATGTTTAGAAATATGTATGCATGCTTTATCTGTCTTTATCAAACTCAGATTCCCCTGACTTGGGTTCCTCTTTTATTTTACCAGTGTGTATATATAAAATATTATTAATAATAGATTATAAACACATTTAGGGCAAACATAGAATTTTATTTCCATTATATGAGTAAATATATATTTATATTTGTGATGAGGTACGAAAAACATTGCCTTATATTAAGATTTGAACAACATTTACTGAGTTCTGATACTGTGAGAGGCACATGTGAGTATTAAATATTATTAAATATTACTAAGCATTAAAATATTTCTAGGAAAAAAGTGAATAAGACCCTTTGGTAGTTAATAATCATTGCCTTTTTAATATGAACTCTTTAAATGCCCCCGCTACTGGGGAGCCCAAGTGTATCTGTGTTTAAGAGAACTGGAATATGATAAAGTATTCCAGCTGGATGGTTTGGCTTTAATACTCAATTTTGATGGGCAGCTCTTTGGGCCAAGCACAAATGTCCCTGTGTTGGTGCCAGGGGCAGCTGTCTCAGCCTGGACACATAATTCTACTGTACCCTCTGTTTTGAGAAATTTTGATTATAGCTAGTCACCACAAAATAAAATGACAAGTCTTGTAATTATGGAAGAAAATTGTTTTCTAGTTTGAACGAAATGGTAGACTTTCTTCCACTTGGCTGATTTTACCAGAATGCTATGTATAACTGCATCCTCTATTACTGGCTACCTTGTTATCCTCAATTTCTTTCTTAGTCTACACTTTTGGTTTTTTTTTTCTGGATTTTCACAGCTATTTCTGTGGATGTCTCCACATAAGGACTCAATCCTAGGTTCAATTCCTGGTGGAGGGAGGGAATACCTCAGTCTTATCTCACTGGGGCCTAGTGTTAACCATTTGATTCACACCACTTTGAAGCGAATCAGGCTCAGGGTTTCATAACACAGGGCTGTGCATGTATACCCATTCCACAGGCCCAAACTTTTGTTTAGACTTCCCACCTGTTACCATCTCCCTCTCAAGAACTGGAAGCTATAATTGATGATCAGATTCTAGTTTAACACTTTGTCCAAAATTGGTTTTCATTTGTAATCTCTTTTGATGCCATGTTGTAGAAATTTTGATTATGTTGAATTAGATCTGAACTAGGGATATAAACTAGATAGAATTTCAGATTTCGTTTATTCAGGTGGCGGGATAATACAAATTTTCCAGTCTTTTTCTATTTTAGTAAATTTACCTTTAATATATGGGTTGCTTCTACTTGAAGAGTCTCACCAGGATTTGGATTAGGTAATATATTATGGTTCATGTATAATGGTACATGTTTCACTTTAGTTCCATACCTAGCTGGAGACATTTTCACAGATGGTAAGTGTAGGCAGCTCCTCTGTCTTTCCTTGCTCTCCAGCTTCTTTCTACCTGTGACAGAGATACATGACATCAGATTGTCAGGATGGTTTGCATTCCTGATCAGGCAGGCCTAGTACTATGAGGCTATAAAATCGCAGATGGCACACTGATGCCCTGAAAAACCAGTTTTAGAATAAAAATAAATAGATGTCTTTTATATGGAGAAATTACCTCCCTTTCAAAGAGCAAGCCCTTGTGCTCCTCATGAATTTCTGCTTTTTGGGTTAAACAGTACCGAAAGAAGGGGTGAGACCTTTTCGTGTTGTTCAGAGGACTCCATTGGTACTTGCATTGCTAGCAGAAATTGAAAGGCTGAATCCCTAACAGACAGAATAAAAAGCATAAACATGGAAAATGACTGTAGGCGCTTCAGAGGGTCACTCTCCGGGAAGCCACAGATTGAGGGAAGCATGGCACAACAGGGCGGGAGCTGAGCCTCAGTGTCTGTCATTCACCACTTCAGTTGGTCCTCTTGATGATAGATAAGGCGTCAATAAACTGAGGGGGCTCTAGGGGGTCAAAGTACAGAAGTTTCCATGCTCTGTTGGTTTTTACATCCAGTATGAAAGGTGGGAAGAATCAGGACTCTGTCTAGGCCTTACAGCCTGGCTTGAGATATATCTAGGGATTTCCTAGTGAAATGTCATGGTCCTCAGCCTGAGTTCAGAATCAGTACTGAGAAAGCAACAACAACAACAAAAAAACCACACACCACACACACACATACACACACACACACACACATTTTTTGGTTGTGTGTGTGTTTTTTGGTTGTGAAGTTGCTGATTTAATTCAGATTTTCCTGGGAACCCACTCAGAGCAGGAAAGGCCGTTGTCTAACATCAGTGATTCCTAAACATTCATGTGTAGAAGAATCACTTGAGTAGCTTGTTGAAATGGGCCTCTTATCCAGAAATTTGGAATGGGCTCATGACACACAAACATGTACTTTGAATAAGCACCCTGGTTGATTCTGATAGAGCTACAGTTTGGAAAAGACTGATAAAGTGGAACCTGCATCCTTATGGCTTCGGTGGCCTCATTTATCATGGGGTAGGTGGCCATTCTGGAAAAGAGACTCGTTTATTCTTTATTTGTTTTGGATGCAGATTATGAAGAACATGGAACTGAGACTGTCCCAAGAAGGCCATGTACCTACAAACTGTTTCCTGACTCTCAGCGTGAGCACATGAGTGTGGCTCAGTTGGTAATGTCATGGGCACAGGTTGGAGGAATGCTATTCTAGCATGTTGTTTATTTCTGGTGCTGTTGAATCTTCCTGAGGTGGTAGATGCGGAAAAGTGGCTCAGACTAGAATTCCAGAGACTTAGTGTCAGTTTCTTCAAATGTGAGAAATGGAATCACAGTTTCCTTCTATGTAAAGTTAGAAGATTGGTGTGGATAATTCTAAGATTTCTTTAAAATCCTATTGTGTGCAAGTGTGTGTACTTTCTTTTTATGAATTTTCTGGTACCTAAAAGAAAGTGTAAGGGTACTCATATTCTTGTGTTATTGCCATGTCACAGTTGTCATCGTCATCATTTCCTTCTCCAAAGAAGAAACTGCATAGTGCATGTGAAGTCAAGAAAGTGATCTCACGGCTGTCAGGGAGACAATTCACTTATTTGTTTTAGATTTAGCAAGTCTCCATGATCTATTTGGAGAGTTTCCATTTTCTTTCTCTGTTCTTATTAGGTATATATATTGTTTTCTGCTCTGAAATTGGTTACTGTAATTTTATCTATTCAGAAGGTAGCATATAGGAAACAGTATAATGTAATTGTTAAACATAACTCTTTGGGCATACCAGCTACAAATTTCTGCTTCTAAAACTTGCCATTTAATCTTGGGAAAATGGCTTAATTTTTCTAAGTTCAATTACCTCATCTATGAAATGGGTATAATCACAGTAATTATTTAGTAGAGTTGTTAAAAGATTGCATAAGATAATGCTTTTTAAGAATTTAATGCAATGCTTGACATAGAGCAAGAACTAAATAAATAGTAGTTTTTCTTATATGCTAGAGGTCTTTAACTCTGACTGTATAATAGAACCACTGGGAAAATTTTTAATAAATTCCAATGTCTGTGCTCCACCTGAGGCTAATTAAATCAGTATTTCCAAGGATGAAGCAGGACATATGTATATTCTGAAAGCCCCTGAGGTGATTGTGTGGCAGAGGTTGAGAGCATCTGGTATTTGCCAAGTGTAATATACGTATCAGAGAGGAGGTGATTCTTTCGGCCTCTCATGGACATATTTAAAGACATAGTCAGTGCAGTTAATATCGATCTTCACACAGACATAGGAGAAATGCCTTTGGTAATCATGACAGCGTAAGTCATTAACTAGTTGGTGGCTGGTACCCCAGTGGCCAAGGCCATCACGGGGTAATAAGAAAACAAAACATATGTTGGGCCTATTTTAACCTGGAGAGCCCAGAGTATCATTCCAAATTTTGTGATATCTGGTTTTGAGATAATTTTCCACAATCCTTCTGATACTGTTTCTGTTAAAAAACAAAGCACAACAAAAAGTAATCCACTGAAGCTGTGAAAGATACAAGGAAGGTGACAATTTCCCGAGGATGAGGAAAGATAGGTTTGGGCCTTTTGGGGGTTTGTGATGTGTTTTCTTTGACTGTTAGTCTGCTGATCTACTCTGAGCACAGAACAGGCTCAGAGACGTTGATTAGATTCTTGGAGACCTTCCCTTGAGTGAGGGCCATGGGAGCCCACTTTGGCAGGCCTAGCCTTGGGGGAAGCTCTATTTCCAGGCTCTGGCCTCCATTGGTATAATCTTAACTGATTCTTAAATTGGTGTTGTCTGAATTAATAAGGCAAATGCCAGGCTTCCCTAGAAGCATTCCGAGTATACGCTATATTTTGCCAGGGCTCACCTCAGAGAGGTTGTATTCCCAAACTTTTGACATGAATTCAAATATAGTAAGATCTTGCTTAATGACAGAGATACATCTGGAGGATGCATGGTTAGATGATTTTATTGTTGTGCAAACATCATAGAGTGTGCTTACACAAACTTAGATGGTATAGCCTGCTACATACCTAAACGATATAGTATAGACTATAGCTCCTAGGCTGCAAATCTGTACGGCATATTACTGTACTAAATACTGTAGGCAATTATAACGCAGTGGTAAGTATTTGTGTTTCTAAACATGGAAAAGGTATAGTGAAAATATTTTAAAAAGTGATGCATCTGTATAAAGCACCTACCATTAATGGAGCTTGTAAGACAGGAAATTGCTCTGGATGAGTCAATGAGTGAGTGGTGTGTAAATGTGAAGGTCTAGAACATCATTATACACTACTGTAGACTTTATAAACACCATAAACTCAGGCTACACTACATTTATGAAAACAGTTTTCTTTTTTCAATGACAAATTAATGTTAGCTTACTGTAACTTTTTAAATTTGATAAACATTGTTTTAAACCTTTTTGATTCTTTTATAAAACACAGCTTAAAACACAAACACGGTTGAGCGTGGTGGCTCATGCTGGTAATCCCACCACTTTGGGAGGCCGAGTTGGGTGAATCACGAGGTCAAGAAATTGAGACCAGCCTGGCCAACACAGTGAAACTCTGTCTCTACTAAAAACTACAAAAATGAGCTGGGCACGGTGACAGGCACCTGTAATCCCAGCTACTTGGGAGGCTGAGGTGGGAGAACTGCTTGAATCCGGGAGGCAGAGGTTACAGTGAGCTGAGATGGCACCACTGCACTCCAGCCTGTGTGACAGAGTGAGACTCCATCTCAACAAAAACAAAAGCTACACAAACACTGTGTTGTACAGCTGTAAAAAAAATTTTTCTTTCTTTATATCCTTGTTAAATAAGCTTTTTTCTATTTAAAGTTTTTTAGCTTTTTAAACTTTTTTGTTAATAAAAACTAAAACACAAACATGCAGATGAGCTTAGGCCTACACAGAGGGTTGGGATCATCAATGTCACTATTTTCCACCTCTACATCTTGTCCCAGTGGGAGGGTTTCAGGAGCAGTAACACCCAAGGAGCTGTTATCGCCTATGATAACAATGCCTTCTTCCGGAAAACTTCTCGAAGGATCTACCTGAGGCTGTTTTACAGTTAACTTTATTCTTATTATTTTAGTAAGACGAAGTACACTCTAAAATAACAATAAAAACTATGGCATAGTAAATATAAAAACTTGCTGGGCGCGGTGGCTCGCACCTGTAATCCTAGCCCTTTGGGAGATTGAGGTGGGTGGATCACCTGAGGTCAGGAGTTTGAGATCAGCCTGGCTAACATGGTGAAACCCCATTTTTACTAAAATTATGAAACATTAGCCAGGCATAGTGGTGCACACCTGTAATCCCAGCTACTCAGGAGGCTGAGGCAGGAGAATTGCCTGAACCCGAACCTGGGAGACAAAGGTTGCAGTGAGCAGAGATTGCGCGATTGCACTCCAGCTTGGGCAACAAGAGCGAAATTCCATCTCAAAACAAAAACAAAAACAAAACCAGTCACATAGTCATTTGTTATCGATACCGTGTTATACACTGTACATATATGTGCTATACTTTTGTACGACTGGCAGTGCAGCAGGTCTGTTTACACCAGCATTACCACAAACAGTGAATAATGCATTGTGCTACAATGTTACAGCAGCCACAATGTCACTAGACAACAGGAATTTTTCAGCTCCATCACAATCTTATGACACCACTGCCGTATGTATGGTTAGTCACTGAAATGTCCTCATGTGGCACATGACTATAAATGAAATCTCATCTTTTGCTAGAGTGAGCTGAGTCAGTACACACTCACTGAGGCAAGGCAACTACCTACATATTGTACTGTGATAGATACACTCTATCCTTATCCTTTAGCTTTGTACCCAAGGAGGCTCCAAATATTTCTGTCACAGGTTCCCAATTTGTGCATTCCATCCTTAATAGGGAGGGAGAGGAGTTGAAGGATACAGTTAAAGCTGGGGCAGGAGGAAATAGGTAGATATAAATCCAAAGAGAGCAGAGGTGAGTGCTGGCTGGTGGATGGGTCGTGGGAAGATAATGAATGCCTTGAGGAAGCAGGGTGGAGATAGTAGCGCAAAGCCCTGAAATAACCTCTCTGTCTAGAAGACCTCTGTGGCTTTTACCTTCCCAGCAGCCCTTCCCCTCTTCTGTCATCCAGAATAAGAGACACTAGTATGCCTGTCTTCAGTCTTGACTCCTGATGCTGTGATAGGTCCATAGGTACAGATGTGATGCAAGTAGGGCCTATCAGAGTCCTTTCCTGGGGCTGATATAAACAATGAAAATTCACAATAGCAAAGATAGGTAATCAACCTGAGTATCCATCAATACACAAATAAAGAAACTGTGGTATATATGGTATATATGCACAATGGAATATACTATTCAGCCATAAAAAAGAATGAAATTATGTCTTTTGCAGCAACATGGATGGAATTTGAGGCCGTTATCTTAAGTGAAACAGCTCACATAGACAAATACTATATGTTGTCATTTAGAAGTGGGAGTGAAATAATATGTACATGTGGACATAGAATATGGAATAACAGATACCAGAGACTCAGAAGGGCGAGACTCAGGAGGCGATGAATGATGAGACATTGTTTGATGGGTACAATGCACATTATTTGGGTGAGGCACTGACTTTACCATTACACTATCTGTACATATAGCAAAACTACACTTGTACCCCCATACATTTATACAAATTTAAAAAGTTAAATTTAAAACAAGATGCTGGTGATGACTAACTATCACTACAAGGAGAGAGTGTACCTGCGAATGAAACAAACAGGGAAGTAAGAGGACGGAGAGCGAAAGAGAAACCTGATGATTCTGATGTGCTTGAACCAGCCCACCCCTTAGTCCTTGGTTTTCCCAATGATGTAAGCTATTCAGTCCTTTTTTTCTCCCAAGCTAGATGAGTAGGATTACTGTTAAAGAAAGTTCCAAGACAACTCATTTTACAGTTTTGATAAGAATTTGCCTTCTGCAGACAGCAACAGTAGATTATTTTCCTCCGAATTATTTTGAATAGGCTGCCTCTCCTAACAGGAAAATTCTTCAATGGTACTGTTCATCTGGAACTACTCCCTTTGTAGACAATTTTCTCTGGCCTTTTCTTTACATATATCCTTTCCCTGTTAGGTTAAAAGCTCCTACTTGCATTTCAGCTTTTGGCCCAGAACATCTGAACTCAGGGCCTGATATAGGCTTGTTCCTGCCCAATTTCATTCTTTCCAGCTGAGACAGCTGCCTCGGTTAAGTGCTGCTGGTAAATGGAGCATGTATGAAAGATGAAGGAAGGAGGAATCAGGACAGAAGCAACCAGAACATCTGATGATCAGAAGCCTTCCCTGAACTGTCCTACTTCCTCTTCACAGCAACTCAGTGTTGACATTTTTGGATCTAGGAACTAAATAATCCATCAGGAGCATTTCTCTGAGAGTAGAAAGGGGTTTTTAGAAAGAGACATACCATACATTATGGTGGCTAAATAGAGCTAATTAGATGCCGTTGAAGAAGAGTACTAAAAACAAGCTTTCAAGGAATTTAACATACCCCTCCACCTGCAGCCTGGGGCTGGAGTGGGTGTATACTGTTGCTGTGGATTGATTTAGGGAGGCATGGGCTAGAAGAGACAGGCTTCCAAGCAAGCAGCCCAGACCAAGAAGATTCATAGAGTAAAAATGTCAGGCTAAGTGATTCTTAACCAGGAGTGATTTACTCCCCAGGAGGCATATGCAATGTCTGGAGATATTTTGGTTGTCATAACTGCAGAGGGTGTCAGTGCTGCTTAGCAATAGTGGCAGAAATGAAGCTAAGCATCTTAAATGCACAGGACAGCTCCCACAATTATCTGGTCCAAAACGTCAGTCGCGCTGCAGTTGAGAAACTTGGCCGAAGCCATTCTTGATACCTGGGTGATATGGGGAGATCAAGGACAGACACTTTCCAGAGGGTCAGAGGTAGAACCAATACCAGGATCAAGCAAGAGATTGCAGTTGGGGGAATAAAGTGTTAAAAGGAGTATAGGTAAGGAACAAAAAAGTCCTGTGATGGCTGCAAGGCATCTGAGTTGGTTGTTCTCATTTGGAAAGGGTGAGCTCATTTAATGGTCTAGATTACACTTTCTTCCATTGTTTCATTCATAGTCAATATACTAAAGTAATTCACAGTGTGGGTAGGGGTCACTTTCAATTTTTTTCTGTGTCCTTGGTACTTGGCACAGAATAAATTCAGTAAATGGCTATTAATAAAATACGAATGAAGGCAACAGTATATCTCTTCTCTGGGAAACAGACATACATATTTACATGTAAAAATAAGGATACTTATCTACATATATGCATATATATTGCCTTGCAATGTAAAGCACACATACTTTGGAAGCGTAAAATCTAAGCTAACCAGCTATGCAACTCACTCTAACACTAACTGTCCAAGATTTTTTTTTTTTATTTTTTAAAAAGATAAAACTAACACTACCTTACAAGGATATTTTCATTTTGAAAAATTGAGATATAATCATGTACCATAAATTGACCTTTTAAAAGTGCACAATTCAGTGGTTTTTAATATAGTCACAAAGTTGTACATCCATTACCACTATCTAATTCATATACATGTTCATCGCTCATCAGGATACTCATTAGCAGTGACTAATGAGCCCTATTCCCCCATTCCCCATCCACGGGAACCACTAATGTAATTTTGTCTCTACGGATTTCCTTATTTTGGATATTTTATGTAAAAGGAATCATACAATAAGTGGCTTTGGTATCTGGCTTCTTTCACTTAGCATGTTTTCAAGATTCATTGATATTATAGAATATATCAGAAATTCATTTTTAAGGCTGAATGATAGGCCATTGTACGGAGATGCCATATTTGTTTATTTGTTAATGAGTTGATAGACATTTGGCTTATTTTTGCTTCTTGGCTATTATGAATAGGTTGTTATGAGTAGTTGTATGCAAAATTTGTATAATATCTTTGGAATCTATTTAGAAGTGAAGCTGTTGAGTCATATAGTAACTCTATATTTAATCCTTTGAGCAACTGAAAACTGTTTTCTATAGGAAAGCATTTATACCATTTTACATTTCCACCAGCAGTATATGAGGGTTCTAATTCCTCCACATTCTCACCTCTTGTTATTGTCTATCTAATACAGCCATTCTAGTGGGGGTGAAGTTGTATCTCACTGTGGTTTTAATTTGTATTTCCATAATTAATAATGATGTCATGCATCTTTTCATGTGATTCTTGGACATTTGCTTGTCCTTTTTGGAGAAAGGTCTATTCAAGTCCTTTGCTCATTTTTATAGTTATTTATTTATTTGGGAGAGAGAGTCTCTCTCTGTTACCCAGGCTGGAGTGCAATGGCCCAATCCCGGCTCACTGCAACCTCTGCCTCTTGAGTTCAATTAATTTCCTGTCTCAGCCTCCTTAGTAGCTGGGATTATAGGTGCCCATCACCAGACCCTGCAAACTTTTCTATTTTTAATAGAGATGGGGTTTTGCCATGTTGGCCAGGCAGGTCTCAATCTCTTGACCTCAGGTGATCGCCTACCTCAGCCTCCCAAAGTATTGGAATTGTAGGCATGTACCACTGTACCCGGCCCTTTGCTCATTTTTAAATTGATTTGTTTATGGTTTTGTTGTTGAATTGTAGAACTCTATATGCTACAAACTAGCCCTTTATCAGATATATGTTTGCAAATATTTTTTTCCACTCTGTGGGTTGTCTTTTCACTTTCTTTACAGTCTCCTTTAAAACAAATGTTTTGAATTTTGATGTCTAATTTGTTGTCTGTTTTGTTTTGGTTGCTTTTACTTCTGATGTCATATGTAAGAACAATTGCCTAATCCAAAGTCATAAAGACTTGAGCCTACATTTTTGTTTAAGAGTTTATATAGTTTTAGCATTTACATTTAGGTCTATGACCCATTTTAAGCTAACTTTTGTGTGTGGTATCAGTTATGGGTTCAATTTTGTGTGTGTGTGTGTGTGTGTGTGTGTGTGTCCATTTAATTCAAGCCTCTGTACTGAAAAGAATATTCTTTCCCCTAATAAATTATCTTTGTACCCTTGTCAAAAGCCTATTGACCATAAATATATAGGTTTATATCTGAAGTATATTTCATTGTTCTATATGCCTATACTATATCAGTACAATACAGTCTTGATAATATTAATTTTGTTGTAAATTTTGAAATTGAGATATTTTCCCTACTTTGTTTTTTATTTTCAATGTTTTTTTTGGCTATCCTGGGTCCCTTGCAATTCCATATGAATATTACAATCAGTTTGTCAGTTTCTGCCAAAAAAAAAAGCAACTAGGACTTTGACTAGGATTGTCATAAAATTGTGTTGACAATTTGGGGAGTTTTGTCAACATAATACTATTATATTAAGTCTTCCAATCTACAAAGATGGGATGGCTTTCCATTACATTTTCATTAAGGTTCTTTTTAAATATCTTTAAGTGGTATTTTGTGGTTGTCAGTGTATAAGTCTTATACTTCTTTTTAAAAATTTATTCCTAAGTATTTTGTTTGTTGATGGCATTGTAAATGGAATTGTTTTCTCAATTTCATTTTTATTTCTTCATTGCTGTGTATAGAAATACAGTTGATTTTTGTACATTCATCATCCATCATACAACACTTATTGGTTATAATAGTTTTTTAGCAGATTCTTTAATACTTTCAATATATAAGATCATGCCATTTGTTAGTATACATAGTTTTATTTCTTCCTTTCCAAGCTGGTTGCCTTTTGTGTCTTTTTCTTGTCTAGTTGCCTTGGTTAAAACCTCCAGCAAATGTTGACTGGAAGAGGCAAGAGTTGACATTCTTGTCTTTTTTTTCTGATTTTAGGGGAAAGGTTGCAGTTTTTCACCATTAAGTAACATGTTAGATGTGAGTTTTTCTAACATTTTAAAAAAATTGGTTGAAGAAACAACTTATGTTTCTACTTTGTTGAGTGTTTTTGTCATGAAAAGAAGTTGGATTTTGTCAAATGCTTTTACTGCATCTATTGGTATAATTATATTTTTGTTATTTATGTGGTGTAATTACATTGATTGGGTTTCCTGTATTGAACCGAGCTTGAATTCCTGGGCTAAATTCCACTTAATCATGGTGTAGAATTCTTTTTACATATTGATAGATTTAGTTTGTTAGTGTTATGTTGAGGATTTTTACCCCTATGTCTACAAGTGATATTGGTCTGTAGTTTTCTTGTGATATCTTTGTCTGTTTTTGATAGCAGGTTAATACTGGCTTCATTAAATGATTTGGAAAGTATTCTCTTCTCTTTTATGTTTTGGATGAGATTGTAAATGATTGGTATAATTTTTTTTTTTTTAAACTAAAATGCCATCTGATCCTGAGATTTTTTTTTTCTGGAAACTGTTTTATTTTGTTGTTGTTGTTTGTTTTTTCAATTAATGCAATCCCTTTACTTGTTATAGGTCTCTTAGGACTTTCTATTTGTTTTTGAGTCAGTTTTGCTAATTAGTGACTTTTTAAAAAATTTGTTGATTTCATCTAGGCTATCTAACTTGTTGATGATTATTCATAACATTCCTTTCAAATTGAATATGCTGTCTTTCTGCTTTCTGGCCTCCATGGTTTCTGATGAGAAATTGGTTGTTTTTAATCGGCCTCTTTCTTGCTGTTTACAAGACTCCTTCTTTGTCTTTAACAGTTAAATATGATGTATTTATGTGTGGTTCTCTGAGATTATCCCACAGGGAATTTGTTGAATTTCTTGAATAGTAAAGTAACATTTTTCATCAAGTTTGGAAAGGTTTTGTTTTTGTTTTTTGGTCATTATTTCAAGTATTCTTTCTGCTTTCTATCTCTCATCTTTTTCTGAGAGTCCCATCATGAACATGTTTGCAAGTACAATGGTCTCTAAAGATCTCTTATTTTTTCTTCATTCTCTATTTCTTTCTGTTTCTCAGACAAGATAATTTTAATTCACCCTCTTTGAGTTTAGTAACTCTTTTTGTGGTTCGGTGGGGGCTGTTGCCACATACATAACTAGACACATCATGTTTAGCACAAACATTTACCGCTAGACAGCTTTCTCCACAGTAGGAAGTCACCTAGGAGAATGACAATATATTTGTTTGTGAAATTGTTGCAGCACAATATACAAGTAGAAAAATTGAATTTCATATTTCCAACTTATTCTAATACTTTTGCTAATGAAACCGGAAAAACAGACCTAATATGTTTATTTTTCAACAGAATTAATTGCATGATAAAGATTTTAGGTGTTGGGAATTGTTTTGTTCAGGGAAGTCAATGATTTTGCCACAATGAGATTAGTGATGATAGAAGTAATTCTAATTTGTATTCCACCCTCATTATACTACTGCAGATAACTAAGTTTCTCCATGAAGAGAAAACTTTATAGACTGGAGCCAGGGCATTTAGTTCCAGATGGAATAAAAGAAGAAATGAAGCATTTATACTGAACTTTTTATTGTGATTCAGCCCAATTTGATGAGGAAAAACTCTTCATTCCAGAAGAATAGCAGGTGGTGAATGTATAAGGCATAATTAATGTAGAAATTTACCATTTTGAAACCCATAGTGAAGTAATTGATTACAGGGATAACAGGTCAATAATGAATGTTACACATTTAAGAGAGAGGCCATTAGGGAACAAGTCATTCTAAAGTAGCAAAGAAACTCACAGATTACTTGATAATTGCACAAAAGAAAAATATACCTTGTCAGTGGAGACATCTGGTTGTCACCAACTTAACCAAGCAATCACACTTAACATCACACTAATAGACACCTAACATTATGATTTCCCGTAAAGGATACACTTTAAAGTATATGACATCTTGCCAAGAAAATATCAAACCTGAGTGTAATCAATGCTTTAGCTCTAACTTCGATTTGATAAAAAATAGGAAATGCAGGAGACAGAGAATCAAAGTAAATGACCCATCAATAAACAACTAGACAAATCTAAACTATGGGACACTCACATACAACTTGTCTAACTTCTTCAAAAATTCGTTAGAAAGGAAAGGTAGGATGACAGTTTTAGATAAGAAGAAACTTAAGCTCAGGCCAACCAAATACAAAGTATGACTGATAGGTTTCATATTAAAAATATTTTAATAAGTTTTTTGACAATTAGGATGATTTATATATGGAGTGGATAGTGAGTTTAATTATTGCTATGTAACAAGTTACCTTAAACCTCAATGACTTAAAGCAATGATTTTTTTATTTCTTCTGATTATGTGGGTTGGCTAGGTGGTTTTTCTGCTGGTTTTTTTTTTTTTTTTTTTTTTTTTTTGGAGATAGAGTCTTGCTCTGTCCCCGAGGCTAGAGTGCAGTAGTGTAATCTCAGCTCACTGAAAACTTTGCCTCCTGGGTTCAAGCAACTCTCCTGCCTCAGCCTGCTGACTAGCTGGGATTACAGGCTCACACCACCATGCCTGGCTAATTTTTGTATTTTTAGTAGAGAAGGGGTTTCACCATGTTGATCAGGCTTATCTCGAACTCCTGACCTCGTGATCCGCCGCCTCGGCCTTCCAAAGTGCTGGGATTACAGGCGTCAGTCACCACGCCTGGCCTTCTGCTGGTCTTATCTGGATTCACCCCTGCTGCTGTTTACCTGGCACATAAGATGGGGCCTGAGCTCAGCTGGAACATTGGCCAGTGCGTCTAAGATCTATTCTAGGTGGCCAGCTTAAGCTTCCTCATAGCTTGGTAGTCTTACAAAAGCACTCAAACAGGTAGCAACACATTCTAAGACCATGAAAACAAGGACTTTTAAAAGCTTAGTCTTGGAAACCACACAGTGTCACTTCAGCTGCATTTTATTGGTCAACACGTATCACAGTACAAACTCAGATTCAAGGGAAGGAGAAATAGATTCCATATTTTGTTAAGAGAAATGCCAAAGTTTCATTGTCGAGGGTGTCCTGGATGAAAAATACTGACGCAACCACTTGGTAAAACACTCTACGACAATATTACATTGGTGGTTGTGGACATTGTGTTGACATACAGACACTCAATTTTTAATGCATTTTCACTTTTCCAGTATCTGAATTATGGTCAAGATTTAAAACAGAGTTGCAAGGCTTGTTTCTTGGATACAAATTTTTCACCTGCTTCATAGGAAAGAGAAAAATTCCAGGTAGTGGGAGAATAATGAAGAAATGTATATTCAAGACACAATGAAATAGAAAAATTTGGCTGGAAGAGGGGGCTCAGGTAGCACAGTAGTAGGAGATGTTAAATAGGTCATTGGCAGATTTTGGAGGAGAGAAATCAGGGAGATATAAAAGCTACTGAGCTTGAGTATGTTATGATCTAGGTAGAATGAAGACTATATTAGAGAGAAGGCAAACTATAGACAAGATGTTTGATAGGAAGCTCAAACGTTCAGTTGTTTATCTACTGAGTGTTGAGCTTGAATAATGGAAAAAGGGAGTAAGATTTTGCATCCCTGGCAAATGTGGCAGTGGGAGGAGAAAAGTGAGGCTAAATATATAAATCTTCTTGATTGTTTTATATTCTCAATTATATCTCTATTGTCTCTTAACAGTAGAGATATAATTGAGAATATAAAGCAATCAAGAAGAGCCAATTTTATGCAAGGAAGATAATTTTTTTCCCTCAACTTTAATTTTAGAAATGGGGGTACATGTGCATGTTTGTTACATGGGTATATTACACTCAGGTAGTAAGCGTAGTACCCAATGCATAATTTTTGAACCCATTCTCCTTTTCCTCCCTCCCCCCTCTAGTGGTTTGCACTAGACTATATTAGACTCTCTAATATAGTCTTCGTTCTACCGAGATCATAACATACTCGAGCTCAGTATGGTCTTGAGTTTTCAATGTTTAGCTCCTACATGTAAGTGAGAACATGTGGTATTTTGTTTTCTGTTCCTGCATTAATTCAATTAGGATAATGGCCTCCAGCTACATCCACATTGCTGCAAAGGGCGTCATTTCATTCTTTTTTTATGGCTATGCAGTATCCCATGGTGTATATGTAACACATTTTTCCTATTCAATCCAACATTAATGGGCACGTAGGTTGATTCCATGTCTTTGCTGTTGTGAATAGTGCAGTGATGAACATACAAGTGCATATGCAGTTTTGGTAAAATGATTTTTTTTTTCTTTTGGATATATACCCGGTAATGGGATTGCTGGGTTGAATGATAATCTTTCTGTTTTAAGTTATTTGAGAAATCTCCAAAGTGTTTCCACAGTAGCTGAACTAATTTACATTCCCTTAAGTAGTGTATAAACATTCCCTTTTCTCCACAGCCTTGCCAGCATCTGTTGTTTTTTGACATTTTAACAATAGCCATTCTGACTGGTGTGCTATGGTATCTTGCTGTGGTTTTGATTTGCATTTCCCTGGTTGTTAGTGATGTGGAGCATTTTAAAAGTATGTTTGCTGGCCACTTGTATGTCTTTTTTTGAGAAGTGTCTGTTCATGTCCTTTGCCCATTTTTTTTTTTTTTTTTTTTTTTTGAGATGGTGTCTCACTCTGTTGCCTAGACTGGAGTGCAATGGTGCGATATTGGCTCACTGCAACCTCTGACTCCTGGGGTGAAGTGATTCTTCTGTCTCAGCCTCCTGAGTAGCTGGGATTACAGGTGTCCACCTCCACACCTGTCTAATTTTTTTTTTTGTATTTTGTAGTAGAGACAGGTTTTCATCATGTTGGCCAGGCTGATCTCAAACTCCTGACTTCAAATGATCCACCCGCCTCAGCCTGCCAAAGGGCTGGGAGTACAGTTGTGAGGTACCATGCCCAGCTCCTTTGCCCACTTTTAAATGGAATTATTTGTTGCTTTCTTTTTGGTTTGTTTAAATTAATTATAGATTCTGAATATTAGACCTTTGTCAGTTGGTTTTTGATGTTGAATCTGGATCCTTTTAGAAAAAAGTAGGATTTGGGAACATAAATCTAAGAATTTCGTTCTTGGGAGTGGTGACTTGTCCTAAGGATTATAGGGAGAATAAAGGGGAGGGCATTTGAGTAAGTTTTGAGGAAAGGCCATTACTGGGGTTAGGAGAAATGATAACATTATTAATAACAAAATAATTGCTAAAATATACTGTGCACCTTCTAAGGGCTCGGCATTATGCTAGAAATTTTACAAATATTTTCTTATTTAATTATCAGAGCAACCTGGTATTATTACTTACATTTAAGGGTAAGGAAATTGAGGCCTAGCAAAGTCAACTAGTTGGTCCAGATGTAGATAATTTTAAGTACAGGATAGACAACTCTGAAGCACAGTAATAATACAATCATGTTCAATCAGTTACTGATATTTCTCCCCATGGTGATTACCAGCTTTCAGAAAAGCACTGTATTACTTGCAGAACTAAACAAAATTTAAAAAGCACCCATAGATCATTTAAATGTCAAACTCCAGCTTTGCAGAACGAATAAATCTGATTCTCATCTACCTATATCTCCCTCCAAAATGTTGGTACAATTATTGCAATTTGGGATTATAAACCCATTTATCATCTCATCATCAAGGGATCATCATTTGCGTCCTTTCTTGGCTGAATTTTAGGGACCATATGTTTCACCAAGGACTATTAACATTCATTTGTGTCTATAAGATAAGATCTTATGATTGCATGGTATTAGTATAACATCTGTCTTTTGAGTTAAAATAAACCAATTGTTGTTTAGGTGGTAACCTTCTTGGATTGTTGCATGTGTTTTGGAGAAATTTATTAAAAAATAATAGCTACCACATACAGTGTTATGTGGGGAGTGACTTCAGCAGGATACAAGTTAGGAGAGGGTGTGTGAGGCCAGGTTCACCTTCCCCTGTTGGGCAGAGGTCACCAGCCATCTTCTTGATGCCTGCTCTTTGAGTCTAGGCATGGTCCTGGTCCAAAGAGCTATGGTCTTAGGATCTAAAGCATGGAAATCTATGTATAAAAATGAACTAAATAATTTGTCTTAAGAGACATCTGGAGTTGGCAGGCACTAATTCAATAATGATAGCTTTTTTGAGTTTGATTTGCCATGTAAAGTGAATGGCACTCAAAGATATGAAGAATTCTGCTCAGAAACAAATCTTGTTACACAAAATGTGGTATTATAACAAGACCTCCTGACTTCCCAGTTCTCTGTTCATGCCACCTTGTCACATAATTTCTACTTATTTTCAAAAGATTTGATGAAACAACAGTCTACTTAATACAAGGAATTTGAATAAGCCCTGGAGGTTTGTTATAATAGAAGATCTCAGAATTATTCTTACAATAGAAGATCTAAGATGTTTGAATTATTGCTGTTTGGGGATAGATTTAAGAAAAGATAATTTCATTAATGCCATGAACAAAACAGTTATACTGTGACCAAATGGAAATATATTTCATCTCCTAATGGTTCCATGACTGGCCTCTCATTGGAGTCCAGGCATGTCTTCAGGCCACCATTTTTTTCTGAACACTCCTTGACAGTCAATCTGGGATATTAGCTTTTTCTTATCTCTGCTATGGAGGATGTTGAGGTGAAGCTGTCTTCCTCTGCCATTTACTGCATAACTGCAAGATAACCTCTTCACTAGAGGGAGCTGGTATTGGCTTGCCTCAAGGATAAGGACTCATAATTTAACACTTTCATTTCAGATTTTATGACTTTTCTTGTTGTAGGCTGTTTGAAGATTAAAACTCAAGACTTTTGATTAGACCTGAGAAGATACATTCTGTAGAAGAAAGAATAGGACCTGGAGTCATTAGTGCTTCTTACTATCTGGGTGTCCTTTGGGATGTTATTTTGCACCTCTGAGTCTTTATAAAAAAAGATAATAAATGCAATAGTAAAGGATAAATAAGATTATATATGTAAAGAACCTAGCAGTGTTTGGTATGTATGTGTAACACAGTAATTTTGTCCTCCATCCTTGTAAAAAGTCAACTTGTGGGAATTATTTAATTATCTCACCCACTTTGATATGCAAAATAAAAAAGAAGTTTAAATATGTTAAACCTGCTCAGAATGTAAATATTTCCATTATATTTTTTTCCTTGATAATGATATGATGATAGGCTATACTGGCAGTTTTCTAGTTGACATCAGGGCTGATCTGAGGCTGGAAGACAGGAATACGAAGAGACAATACAACCTACATCTGTGATATCAGTCAGGGATCACAATGAAAAATAAGAGAGCTTTTGGGGCTAAGGTTCAAATACAACATTCAATCATTTCTTCAGCAATTATTTATTGAGCATTTTCTACAGCCTAACCACTATAGTACAAGTAAGTCAGTTTGATCCTAGACTAATTGCTAAATGGCCTCTAATTTTCTCTCTTCTTTATATCTATATCTGTTGCAGTGGGACCTTGTGGCTATAAAACGGTGAATATTTTTCTATATCTTGAATCTGACCTCATCTTGGGACATGCTTAGGCCAACAGAGTACAGCAAAGGTGACAATGTGCTAGATAATCTTAAATCTAGGCCTTAAAAGGCCTTGCAACCATCCGCTTGTTGGAGGATGAGTGACCATGTGGAGAAAAACAAAGGGATCTCAGCCTATAGGCACTGAACTTCCAGACCAGAGCTGCTCAGCTGACCTGCAGCTGCATACAGATGTCTAAAGGAGCCCTGCTGAGAGCAGAACTGCCCACTGACTTGTAGAATTATGAGCTGTTGCTTAAATCTATTAAGTTTTGGTGTGGTTTTACTATGTAGTGAGAGCAAACTGATCCTTAGTTCCTGACCTCAAGACACTTAGAATCAGAAGTCAAACACAAGTTTTCAGAAAGAGGAAACTCTTCTCTAGTCTCTTAGAAGACAATATAGAGCCAAAGCACTTTCCTGATGAAATATTCAATGGCCAGGCTGTTTGATGTGATCAAATCAAGAAAGCATGCACAGGCTGAGAAAAGAATATATTCTTCTTTTACAAGGACAGAGGGCAGAAACAAATGAACTAAAAGAAGGAAACTTTAGAGCATGTCACATTATTAAGTGTTGCTTAGTGTGTTCTTGGTAATATCCTTGCAACCAGGTGGTGCTGTGTGTGTAACTTCTGAACTGTGGTCCAGGTCTCTTGATCCCAATGTGAAGTGAGTGCTCCTCTCTCTGGTGTTAGTTGAACCACAAGATCTGGAGACTTTTTCAGAAGCTTGCATTATGAATTTTGAGTGCTGTAGCAAGTGTTCTTTTTTCTTTTTAAAGAAGACAGTACATTTCAAATTCAATTAATTTGTGAAGTATCATATTTTGATCCTTATGATAGCTCAATGCATACATTAAGTCTACTCCAAAGACGGCCTGATTTCCTAATAATATCCCAGCTACTGTAGCTCCTCTCTAATTCATGGAATTGGGTCAAGTAGATTTCCGGGGAGTAGCATCCAAAGCCTCCTGCAATACTGCAGCCCCATTGTGATAGACGAAGTTCAGTTAATAAGAAAATGGATGATTGAGGTTGAGATTTTCATTTGATGGGGATTTTCATTTTTAATAGT
The DNA here is from genome assembly GCF_009761245.1 of Sapajus apella. Taxonomy (NCBI): domain Eukaryota; kingdom Metazoa; phylum Chordata; class Mammalia; order Primates; family Cebidae; genus Sapajus; species Sapajus apella. The sequence continues at coordinate 16,790,012 of NW_022436966.1, read as the reverse complement.
GTTTGTTATTTAAGCATTTGACCAATGTAACAATTTCAAGGCTCAAATTTCTCTTTCATTTGAATGTTAAATTGCTCTGAATGTTAAATTGCTCTGTAGTTATTACCACTAATACTTCCACTATACACACCCACCCACACCTGCTGTTTATCACTATGATATGTCTTATGCTGTTTACGAACTATCTCATTTATCCTTATAATAAACTTTTGAGGTTGGTATAGTATTATTATTACCATTTTGCATATGAGGACATTGAGATTTAGAATAATTTGGAACTTGGTTAGAATTATGCAGCTAATAAGAATATGCACCTATGTGTGAAGTCAGGATTTCTGGGTCCAAGTTCAGTTTTCTTCCCAGTATACTGTTACTCCCCTGTTTGAAATTCATTAAATATTTTCCTCTGAATAAAGGGCAAAATCAACCTCCTTATGAAGTCTTCAAAAATTCTGTATCATCTGGCTTCTGAGTTCATTTTTGATTACTTTCTCTCTGGCTCACCAAAGTTCATTCAGCTGCCTGTTATTTAAAGGAAAAGTCTATAAAATATTTTCTTTAGCCTCTGCTTTATATGAATGTAGGTCCTTCTGAAACTTAAGGAGGATATCACCTCCTTTGAGAAGAATTACCTGAATGCACCAGCTAATGCAGATCCCTCCTTCCTTTGGAATTCCAGCACTATTTGTTACTTTCATAGAAGTAGGTGTGACTTATAACTTGCTTACTGGTTCAATTACTTATATATGGCCGTTTTCAATCCTCAAAATTTTGATGTGGTAGATGTTAGTATGATTCTCAATTTGTAGATGAGGGAAAAGGGTGTAGGAACTTAAGCATTTTGTCAATAATACATGGTTAGTAAGTAACAGAAATCGAATCTGAATGCTGATCTTTTTCATTCTGGAACTCCGAATCTTCGCCATTTCATTGCTGTCACAGCTTGCCAGCTTTGGAGCATTTCGTTTTGAAAATTTCTATGGGCACGTAGTAGGCATACATATTTATTGGGTACATAAAATATTTTGATACAGGAATATACGCATAATAATCACATCAAGGTAAATGGGGGTATTCATCACCTGAAGCATTTATCATTTCTTTGTGTTACAAACAATTTAGTTATACTTTTATTTTAAAATGTACAGTAAATTATTGTTGACTGTATTTACCCTGTTGTGATATCAAATCCTAAATCTTTGGCATTCTATCTAACTATATTTTTGTACCCATTAATCATCCCCACTTCCTGCCCCCACCCTCTACTCTTACCAGCCTCTGGTTACCATCATTCTCTCTATATCTCTGTGAATTCAATTGTTTTAATTTTTAGCTCCCACAAATAAATAAGAACAGGTTAAGTTTGTCTTTCTGTGCCAGGCTTATTTCACTTAACATAATGGATTTCGGTTCCACCCATGTTACAAATGACAGGATCTCATTCTTTTTTTATGGCTGGATACTACTCCATTGTGCATATATACCACATTTTCTTTCTTTCTTTTTTCTTTTATTGTATTTTAGCTTTGGGAGTACATATGAAGAACATGCAAGATTGTTGCATAGGTATACATGTGGCAGTGTGATTTGCTGCCTTCCTCCCCCAAACCTATATCTGGCATTTCTCCCCATGCCATCCCCCCGCAACTCACCACCCCCCACTGTCCCTCCCCTATTTCCCCCTAACAGACCCCAGTGTGTAGTGCTCCCCTCCCTGTGTCCATGCGTTCTCATTGTTCAACACCCACCTATGAGTGAGAAGATGTAGTGTTTGATTTTCTGCTCCTGTGTCAGTTTGCTGAGAATGATGGCTTCCAGGTTCATCCATGTCCCTACAAAAGACACAAACTCATCATTTTTGATGGCTGCATAATATTCCATGGTGTATATGTGCCACATTTTCCCTGTCCAGTCTATCATTGATGAGTATTTGGGTTGTTTCCAGGTCTTTGCTATTGTAAGCTGTGTTGCAATGAACATTCGTGTGCATGTGTCCTTACAGAAGAACGATTTATAATCCTTTGGATATATACTCAGTAATGGGATTGTTGGGTCAAATGGAATTTCTATTTCTAGGTCCTTGAGGAACCACCACACTGTCTTCCACAATGGTTGAACTAATTTGCACTCCCACCAGCAGTGTAAAAGTGTTCTTTGTAGATTCTGGATATCAGCCCTTTGTCAGATGGGTAGACTGCAAAAATGTTTTCCCATTCTGTTGGTTGCCGATTCACTCTAATGACTGTTTCTTTTGCTGTGCAGAAGCTGTGGAGTTTGATTAGGTCCCATTTGTCCATTTTGGCTTTTGTTGCCAATGGTTTTGGTGTTTTAGTCATGAAGTCCTTGCCTATGCCTATGTCCTGAATGGTTTTGCCTAGGTTTTCTTCTAGGATTTTTATGGTGTTAGGTCTTATGTTTAAGTCTTTAATCCATCCGGAGTTAATTTTGGTGTAAGGTGTCAGGAAGGGGTCCAGTTTCTGCTTTCTGCATATGGCTAGCCAGTTTTCCCAACACCATTTATTAAACAGGGAATCCTTTCCCCATTGCTTGTTTTTGTCAGGTTTGTCAAAGATCAGATGGTTGTAGATATGTTGTGTTGCTTCTGAGGCCTCTTTTCTGTTCCATTGGTCTATATCTCTGTTTTGGTACCAGTACCATGCTGTTTTGATTACTGTAGCCTTGTAGTATAGTTTGAAGTCTGGTAGTGTGATGCCTCCTGCTTTGTTCTTTTTGCTTAGAATTGACTTGGCTATGCGGGCTCTCTTTGGATTCCATATGAAGTTTAAGGTGTTTTTTTCCAGTTCTGTGAAGGTCATTGGTAGCTTGATGGGGATAGCGTTGAATCTGTAAATTACTTTGGGCAGTATGGCCATTTTCAGGTTATGGATTCTTCCTACCCATGAACATGGAATGTTTCTCCATCTGTTTGTGTCCTCTCTTATTTTGTTGAGCAGTGGTTTGTAGTTCTTCTTGAAGAGGTTCTTTACGTTCCTTGTTAGTTGTATTTCTAGGTATTTTATTCTCTTTGCAGCAATTTCGAATAGCAGTTCATTCTTGATTTGGCTCTCTTTAAGTCTGTTATTGGTGTATAGGAATGCTTGTGATTTTTGTGCATTGATTTTGTATACTGAGACTTTGCTGAAGTTGCTTATTAGTTTCAGGAGACTGGGCTGAGACGATGGGGTCTTCTAGATATACAATCATGTCATCTGCAAATAGAGACAATTTGGTTTCCTCCTTTCCTATTTGAATACCATTTATTTCTTTTTCTTGCCTGATTGCTCTGGCTAGAACTTCCAGTACTATATTGAATAGGAGTGGTGAGAGAGGGCATTCTTGTGTAGTGCAAGATTTCAAAGGGGATGCTTCCAGTTTTTGCCCATTCAGTATGATATTGGCTGTTGGTTTGTCATAAATAGCTTTTATTATTTTGAGATACGTTCTGTCAATACCTAGTATATTGAGGGTTTTTAGCATAAAGATCTGTTGAATTTTGTCAAATGCCTTCTCTGCATCAAGATAATCATGTGGTTTTTGTCTTTGATTCTGTTTATGTGGTAAATTATGTTTATGGACTTGCGTATGTTGAACCAGCCTTGCATCCCTGGGATGAAGCCTACTTGATCATGGTGGATAAGCTTTTTGATGTGCTTTGCAATTGGCTTGCCAGTATTTTATTGAAGATTTTTGCATCTATGTTCATCATGAATATTGGCCTGTAGTTTTCTTTTCTTGTTGAGTCTCTGCTGGGTTTTGGTATCAGGGTGATGTTGGTCTCATAAAATGATTTGGGAAGGATTCCCTCTTTTTGGATTATTTGGAATAGTTTCAGAAGGCATGGTACCAGCTCCTCTTTGTATGTCTGGTAGAATTCGGCTGTGAACCCGTCTGGAACTGGGCTTTTTTTGGGGTGGTAAGCTCTTAATTGCTGCCTCAACTTCAGCCCTTGTTATTGGTCTTTTCATGGTTTTGACTTCTTTCTAGTTTAGGAAGGATGCAAGTGTCCAGGAATTTATCCATTTCTTTCATGTTTACTAGTTTATGTGCATAGAGTTGTTTGTAATAATCTCTGATGATGGTTTGAATTTCTGTGGAATCTGTGGTGATATCCCCTTTATCATTTTTTATTGCATCAATTTGGTTATTCTCCCTTTTCTTTTTAATCTGGCAAGTGGTCTGTCTATTTTGTTGATCTTTTCAAAAAATCGCTCCTGAATTTATTGATTTTGTGAAAGGCTTTTTGTGTCTGTAGCTCCTTCAGTTCTGCTCGGATCTTAGTTATTTCCTGTCTTCTGCTAGGTTTTGAGTTTTTTTGATCTTGCTTCTCTTACTCTTTCCATTTTGACGATAGGGTGTCAATTTTAGATCTCTCCTTTCTTCTCATGTGGGCACTCATTGCTATATATTTTCCTCTAGAGACTGCTTTAAATGTGTCCCAGAGGTTCTGGTATGTTGTGTCTTCATTCTCGTTGGTTTAGAAGAACGTCTTTATTTCTGTCTTCATTTCATTGTTTATCCAGTCAACATTCAAGAGCAAGTTGCTCAGTTTCCATGAGGCTGTGCAGTTCTGAGTTAGTTTCTGAATTCTGAGTTCTAACTTGATTGCACTGTGGCCTGAGAGACTGTTTGTTATGATTTCTGTTCTTTTGCAGTTGCTGAGGAGTGATTTGCTTCCAATTATGTGGTCAATTTTAGAGTAGGTATGATGTGGTGCTGAGAAGAATGTATATTCTGTGGATTTGGGGTGGAGAGTTCTGTAAATGTCTATTAGGTTTGCTTGTTCCAGGTCTGAGTTCAAGTCCTGGATATCCTCGTTAATTTTCTGTCTGGTTGATCTGTCTAATATTGACAATGGGGTGTTAAAGTCTCCAATTATTATTGTGTGGGAGTCTAAGTCTCTTTGTAAGTCAATAAGAACTTGCCTTATGTGTCTGGGTGCTCCTGTATTGGGTGCGTATATATTTAGGATCATTAGCTCTTCTTGTTGCATTGATCCTTTTACTATTACGTAGTGTCCTTCTTTGTCTCTTTTGATCTTTGTTGCTTTAAAGTCTAATTTATCAGAGATGAGAATTGCAACTCCTGCTTTTTTTTGCTCTCCATTTGCTTGGTAAATCTTCCTCCATCCCTTTCCTTTGAGCCTTTGTGTATCCTTGCATGTGAGATGGGTTTCCTGGATACAGCACACTGATGGGTTTTGGCTTTTTAACCAGTTTGCCAGTCTGTGTCTTTTGAATGGGGCATTTAGTCCATTTATGTTTAGGGTTAATATTGTTATGTGTGTATTTGATACTGCCATTTTGATGCTAACTGGCCGTTTTGCCCATTAGTTGATATAGATTCTTCATTGTGTTGATGTTCTTTACCATTTGGTTTATTTTTGGAGTGGCTGGTACTGGTTGTTCTTTTCTCTGTGTAGAGCCTCTTTCATGAGCTCCTGTAAAGTAGGACGGGTGGTGACGAAATCTCTGAGCACTTGCTTGTTCGCAAAGGATTTTATTTTTCCTTCACTTATGAAGCTTAGTTTGGCTGGATATGTAATTCTGGGTTGAAAGTTCTTTTCTTTAAGGATGTTGAATATTGGCCCCCACTCTCTTCTGGCTTGTAGGGTTTCTGCTGAGAGATCTGCCGTGAGTCTGATGGGCTTCCCTTTGTGGGTAACCCGACCTCTCTCTCTGACTGCCCTTAGCATTTTCTCCTTCATTTCAACCCTGGTGAATCTGACGATTATATGCCTTGGGGTTGCTCTTCTTGATGAATATCTTTGTGGTGTTCTCTGTATTTCCTGAACTCGAATATTGTCCTGCCTTGCTAGGTTGGGAAAGTTTTCCTGGATAATATCCTGAAGAGTATTTTTCAGCTTGGATTCATTCTCCTCGTCACATTCAGGCACACCTATCAAATGTAGATTAGGTCTTTTCACATAGTCCCACATTTCTTGGAGACTTTGTTCATTCCTTTTTACCCTTTTTTCTCTAATCTTGCCTTCTCGTTTTATTTCATTGAGTTATCTTCAACCTCTGATATCCTTTCTTCTGCTCGGTCAGTTTGGCTGGTGAAACTTGTGCATGCTTCATGAAGTTCTCATGTTGTGTTTTTCAGCTCCATCAATTCACTTATATTCCTCCCTAAGTTGTCCATTCTCATTAGCATTTCATCAAATCTTTGTTCAAGGTTCTTAGTTTCCTTGCATTGGGTTAGAACATGTTCTTTTAGCTCACAGAAGTTCCTTATTACCCACCTTCTGAAGTCTGATTCTGTCATTTCATCACACTTGTTCTCCATCCAGCCTTGTTCCCTTGCTGGTGAGAAGTTGTGAACCCTTGTAGGAGGAAAGGTGTTCTGGTTTCGGGCGTTTTGCACTGATTTCTTCCCATCTTTGTGGATTTATCCACCTGTCATCTTTGTAGTTGCTAACTTTCAGTTTGGGTCTCTGGGTGGACATCCAATTTGTTGATAATGAAGTTATTTGTTTCTTAGTTTTCCTTCTAACAGTCTGGCCCTTCTGCTGTGGGGCTGCTGAGGCCCACTCCAGGCCCTGCTTGCCTGTGGATCTCCTGCAGCAGCTGTAGAACAGTAACGGTTGCTACCAGTTTCTTTTTCTGCTATCTTTGTCCCAGAAGGATACCCGCTATATGTCAGTCTGATCTCTCCTTTATGAGGTGACTCTTTGGATATACAGGGGTCAGGGAGCTGCTTGAGGAGACAGTCTGTCCTTTATAAGAGCTCAAGTGCTGAGTTGTGAGCTCTGTTTTTCATTCAGGGCTGCTGGGCAGGTATGTTTAGATCTGTTGCAGCAGAACTCATAAACACCTTTTTTTTTCCCCCCAGGTGCTCTGTCCCAGGTAATTAGGGCTTTATGGTTTCTGTTGTGCTGCTGCCTTTTTTTCAGGCCTGCCCTGTGCAGCAAGGAGGCAGCCTAGTCACTGTGTGCCTGCAGAGGCTTTGCTGAGCTGCTGTGGGCTCTGCCCAGCTGTCATGTGAACTTCCCTGAAGTCCCGTTTATATGGGTGTAGTTAGAACTGTCTCAGCATTGGTGGCCCACCTCTGTAATAGCGGACTCTCACTGTAATGGCAGGTTGCCTGGGCAATGGTGGGCTGCCTCAGGAATGGCGTACTGCCTCTATAGTGGTGGAGTGCCTCGGCAATGGCGGACGCCCCTCCCCCACAGAGCTGGACTGTCACGGGTTCAGCTGTGCTTGCTGTGAAACTCTCAATCCAAAGAGCTTCTGATTGCTGTTCTTTTGTGGGGGTGGGACCAGCCGAGCCTGATCACCTGGCTCCCTGCCTCAGAGCCTTTTCATTTTTAGTTGAACGGTTGACTCTCTCCCAGGTATTCCAGCCACCTGTTGAAAAGGCACCAGGGTCTTTGTGATTTCCCGTGTGGTGACGGCTTAAACAGCAGCGTTGGGCTTTTTTTTTTTTGCCCGGGAATCTCCTGTCCTGGCTCCCTGTTTCAGACCCCTTTTTAGACAGATGAATGGGTGACTATGCCTTCCCGGGGCTCCAATCACCTGCTAAAAGGGCACCCGGACCAGTGTATTTTGTATGGAGAACTGCCGTGTCGGGGCGCCGCAAAGCAGCTGCGCGGGGCCAAAACAGCCGCGGGGACCCAAACGGCCGGGCGGCCAAACAGCCACGCTGGCGACCCCTGGGTCTCCCCAGCCTGGGAATCTCCTGGTCTGTGGGCAATAAAAATCCATCTGGAAATGCGGCGTCCACTCACCCTCTGAGCTTTCACTGGGAGCTGCAATCCTGAGCTGTTCCTAAACGGCCATCTTGGATCTGGGCCACCACATTTTCTTTATCCATTTGTTTGTTCATGGACACTTAGGTTGCTTCCAAATCTTAGCTACTGTGCATAGTGCTGTAATAAACAGGGGAATGCAGAGATCTCTTTGATATACTGATTTCCCTTCTTTTGGGTATATGCCTAGCAGTGGGACTGCTTGATCATAAGGTAGCTCTATTTTTAGTTTTCTGAGGAACCTCCAAACTCTTCTCCCTAGTAATTGTACTAATAACGCTCCCGCCAACACTGTACAAGTGTTCCATTTTCTCCACATCCCTGCCAGTATTAGTTATTGCCTATCTTTTTAATATAATTCATTTTAACTGGGGTGCGATGATATCTCATTGTAGTTTTGATTTGTGTTTTTCTGATGATCAATAATGTTGAGCACCTTTCATATGGTTGTTTGCCATTTGTGTGTCTTCTTTTTAGAAATGTCTATTTAGGTTGTTTGCCAATTTTAAAATTATATTATTAGAGTTTTTTCCCATAGAGTTGTTTGAGCTTTTGTATATTCTGGTTATTAATTCCTTGTCAGATGGATAGTTTGCAAATGTTTTCTCCCATTCTATGGGCTGCCTCTTTACTTTCTTGATTGTTTCCTTTGCTGTTCAGGAGCTTTTTAATTTGATGTGATCTGATTTGTCCATTTTTGCTTTGGTTGCCTGTGCTTGTGGGATGTTACTCAAGAAATCTTTACCCAGACCAATGTGCTGGAGAGTTTACTCAATATTGTCTTGCAGTAGTTTCATAGTTTCAGGTATTAGATTTCAATCTTCAATCCATTTTGATTTGATTGGGATCTAGTTTTACTCTGCATAATAATATCCAGTTTTCCCAGCACAATTTATTGAAGATACTGTCCTCTCACCAATGTATGTTTATGGCAACTTTCTCTAAAATGGTCCACTGTAGGCATTTGGGCTTATTTCTGGGTTCTTTATTTTGCTTCACTGGTATATGTTTCTGTTTCTATGCCAGTACCATGGTTTTTGGTTACTATAGCTCTGTAGTATAATTTGAAATTGGTAATGTGACTCCTCCAGTTTTGTTCTTTTTGCTCAGGAAACAGTTAGTTATTCTGGGTCTTTGATGGTTCCATATAAATTTTAGGATGTTTTTCTATTTCTGTGAAGAATGCTATTGGTATTTTCATAGAGATTGCATTGAATCTGTATATTCCTTGTATATTCCTTTGGGTAGTATGTACACTTTAACAATATGATTCATCATTCTTCCAATCTAAGAACATGAAATATTTTTCAATTTCTTGGTGTCCTCGTAAATTTCCTTTATCAGTGTTTTACAGTTTTCTTTATTGAGATATTTAACTGCTTTGGTTAATTCCTAGATATTTAATTTTATATGTGGCTATTGTAAATGGGATTACTTTTTAATTTCTTTTTCACATTTTTTACAGTTGGCATACAGAAATGCTATTTTTTAAATGCTGGTTTGTATCTTGAAACTTTACTGAATTGTTTATCAGTTTTCATAGCATTTTATGGTAGAGCCTTTAGGTTTTACCAAATATAAGATCATATCATCTGCAAACAAGAAAAATTTGGCTTCTTCCTTTCCAATTTTGATGCTTTTTATTTCTTTATTTTGTCTGATTTTCTAGCTAGGACTTCCAGTACTATGTTGAATAACAGTGGTATAAGTGGATATTCTTGTTCCAGATCTTAAGGAAAGGCTTTTAGTTTTTCTCCATTCAGTATACTAGCTGTGGGTCTGTAATACATGGCTTTTGTTGCTGAAGTATGTTGCTTCCCTACCCAGCTTTTAGTGTTTTTATCATAAAGTTATGTTGAATTTTATCAAATGCTTTTTCAGCATCATTTGAAATAATTTTTGTTTTTCATTCCATTAATATGATGTATCACACTGATTTTGTGTATGTATGTATGTATGTATGTATGTATGTATTTATTTATTGAGATGGAGTTTCACTCTCATCACCCAGGCTGGAGTGCAGTGGCATGATCTCGGCTCACTGCAACCTCTGCCTCCTGGGTTCAAGCGATTCTTCTGCCTCAGCCTCCTGAGTACCTAGGATACAGGTGCCCACCACCATGCCCGGCTAATTTTTGTATTTTTATTAGAGACGGGGTTTCACCATGTTGGGCAGGCTGGTCTCGAATTCCTGACCTCAGGTGATCTGCTCACCTTGGCCTCCCAGAGTGCTGGCAAGGTGTGAGCCACTGCGCCTGGCAACAAGGATGATTTAACATACACAAATATGCCAGGTGCAGTGGCTTACGCCTGTAATCCCAGCACTTTGGGGAGCCGAGGCAGAAGGATCACCTCAAGTCAGGAGCTCGAGACCAGCCTGACCAACATGGAGAAACCCCATCTTTAATAAAAATTTAAAAAATAGCCAAACATGGTGGTACATACCTATAATCCCAGCTACTCAGGAGGCTGAGGCAGAAGAATCACTTGAACCTGGGAGGCAGACGTTGCGGTGAGCCAGGATAGCACCATTGCACTGCAGCCTGAGTGACAAGAGTGAAACTCCACCTCAAAAAAAAAAAATAATAATCCTTGCATCCCTAGA
>NW_022436966.1:16629714-16779560 GCF_009761245.1 Sapajus apella | reverse complement strand
AAAAAAAAAAAATAATAATCCTTGCATCCCTAGAATAAATCCCACTTCACCTTGTTGAATGATCTTTTTAATGTGTTGTTGAATTCAGTTTGCTAATTTTTTAAAAAGAATTTTTGCATTTTTGCATCAATGTTCATTAGAGACATTGACTTACAGTTTTTTAAAAATGTATCTTTATCTGGTTTTGGCATCTGGGTAATATTAACTTTGCAGAATGAGTATGGAAGTATTCCCTCTTACTCTATTTTTTTTTTTTTTTTTGGAATAGTTCAAGTAGGATTGGTATTAGTCCTTTAAATGTTTGGTAGAATTCAGCAGTAAAGCCTTCAGGTCCCAGGCTTTTCTTTGCTGAAAAACTTCCTATTACAGCTTTGATCTCATTACTTGTTATTGATCTGCTCAGGTTTTGGATTTCATCATGGTTTAATCTTGGTAGGTTATATGTGTGTAGGAATTTATCCATTTCTTCTAGGTTTTCCAATTTGTTGGGATATATAGTTGCTCATAGCAGCCTCTAATTATCCTTTGAATTTCTATGATATCAAGTATAATGTCTCCTTTTATATCTCTGATTTTATTTATTTGGGTATTCTCACTTTTTTTTCCTCTTAGGTTGTCTGGCTACTATTCGTTGATTTTGGTTTTTCTTTTCTTTTTGCTGATATTCTGCACTGTTTTTTGTTTCAACTGTATTCATTTCTGCTCTGATCTTTATTATTTCTTTCTTCTACTAATTTTGGGTTTGATTTGCTCTTGATTTTCTATTTCTTTAAGATGAATGAATCATTATGTTATTTATCTGAGGTTTTTCTACATTTTTGGTATAGGTGTTATTGGTATAAACTTTCCTCTTAGTACTGTTTTAACTGTATCCCAAAGGCTTTTGTATGTTGTGTTTCCATTTTCATTGTTTCAATAAATTTTTAAATTTCCTGCTAAATTTCCTCAGTGATCCACTGGTCATTCAGGATTATATTCTTTAATTTCCATGTGTTTGTATAGTTTCCAAATTCCTCGTTATTGATCACTAATGTTATTCCATGTGGTCAGAGAAAATATTTGACATTAGAGCATTTTTTTAATGTTTAAAGACTTGTTTTGTTGCCTAATGTCTATCCTTGACGATGATCCATCTACTTAGGAGAATGTGCATTCTGCATCCATTAAATGAAGTGTTCTGTAAATATCTATTAGTTCCATTTAGTCTATAGTGCAGATGAAGTCTGGTGTTTCTTTATTGAATTTCTGTCTGGAAGAACTGTCCAATGATTAAAGTGGGCATCTGAAGTCTCCACCTATTATTGTTTTGGGGCCTCTCTCTCTCTTTAGCTCTAATAATGTTTGCTTTATATAACTGGATGTTCCAGTGTTGGGTGCAAATATATTTACAATTGTTATATCCTTTTGATGAATTGATCCCTTTATCATTATATAATAACTTTATTTGTCTCTTTTTATAGTTTTTTCCTTGAATTCTATTTTGTGTGATGTAAGCATAGCTACTCCAGCTATACTGGAATATCTTTTTTCCATCCTTTTATTTTCATTCCATGTGTGTCTTTGTAGGTGAAATGTGTTCTTGTAGACAATAGATCATTGGGTCTTGTTTTTGTTTTTGTTGTTGTTTTGTTTTTGTTTATGTTTTTTAACTTTTGTCTTTTCAGCCACTCTGTGTCTTTCAGTTGAAGGGTTTAGTCCATTTACATTCAACGTTTTTATTAAGTAAGGACTTACTTCTGCCAGGTTGTTTTTTTTTTTTTTTTTTTCTGGTTGTTTTGTTGTGGTCTTCCCCTATTTCTTTTCTTCCTTCATGCCTTCAACTTAGAGAAGATAATTTTCTCTGGTGGTGTGTTTTAATTTATTGTATTTTATTTTTGTATATGTATTTGTTGTGTGTTTTTTGATTTTAGGTTACCATGACAGTTGCAAGTAACATCTTGTATCTTACTGTTTTAAACTAATAAGAAGTTAACACTGATTGCACAAACAAGCAAAGACAAAACAAGCAAAAACTCTACACTTTAACTTCATGCTTTCACATTTTAACATTTTATTATTTCAATTTTATCTTATTATACCATATCATGAAGTGTTGTACTTATTTTTGACAGGTTCATCTGTTAGTCTTTTTACTCAAGATATGAATAGTTTACATATCAAAATTATAGTGTTATAATGTTCTGTGTTTTGCTGTGTGCTTACTATAACCCATGAGTTTGGTACCTTCAGAAGGTTGTCTTATTACTCATGAATGTTCTTTTCTTTCAGACTGAAGAACTCCCAATAGCATTTCTTGTGATACAGGTCTTGTTTCGAAGAAATTCCTAGGTTTTTTTTTTGTTTGGGAAAGTATTTCTCCTGAGTGTTTGAAGGATATTTTTGCTGGATATAGTATTCTAGGATAAAAGTATTTTTTCCTATCAGTACTCTAAACATGTCATACCACTCATTCCTTACCTGTAAAATTTACACTAAGAAGTCTGCTGCCAGATGTATTGGGCATCCTTTGTATATTGTTTCTTTTCTATTGCTGCTTTTAGGATCCATTCTTTGTCCCTACTGTTTGGGAGATTGATTGTTAAATGTCTTGAGGTAGTCTTATTTGGGTTCAATCTGTCTGGCATTCTATAACCTTGTAGTACTTGTATATTGCAATCTTTCTCTAGGTTTGGAACGTACTGTGTTATCCCTTTGAATAAACTTTTTACTCTGATCTTTCTTGCTACATCCTTTTTAAGCCCAATAACTTTTATATTTTCCCTTGTCCATCTCTTTGCTAGATTTTTTAAGTGTGCTTTATGTTTTTAAAATTATTTTTTTCTCTTATCACCTCTGGCTGTATATTTTCATATATCCTGTCTTCAGGCTCATTAAATCTTTCTTCTGCTTGATCAGTTCTGCCATTAAGATACTCTGATGCATTCTTCATGTATTACTTCATTCTTGCATTCCTATAAGGAACTACCAGAAACTGGGTTATTTATGAAGAAAAGAGGTTTAATTGACTCAAAGTTCCACAGGCTGTACAGGATGCCTGGCTGGGGAGGGCTCAGGAAATTTACAATCCTGGCTAAAGGTGAAGGGGAAGTGGGAACAGTTTGTATGGTTAGAGAAGGAGGGAAAGGGTGAAGGGGGTTGCTAGAACTTTTTTAAACAATGAGATCTCATGAGATCTCACTCACTATCACAAGAATAATGGAAAAGAAATCCACCTCCATGATCCAGTCACCTCCCACCAGGCCCCTCCTCTAAATTGGAGATTAAAATTCAACATGAGATTTGGGCGAGGACACAAATCCAAAGCATATCATTTCACTATGTTAATTGCAGTTTTCAACTCCAGAATTTCTGCTTCTTTTAAATTATTTCTATCTCTGTTAAATTTATCTGATAGAATTCTGAATTCCTTCTCTGTGTTATCCTGGATTTCATTGAACTTCCTCAAAATAGCTATCTTAAATTATGTGTCTCACTGTTGGTTATTCAGGGCCCAAGGATTTTTTAGTAAGCAGGTGATGAATCCTGTCAAGACCATGTCCTTTCCTCCAAGGTAATGGGTCTTCTTCTGGCCCAGGTTATGTCTGGAAATGTCATCCATGAGCTAGAGCCTGGAATGGGGTCCTCAGGATTCTGTCTATTACTCTGTTCTCCTGTGGTTGAGCTGGTATCCAAGCAGCCAGGCAAAGCCTTCTTTACTTCCTTCTTTGAACTTCCTCAAAAGAGCTATTTTGCTTTATCTGTCTGAAAGGTCACATATCTCTTTCTCTCTAGGATCGGTCATTGGTATCTTATTTAGTTTGTTTGCTGAGATGATGTTTTCCTGAATAGTCTTGATACTTGTGGATGTTCATATGTGTCTTGGCCCCCACTTATCTCCTCAAGTAGAAGAAAGATATCTCTCTTGGAGCCTCAAGCTGTGCTTCCTAGAGTTGGGGGAGGGGGTGACATAAGCACTCCCTTGGCTGCCCAGGCTGGAATCTCACTAGGTCTTATGCACTTCATGTCCACTGGCTCTGAACTCAGCACAGTACCAGGACTTACACAGGCAGTCCTTGTAACCTAGACTGCCTTTCATGTTTATTTGGGACTTTAGCTTATAGTGCAGGCCTTGCTGGAACTCAGGTTCTGATGGCTAGGATTGTTGATTTACCTCTGGCTAGGGCTGATCTAAATGTCTTCTTGGTGGGCGTTGGCTGAATTCTGTCCTATGTTGCTTTCTGCTGTGACAGGGCAGCAATGAATTCCAAAGCAAAGTTCTGCAATCACTGTGCTGTCCCTCCCACAAACACATAGATTCTCTTTCCATGCCTCATAGCCACTGCCAGGGGATGGGAGAGGGGTGGTGTTGACAATTCAAGACTATCTTTCCTATCTTCTTCTAGGCCTCTTTCTCTAATATGATGTTAAAACCAGCAACTGTGATTGCTCATCTGATTTTTGGTTCTCATGTAGTTGCTTTTTTGTGTGGATAGTTGTTCAATTTGGTGTTCCTGCCTGGAGGATGAACACAGGAGGCTTCCATTCAGTCATCTTGCTCTGCCTCTCTCTGGAAAATTTATTTTTATTGGTTATATCTTTCTTTACTTTGATATTTTCTTTAGTTCCCCATATTCTTTTCCTTCCATTGTATATTCTTTATATTCCTTTTTTTTTGAGACAAGGTCTCATTCTGTTACCCAGGCTGGAATGCAGTGGTGCAGCCTTAACCTCTTGGGTGCAAGCAATCCTCTTGCCTCAGCCTCCTGGGTAGCGGGCACATGCTGCCACACCTGGATTTTTTTATATTATTTGTAGGATCAGGATCTCACTGTATTGCCCAGGCTGGTCTCAAACTCCTGGGCACAAGTGATCCTCCTGCTTTGGATTCCCAAAGTGTTGGGATTACAGGTGTGAGCTATCATGCCTGTCTCCTCCTATATTCTCAAAGATAATTACCCCAAGAAAAATATATGCCTATAGATGTAGGTAGGTGGTGGTGATAATAAAATATCTTGAGTTTTGCAAGTAGCCAACTAAGAAGCTTAAACTTTTAATCTGAGCTTTCTTTTAAAGACCTCTCTCAGGAACACATGTTGCTAGGAAGGATTGACCAAAACCATGGCATTGCATATATTATTCATTTGAGAGGCTTGTAGATTCCAAATATGGAACCACAGCACTTTACTTATATCACTTATCTTTTATTTTTAATTGACGTAATAATTGTACATATTTACAGGGTAAATAGTAATATTTCAATGCATGTATACAATGTGTAATGATTGAATTGAAGTAATTAGCATGTCCATTATCCCAAATATCGATCATTTATTTGTACTAATTACATTCAAAATGCTCTTTTTTAGCTATGTGAAAATATACAGTTAATGTTGCTGACTATAATCACCCTGCCATGCTATAAAACACTAGAACTTATTCCTCTTATTTCATTGTAATTCCATGTATCTTAGCCAACATCTCCCTACTCCCTGACCTTCACGTGCTACAGTAACCACAATTCTCTATTTCTATGGCTTCAACATTTTTAGTTTCTACACATGAGTAAGAGCATGTGGTGTTTATCTTTCTGTGCCTGACTCATTTTACTTATTATAATATCCTCCCTGCTCATGAATATCATTGTGAATGACAGGATTTGATTCTTAATGACTGAATAGTATTCCACTGGGTATATACCACATTTTCTTTATGCATTCAGTTTCTGTAATAGCCAAGGTATGGAATCAATCTAAGTTTCTATCAACAGATGAATAGATACTGATGTTATTTCTAATCTTTCCTCTTTTTAGTGAGGTGGGTATTTTAATTTCCATTCATAGTTGAGAAATCAGACTCCGAGAGGCTAGGCAGTCTGTTTAAAGTTGCACAGCTAGTAAGTATAAAAGCGAAGTCTTGTTCCCAGTTTTTGTCAGAATCCAAAGTTCATGTAATTTCCATTATTTTTCTATATTTTCCCTTGATTCTGTGTGCCAAGGTTTTCTAAAAGTTTAGAACCTAATAGTTACCTGTGGGAATGTAGTTTTATTTTATATATATATATATATATATATATATATATATATACATATATATATATATATATATATATACACACACACACACACATATAATACATATATATGGAGGGGGAGAGAGATCCTTTTTCCTTTCATTTTCAGAAATATTTTGATAGACAATTTATCTACTTTTGTATTTTCTGTTTCTTTGTGTCAAATAACAAAGAAACAGGAAATACAAATGTGGATATTATCTTTCAAATTTGTGAAATTACAAATATTAAAATCAATCAGGCCAGGCGCAGTGGCTCACACCTGTAATCCCAGTACTTTGGGAGGTCGAGGTGGGTGGATCACAAGGTCAGGAGATTGAGATCATCCTGCCTAGCATGGCAAAACCCCATCTCTACTAAAAATACAAAAAATTAGTCAGGTGTGGTGGCATGGGCCTGTAGTGCTACCTACTTGGGAGGATGAGGCAGGAGAATTGCTTGAACCTGGGAGGCAGATGTTGCAGTGAGCTGAGATCACATCATTGCACTCCAGCCTGGGCTACAGAGCAAGACTCCATCTCAAAAAAAAAAAAAGAAATTGATTATATTGAAAAATTTTTCTGTGAAGAGCCAGATAATGATAAAGATTTCAGCCTTTGTAGGCTATATGGTTTCCGTTACCTTTCAAATCTGCTGTTTCTATAGGTACTATGTAAACAAATGGTTTACATATAGTTTCTGTCACTTCTCAACTCTCTGCTTACATAGTTACTATGTAAATATATTAAGACTTTCTGTGTTCCAATAAAATTTTATTGACATTAGAATTTAAATTTTATATACATTTTAATACATTAGGCAATATTCTTTTTATTCATATTTGAACTATTTAAAAATGTAAAAATAACCTTAGCTCATGAACTGTACAAAATCAAGAACAGGGAGTAGACCCAATTTGGCCTGTGTGTTACAGTTTCCTACCCCCAAGCTAGATCAATATTCTGTAGGTTCCAAGAAGATTTTGGTTTTCTTAATTTTTATTTTATTATACATATTTTATTGCACTTTAGGGTCTGGGGATCGATGATAGACTGGACAAGGAAAATGTGGCACATATACACCATGGAATACTATGCAGCCATAAAAAATGATGAGTTCTTGGGACTCATTCATAGGGACATGGATGAATCTGGAAACCATCATTCTCAGCAAACTGACACAAGAACAGAAAATCAAACACTGCATGTTCTCACTCATAGGTGGGTGTTGAACAATGAGAACACATGGACACAGGGAGGGGAGCATCACACACTGGAGTCTGTTGGTGAGGGAATAGGGGAGGGATAGCTGTGGGTAGGGAGATTGGGGAGGGATAACATGGGGAGAAACTTTTATTCAAATTCCAAACACTCTTAGAAGGGCTTAAAATCCTTAACTCACCAATTAAGCAATTTCTGAATTAAAGGCATGTGATTGTTCTTTAACATAAACATTGCATTGGCTCTTCAATTATAAAAGTGGACAAAGCATTAGGGAAAATAAATTAATAATTAAAATTCAATTATAGTACCATTAGCAATGTCACCTACTGTTTAAAAGAGTACAAATCAATGAATTTATAACATTTAGATAGTATCGTTCCCACATAGTCCTTTTACTTTTTTCTTAATACCTTGAATATAAAATAAATGTCAGTGAAGGTAAATTGAATAAAAAGTGATATAGCTACTAAAATGAAAAATGTCCACATTGGAATCAGGTGGCATTGATGAGGTAAATTAGGTCTCATATGGACTTTGCTTTTCATTGCTAGCAAGAATTTGATACTTGAACTGTGGTTCTTCAGATATCTTTAATCTACCCAATGGTGTGCCTTCTTTAGCTTTAGAGAGATAGGTATTTTAACTTTTGGTAACTAAAGTCCTAGTTGAGACAAACTAAGACTTAGTCAATCTAGTTGTGTGCAATGAACTGGAGATCTAGCCTGGCTCAGGCTACTCAGCAGGTGCTGATTTGCTTGGCAGGTGTCTAGCAAGGGGCCTGGCTAGCAAAAGTGTACCTGGGAGAATGGAAGGAGAATGGAAGGGACTGTGGACTGTTGCCTCCTTCCAGTCCAGGAAGTCCTGAAGTCTAGTCTGAGCCCTAGCAAGAGAACTTTTTATTCCATATTTGTCCAGAACATGGCATGGTTCAAATCTCCTTGAGGTTTGAAGTAAAGACAGCTCGGTTTGACATGTGGATGGTCTTCCAACTTGGGGAGCACAAAGAGCCTGTGGGCAGAGCAGTGATTCCACAGAGGGCCTGGGCAGCAGCAGCAGCTGCAGGGGCAAAACTCCACCTTCCAGTAGCTGTGAGGGCAGCAAACATCCAGGGAGACAGCAAGAGGAGAAGGATGTGAGCAGCTTTCAGAGTGAGCTCATGTTGGGCTGCCTGAGTTTCTGAGAAGTTGTCATGTGAGCCTACCCCTGCTGAGTATGTATGGGTGACAAGCCAGATCCACTGAGTGTAAGCACCTGATGTCACTTCATTTAATCCCATAAGCTAGAATTGGGGTTTGCAGTGTCAAAAGGCAGGCAAGGAAGCACAAGTCAGGAGCCTAGCTTTTGGGCTGGGTAGTAGAAAACTTTCAAAACAGAGTAAAACAAAACAAGACAATGTTATCTGTAAGATTCTCATTTAAGAGGACTGGCAATGGTTGGATTTGAACTTTTTAGAACTCAATTTCTGCATTTCTGAAATGGAGACAATTATAGTATTTATAAGGAGAGTAAGTTATAATTTAACTTTTAGGAGAGTGAAATTATATTATACCAATGAAGAGCAGAGCATAGTTCCTGGACATACAGGTTTTCAATAGAAGCTAATTATTATTGTTATTTTTACTGTTAGTATTATTAACATTTTTAGTGAGATTTTTGCGTATATTATTCAAGCTGACTCTCAGAAGGTAGCTAGGCCTGTCAAAATTGCAGTTTGATTACATTGTTTCCAGGCAAGGTCAGATGAAAGTCAGAAAAAAATGTGGCCCAGGTGTGCATCAAAACTCCTTATCTTAAAGGCACTTACATAAGATGAGACATTCCCGAGATATTCCCAACCTCAAGTTCCAGCTGTGCACCAGACACATTGTTTTCAGATTATGACCAAGTTGATAAGTATGAATGACTTGAATTCATGATATCTCTAACTTCTGAGTGCCTCAAATTACTACCTTTAATTATTCTAGTAAGTCACAGAGAAGAGGATTTAGGAGAAGCGCAATTTTCCGGAGAGAGAAGTTGGAAGGGAAAACTAGTTAAGTAGGTAGGATTTCCATAAAATGTTATGAAAAAAATTCCTGTGTGGCTGGTCAGCCCAGTAGCTAGCAGGTCTCTGCCACTTCCTTTTGGATACTGTAAATAAATGTACCTGCTGCCTTTGGGCAAATGTCCTGGAACAAACCTCCACAAGTTACAATTTACCTCTTCTTCTCTGTGCAACGAGTCTTCTTCATTTTGGATTATATTGAGACTCCCAAGTTTATATCATTCTGGGCATTTATTTTTAAAAATTAAGTTTAATTTTGATACTAATGTTTATTATAGAAAACTTGCAAATTACACAAAGCCCCCCAAAATCCCAAAATCTCAACCGCCAATGTAGAAATAAAATTTTCATTGTGTTACCTTTCTAATTTATTTTCCATATGAAACACTCATATTACACATAAATGTATTTTTCTTTGCAAAACTATATCATGTGTGAATATATTTTTCTGCATGCTGCTTTTTGCTTCTATGATGTATAATGAACCTGAGCATTTTCACATCATTTAATATTCTTCTAGAACATGATTTTCATAACTCTATATTATATGAGCACAGTTTATATATCCAGTTTCCTATTGCCAGACATTTAGTTTCTTCCAAATTTTTCACTCTAATGAGTAATGCTTAAATGGAGACTGTTGCAGATAAACTTCTGTGCACATCCCTGATTATTTTCCTATGTTTCTAAAAATGAATGTTTTGGAATAAAGGGTATATACAGATTTCAGTTTGTATTCCAGAAGTGTTTCCTCAGAAGGTTGAATCTATACACATTTTCTGTAGCATCACATAAGAACATGGGCTTCTTCATACTTTTGTTAACACTGGTAGCTGTATATATGTTATATTTCATCACCAATTTTCAGGCAGCAAATAGTATTTTATTGCTCATATATTTTTACTTTGGTTACCCACAGTATAGTTTTTTGCATATGATTATCAATCCTTTGTATTTCTTTCTTTGTGTTTTGCTAGTATGATCCCTTTAATTATTTTCCCAGTGTTATATTAATAATTGGTCTAGATGAGCTTTTATATGTGAAATTTATGATCCACTCTTTGTAATCTATCTTACAATAGATATGTGTATTATATTTTTTGCAAATCATCATTACATTTTACTTTTTCTTATGGCAGTTTCTAGCTGTATAGAAGTTTCAAAATATATATAGCAAAAACATCAGGCTTTGTTTATGAATTCCTCTGCTTTTAATCTTTAAAAGGCTTTTATCAACTCAATGTTTATAAACATCACATATGTTTTAGCTGTCATTCTATTAGGTACATTATTCACTATTCATCTCTTAAATACAAACAATTATTTCCTGAAACTGAATTACCTCCTATTTTTATATAGGTAGGTAGTGTTTGAGTGTGGTCCATCTTTAGTATCTTTCTTGTAGAGCTTATGTGCTGGCTGTCAGTGCTACAGGGATGTGCTGAGACTTTGCTATTTACCATATTCCTGAATTGTCACTATTTCCCCTTATTTATCAAATTGACTGGCTTCTTTAAATTTTCCTAACGTTGCAATCTTGAAATTGGAATCCCACATCCTTTCTTCTGCATTTTTTCCTGCCTCACAGAGTGTCTTGTGGAGTGGTTTTATTGATGTCTCTGGATCTGTTTTGTGTAGTTAGATAGTTGGTGGCGATTCTAGTCTTCTTCAGGGGTATCTGCTCTCTGGGGCAGCCCAATCTATTGCCTTGACAGGTGTGTGCACAGGCCTCAATGTGTCCAATATTCTCTCTCTTTTTAAAGAGGATTTTTCTTTCTTTCTTTCTTTTTTAACTTACAGGCAGTCAAAGCTGCCTCAATATTAGCCTAAGCATCTTTTATTCTTATATAATCACGGTCCAGAGTCACACAGTAAATTCCAAAGTCCAATTTACATGAGTACCCAAATCCACTTAGGTAGCACAGAAGAATAATTTTGGTCTCTATACGTGAATATGTTAGTTATGTTATAGACTCTATGCACTATACACTAACATAATAGCACATAGAGGCCAAAATTCTTCTCAATGTTTAGGTCCAGATACTTGTCTTAGGCAGGGTTTTTAAAATGCACTTCCTCCCTCAAGATTTTATGCCTTAATTCCTATGACTATGAATATGATATCACACCCATGAAAATATAATGTTACCAGAAGAAAAGGATTTTGGAGATGTAATTAATATTACTAAATGGTTGATTTTAAAATAAGGTGATTATCCTGGATTATTGTTTGGGCAACATCTAATCACATAAATCCTTATAAAGCAGAATATTTTTTGTGGCTAGCAGTTGAAGGGGGAGTCAGAGATTTGAAGCACAAAGGAGATTTGATGTACTATGTCTGACTTTGAAGATGGTGGGGGCCATGTGCTAAGAAATACAAATGGCCCTGAGGAACAGAAAACAGCCCCTAAGTGATAGCAAAACAGGAACTGGAGACCTCAACTTTACAACTGCAAGGAACTGAGTTCAGCCAATAATCTAAATGAGCCTTGATGTGGGTTATTACCCAAAGACTTCAGATAAGCTTGTCTGACACCTTGATTTTAGGCCTATAAGATGCTGAGAACCAAATCACACTGTACTTACACTTATGACCTATAGAAATTATGAGCTAATAAATGGTGGTGTTTCAAACCACTAAGTTTGAGGCAATTTGCTATGGCAGCAATAGAAGCCCCTATGTAACTCCTGCATTGGGACTCATATTCACAAGGGCATAGATGATATATCACAGTAGGTGGGAAGGATGGACTGTGACTCAGAGTTTGTGCCAAATTTTTATAGCTGTGGAAACAGAGGCTCAGAGAGGTTAATTGACATGGAGTAAGTAACACAGCTGACTAGTGATACAGCAGAGCGTGAAGGCCATTGCACATCAAATAATGATCCACTGAGTGTTCTCACATGCTCTAGACTGAAGCATATTCAGTTAGAGGCAAGTCAAACAAATGAGCTGTGGGTCAGAGGCAATGTGGAAGGGAGTGTTATTTAGAGTCTGGTGTCACTTTCCACACGATTACTTCAGCTATGTCACTTGGGTCGCCGTAAAACCATCCACTGATTTACCCTGGACTCCTGGCCCTGCCTCATAAAGGCATCTTTGTAATTCTCACCAGAGACTCTCCTCTGGAATGACAAATAACATCGATCATTAAAAATGACATCTGTAATTTTGCAGCCAGAGAAGATGATATTTTAAAGCTGTCAGTGAAACAAAAAGGATTTTGGGAGACGCTGATGCAATCTCTTTAAAATCTTTGGAAATTCTAAAGCATAAAGATGAATTGTCTATTTTGAAATTGCAGGATTAATCGTGTGCTGAGGCATGCTCCACGCATGCCCACTGTGTCGGTGGAGGTGAAGTATGAGGCAACCAGGGTTCCCTGCAGCTCAATCATTAACTTGCTGAATGACCTAAGAGCCAAAGGAGTTAATGGGCTTTGTCCAGAGCTGGAGGAATGGAGGGCAGGCAGAGAGACAGGGGGAAAACACACTCTCCGCCGTAGGAAGAAACGGTGGGAAGCAAAGCCACAAATGGAGGTGAGGAAGATATAGAAGTTCAGGAAATGCCAGCACCCCTTTGGGGCTGGTGATCATTTAAGCAATGAAACAAACTCTGTGTCACAAATTCAGAATTTTACTGAAGATCAAGTCCCCTTGATAAACAGTATTGGTTCCCTCCCTGCTTCATTAAATTTTCCAGAACAACAAAATTGCTGAATTGTCAGCATGTCAGTCTCTACAGTTCTGTGAAAAATAGAGGGAGAAAAGAAATCAGATGTCCATTTTCCTTAAAAATGAGAGGGAAGAAAAGAGGAATGATTCTGGATTTTGGGTCCTTTGCTCACCAGAGGCAGGAAGGCAATTAGCTTAAACAAATAGAAGCTCAGAGTACCAAGACTAATGAACTTGCTTTCTCCAAGTGGAAAGCAGAAATTCTGTAAACAGCTGAAACTGCAGAAGGGTTGGAGCTGAGGGCATGAAGGCCGCCTGTCCTGAGAGGGGTGATGGTGCATCTGAGGGATATATCTCCACTTAAAGTCCACATATCTGAGTCAACATAAAGGTGAGCTGGAGTGGCAAGGTAGTCTATGGCCTCAATGTACCTATCTGCAGGAATTTTGCTTCCTGATGCCAATTCCAAATATGCTTTTTATTACCTTGGTTGTATTTTAGAGAAAACTCTAACTGCAACAGTTTTTGTACGAGTCTGAGAAACTGATGACCTACATTGCTAGCTGTACTTAGTTCCTTGAGAGCTTTCCCTGTTTTATAACCTGATTTGATGTTTTCTTTCTGTTTTTTGTCTGCAGTGAATTGTGGGCTTGCTACTCACCCCATCCCCCATCCCACAGTCACTGGGATTCCCTGGGGAGGTATGTAGTCAACATGTCAGACTGGGGTGGAAGTCAGCACGAGAGGGTGGAATTATTTTCCTGTGCCATTGCTTGCTGACTTGGCATTTAGTGTAAATACTTCCTTCTTTCAAGATACCTCTTCCATAATTACCAAGCATGATTCTATTCTCAGTACAATAGCTGTGAGTATGTAATTGGAAACCACAGAGGCAGATTATTTTCTTTCTTTAAGAGGCTTTTTGCTATCATCATATAATCCTTTGCTCCCACTCACTCATACCAGGTGCTTCTTATGCTGAATTAGAAAATGCACTGGTTCTAAGAATTTTTCTGCTCAGGTTACACCGCTTAAAATCTGTAAAAGTGATAAAACATGGTTAAACGTGGTAGTATTAATGTTTCCTTCAGCTTGACTAAACTTTCGATAGGTTTCTTCCTTATCATAGGCTCCTGACCTCCCTTTTCTTAGATCCTTCACTTTACAGAACTTGAATTTTAAAATCTTTTCTCCGCCCCTGAGATGTAAATCTTCAACCCAAAAATGTCTTTCTCAGAACTTGGAGCCATCCAGACGAAATGTCATCATCAAGAAAGACAGCAATCATATCTCTCCATGTCTGGGATGGTAGAAGCCTAACTTCGTTAAGCTCCAGTTAGCAAACAGTGATGACTTCATGACATTGAACAATCTCTTTCCTAACTTCCACCAATAGTTTTCCGCTAGCTCACCCCAGTGCTTACAAACTGAGTCCTTTGATTTAATGGTGCTAATTTCAATCTCTCTTCTCTGTTGGAACAGTCTTAAATAAAGTCTTCCTTGCCAATTTAACTTGGAGTTCAGTTCGGTTCCATATTGTAGTCTCTCTCCCTTACTGATGTAGCTCTAATAAAATATGTCTTGCTATTTTTAGCAAGTGTCCAGTGCAAACTCTCTTTAACACTGTACACGTGGAATGTCACATTTTCTTGCTGCTTAATATAGAAAGGCTAGATATTATTTCTTAATTTATAAAGCCTGCCCTTTTCTAAGTCATCCAACTTCCATGAGTTAAGGACATTTATTTTCCAATAAAATTATTTGTTCATAAAATACCCATTGAATTCCTTCTGCGTATTACACACTGAAGATGCAATGATAAGAAAAAATAAACAGAATTTCTATTATCATTGGGTTCATTGCACAGGAGGAAAACAAATATTAATTGAGAAATCACACAGCCCATAACTAAATTAAAATTGTGAATGTGAAAAGTGCTATGAAGGCAGAGTATATGGTTCCATAAGGGCATCTGACAACGTGAAGATGACCTTGATGGGGAGATCAGTGTTTCCCTGAGGGATTTAACTGACTATGAAAGAAGAATGAGAGGGTTGGGTTATATGCAGAGAAGAAAAAGCATGCATATAGGCCCTGTTTAAGAATTTTGAGCAGGAAATTTGAGGACAGTCAGTGAGGCTGGAGTGAGACTCTATATCAATGTCAGCTATGGTAGATATTATGTAGTTTGGTCAGTAGTCAAATGCCCACCATCCTCAGCATCTTCCTTCTCACTGACATGCATGGTTTCTTGTGGTCTTCTAGACTCAGACCTCTTTAATTTAATCATCTGTTGACCCAATGCTTTGGAGTCATCTCTTGTTCTCCATTCATCCCTGAATATCTAATTTTTTCACCCCTGATGATTTGATACTTTAGGTGATGTACTGGTTGTACTCCATTATACCTCTTGTTCCCCACACCCAAGTTCTATTCTGTATCTGGGTCCCCAGAGGCCAACCTTCCAAGTCTGCATAATCAAGGCTCCCTCGGTTTTGGTTGGTTGAATTCAGCTAATGGAAAGCCCCTGTTGGAAGTCAACAGGCAAGAGGAAAGAGAGGTTGAAGTTGAGTGCTTGCTTTAGGCTGAGTTTCTAGCAGTGGTGATGCCCCTTCATTGCTGCAGCTCCTATCAGGGAGATTCCAGTTCCAACGAGCCTCCATAGCACTATTTATGCCTCTTGTTCTCGCTTTGGCAGTCTCTGGTTGTCTCAATACTCTTTGCTTTTTAATGGTGCCTGTATGTCTACAAACATTTTTTTTTTAACTGTTACAGTTTCTTATGCCATCTGAATTGGATTTGTCTTCTTCTGGGATGCTGACTGATACAGATGGTCTTGCTAAAGTGATTTCTGTTTAGGATGGCGACACAGTTCTCTCTTGCTCTATCTCCAAAGTTGAAAATTAACCATTCGTCTTCTAGCTTTTATTCCCAAGCCTCACCTAGCCCAAGAAGGAGTATTGGGTAATTCAGTGATGGTCTCTAGCATGGTGAGTCAGCTCCAAAGACTTTGCTTTAGAAAATACTACTCCTAAGTATCTTCATTTTCCTCTCAAAATGCCTGGATCCATTTGTTCCTGAGCCCAGGAATCGCCAGCTATCCTGAGAATCAATTTTAGGGTTTTCATTATTTATTTGAGGGGAATATCTTGATATTTGAGGGGAATATCTTGCTCCCCTCAAATCCTAAAATTCTTAGTGGCTTGACAGTTAAATAATTCTGTTACATTCCATAATTTAGGATTGCCTTTCAGGGTAGTGCCTCAGTTTTGGTTTTATTTATAAACTTTCCATTCCCCTCTTGCCTACGGGGAGATGAAACAGTTTACCAGTCTCAAGTTGCATTCCCAAGAATGCTTGTCTTCAGATAGTTGCCTAGAAAGTCTGTGCTAGATGAATTCGGGTGGAAGTGGTAAGAACTATGGTTCTCACACTCTTTCATGCAATATATGAGAAGCTTTCATATGCAACAGAGGGAAAAATGCCCTAATTCCACAAAACAATTTCTAATGTGTAAAATTTTCAGCATTGCAGCAGGTTATTCAAAGAATGGAAGGGGTAAGAGTCTACCAAGAAGGCCTTGGTGAAGCAGATGAAATGTCTACCCTACTGGTTTGGAAAGATGCTTTTTTTTGTTCTGTTTTGTTTTGTTTTGAGCTGAAGTCTTGCTCTGTCACCCAGGCTGGAATGTAACGGTGTGATATCCGCTCACTGCAACCTCTGCTTCCTGGGTTTCAGTGATTCTCCTGTCATGGACTCCCGAGTAGCTGGGATTATACGGGCACCCGTCATCATGCCTGGCTAATTTTTGTATTTTTGTAGAGATGGGGTTTCACCATGTTGGCCAGGCTGGCCTTGAACTCCTGACCTCAGGTGATATGCCTGCTTCAGCCTCCCAAAATGCTGGGATTATGGGAGTGAGCCAATGCTTCCAGCGGGAAAGATGCTTTTTGTTATTCAGTCAGAGGGAGACTAGGGAGTTTTAGCCTTGCCCTAGAGTATTTGTTCCCTAGGATTTCCCACCTCATAATCCTAGCTAAAAAGTAAAAGTAAGCCAGGCACAGTGGCTTACGCCTATAATCCCAGATACCTGGGACTCTGAGACAGGAGAATCGCTGGAACCCGGGAGGCAGAGGTTATAGTAAGTGGAGATTGCACCACTGCGCTCCAGCCTGGGCGACAGAGCAAGGCTCTGTCTCAATGAATGAATAAATGAATGGATGAATAAATAAAAGTGGTAGAAAACTTTCACAGAATGCTAAGCCCTAATTTCTGTGAGTTGTGATGCTGCTGATATAATTCAAAATGTCATGTTTGATAATACAAAAATATATGCAACAAATCAACTATATATATATATATATGCTTTTATCTGTGAACCCACCACCAACCCCAAGGATTAGAGCATTGCCAGCACTTTATAACTTTCCATTTCCATTTTCTCTCTCATTCCATCTGTGTTTCCTTATTAAAAGTAAACACTGTCTTTCATGGACTACAGTTTTGCCCCTGGTCCAGCCATCTCTAGCACCTACTTCCTCTCCAAATAGTCCCTTCTATAACATGTGTCTTCCTGTGATTCTGTTCTTCCTAATGAAAATAGAGGTGACAGAGATATAGGATCATGAAAACAGGTGACAGAGATATGGAATAATGAAAATAGAGGTGACCCTCTTTATGACATTGAAATGAGATTTCCTTTAAGAGTACCTTTTATCTGCTAATCCAATTAATCAATTTTTTTATGTACCATTTGAAAAAGAAATTATCTCTGGATTGTTTGGAAGGTTTTGTTATCCAGTGTCATTTCACTTCCTTGGGAACAGCCTTGCTGCTTCTGTGATATGTTGTATGTAACCCAGGTGATCCTACATAATTAGCCACTGATGTCTGCCCATTATGAGAACAAAGGTTAAAGAAAAGGTAACACTAAAACATATGCTGAATTCTGTGTCATGTATAATAACTATTATCTAAGCTATTTAAAAGACATAAAAACAAATCAAGTTTATAAGTCAAAGTAATTGTAAGAAAGAAATACAATTAGTCTAATTATCTTCTACAGCAGGATTTGTCTGGATTTGAGGATGAGAGGAAGGATGATGAAGGTGTCTGATTGAATTATTAATCCAAGTGACTTTTTGAAATGTAAGATATCTTCTACTCCATTTTGCCTTCTGCAGTTTAAAAGAAAAAAAAAAGTTTTATAATTCCAAAACAAAAAACAAAACAGAGACAAGAAAAAAGATCATGCCACTAAGCTTAACCCACAGGAGAACTGTTGGAACAATATAATCTTACAATGACTTATTCTCAATTTGTCCTGTACTCATCAATGTTCTTTACAAAATTAGAAATAGAAAAAGTTTAGGAGAAAAAAGTTTATCTACAGAGAAATTCTTTACATATTTCTGGTTTCTAAGGTTTGTGGCCAGATGTGATAATTTTTTAAACCTCTATTTTGTTCATAGCTTCCCAGCTAATTAATCAGTAAATCTATATATTTATCATCAGAGAGATACAGTAAATGACTAACTCAGAAAGGCTATGTATTCTATTTCCATATTGTGAATTGATTCTGTGAATAGGCACAGTGTATTCTCCTCTCCTGTCATACACATAATGCTCTTATCCACGTACACACTCACTGCTACATTTTCCTGCCTTGAAAATGAGGACAATGCTAGTTCGACCTGAGGATTGTATCAGGGTTAAATAAATAATTGAGTGATTGGAGAAAAAGGTCTATGAAAGTGTGATATTAGACTGTAAAGTGATGCAGGCTGTGAAGGCAATAGGCGAATTTAAGTGCTGAATGAAATACTGTTATACAAACTGGAACCCATTAGTTCATAAAAATGCTCTTGAGAGTCCCAGAGAACCCAAGGGTCTTTGGGTTGTGACGACAGATTCCTTTTTCCAGAGAAATAACATTTCAAGAAGCAGCACTAATATTTATAAAGAGAAATTGCTCTGTTCTTGAAGATGAAGTTCTTTTTATGGGTACAGAGTGCAGACTTGCCAGAATTAAAAAAAAATAATAACAAAAACAAAACCGGCAGCAGCTACAACTAGTTGGCATATGGCAGAAACAAAAGAGAAATTTGCTCAAGGGTTTCCTTTAGCTTAGGAGGTGTCAGAGGTAAGAGGCCAGAATTGGGAGACCCTCAAGGGTTTGCCAAAAGTGGGCAGTTTGTATTCACCTATGTAGTGTGGAAAGGCCACCCTGGATTGTAGCTCCCTGAAGATGATGCTGTCCTTGCCATAGAAATACACCAAATGTTGGCATGGCATGCCTACAGAGGCTCTGGAAAGAGGTGTGTCCAATCCACATTGCCTGATGCTCCATCATTTTGAGACCCCCTAAACTATCGCCTAGTTCCCAGGTGCTGCAAAGGCTTTTTACAATTACCCAGCTCCCACCATGCTGTGCCTTGACACTTCTGTTTGCTGCTCTCCAAAGGGAGAAACTACAAGATGACCTTTTTTTTTGTTTGTTTTGAGATGGAGTTTTGCTCTTGTTGCCCAGGCTGGAGTGCAATGGCGCGATCTTGGCTCACTGCAACCTCCGCCTCCCGGGTTCAAGTGATTTTCCTGCCTCACCCTCCCAAGTAGCTGGGACTACAGGTGTGCACCACCACGCCCAGCTTATTTTTGTATTTTTAATACAGATGGGGTGTCTCCATATTGGTCAGGCTGGTCTCGAACTCCTGACCTCAGGTGATCCACCTGCCTCAGCCTCCCAAAGTGCTGGGATTACAGGCGTGAGCCACCGTGCCTGGCCAAGATGACCTATTTTATCCTTGTCAAACATGTGCCCTCCCTGGCAGGAAAGGTGAAGAATAAAAATTTCAGATACTTTAAGGAGGGGAAATGTCTTGAGGTTTTCCGAACTCAATTAAGTTCACTTACCAAGCTGCTTTGATTTTGTCAGTTTTGAAAGTGGTGATAAAATTTTGCTGCATACTTCATGCTTGATCTTAATCAATACAATTTTGTACATTCTTTTGCTCAGATGCATCAGAATACAAGAGAGGAAATCTTTGAAAATTTTTCCATAGCTACTTTGTGCTAAAAAATCAATTATTTTGCCTCTCTGGGGAGGAACAATGGAACTTGCAGGAAAGGCATAATGATTCTAGAATTACTTCCCACCATAAGTAAGCTACCAAGATGCTGTTTTTTTATAAATTTATTTTGAGGAACAAAATTCCCTTCACTTTGGCAAAATGATTTTATAAAAAATAATATGAATAATAACAGGGCTTTGTTAGCCAGCCCTGCCAATAATCCTGGAAGTGCTAGGCAGAGTGATTTAACTTCACATTTGGGGATTAGGTCAAACCTTTGTTTATAGTTTGAAACTCTTAATAGTACCATCTTTTCTTGGGAAGCTCTTTGAACTAGACAGACCAAGTTGCAGAATGGTGCCATGTCCTCTGTTCCTTTCCGATGGGATTCTCACCTTGCCTGCTGAGAGAGGCACCCCTCATGGATCCCAACAAGCACTTACTTGCAAAATCATTCTATAAAATAATTCCTGAATCATGAGGGCACACTGCATTTGCAGTAGAATAATTACTAGTTTTCCCCAATATTTTATTATTATTATTATTATTATTTGAGACAGAGTCTTGCTCCATCACCTAGACTGGAGTGTAGTGGCACGATATTGGCTCACTGAAATCTCCATCTCCGTGTTCAAGTAATTCTCCTGCCCCGGCCTCCCATGTAGCTGGGACTAGAGGCACACATTGCCATGCCCGCTAATGTTTTTGGATTTTAGTAGATATGGAGTTTCACTGTGTTACCCAGGCAGGTTGTGAACTCCTGAGCTCAGGCAATCCATCCTTCTCAGTCTTCCAAAGTGCTGGGATTACAGGCGTGAGCGCCCCGCCTTCCACAATCTTTTCTAAGATGACATTAGAACTCTGCTTTCTCTCTCTCTCTCTCTCTCTCTCTTTTTCATTTAAAAAGAAAAGGACAAAACTATAAAGCATGTCTCAGAAGCCCAAGTGGTGGTTTTGTTCAGTAGGTTCTCAAATCAGGGTGCCTGACACTCCTTTCTGATTGGATGTCCTATTAGTTGTGACTTGGGGCAAGTCACCTTAGGCCCAACCTTTTCTTACTTTACCTGTGTTTTCACAGGACTATAACCCAGAACAGAGACCAGTGGGACGTCACTTCTGAGCCTGGTAAATCCTCACAGTGACTCTCAAAACAAGTCTTCAGTAGCCACATTTCCCAAGGTCACTAAGTAGAACCTTTTAGCTGTTCTGTTCAGAGAGAACGCCAATAAGTTTTCTCCAAAGGGCTTGGTCCTTTTCCTTCAAGCATAGCATCTACAAAAAATGCCAATCTCTTCATTGGTCTAGAGCAAACATTAACCTCTTTGCTGTGAGGGGAGTTGAATTACAGAAAACATGTATTTTGAGTTTACTACGATCAGTTTATAACCATTCCCTCACATAACTTCTACATAAGCAATTTGTTTTATTTTTTACACATTCGAAACTCATGGGACATTTTTTTATCTTATGAATTTTAACTTCTACAATCTTTTCCTCACAGGAGCCAAATAATAATGATATTAATAACAATGACAATAGCTAAACTTTACTGGGCAAATAATGTTTAAGGGTCTCTGCCAAATGCTTTTAACATAAATAATTTTAATTAGTCCTCTCAACAATCCTCTTAGGAAGATATGATCATTTCAATTATACAAGCAAAGAGACTGAAAATTCAAGTAATAGAGGTTCTTTATGGTCCTTTTTACCATTAGCAATTTTGTCTAAGGAAAGTTTTCCAGCTTCAAGATATAGGACTCTGAAACACTTCTGTAGGCTCATCTCACCTGAGGGCCAAGATTCAATAATATTCAGATGGCCTCTCAAGCAGTTTCAGTGGGTACCATTGTTCCCATTAAAGTGGGGAAATAGATGTCTTCTACTTACACATTTTTCTCCTAGGCTGTCAAAACGATTAATGCTCCGTTTATAGCAAAGACAGAGTAAAAACTTGGATTCAGCTTTAAATTTGGAAACTCCAAATAGGGTTGCAGGAACTTTTCTTAAAAATGGAAGGAAAAAAAATCTATGTCATTTATTATATCAGCTGCATAGTGTTTTAGTGCATGGGTGTATCATTTATTTATAATATGGGTTATTGGCTACAGAAGTTGTTTTTCAGTTTTTGTTTTTACAGGTAATGCTATGATAAACAATCTTGTACATATATCTTTGTTCTCTCTGTCAATAAAACTGTAGGATAAGTTGTCAGAAGCAAAAAAAAAAAAAAAAATGAAAGAAACTTGGCAAACAACTACAAAATTAAATTTGGCCAATCCCAGAAATAGCACATTAGTTATGAATGTGGTTATCTGTTAAGGCCCATAGATTAAATGAAAGCCTTCCATCTTCACCTCTCCTTACACACCACACACACACCACACATGCGCACATCATGCACACCACACGTTCATGCGCGCACACACACACACACACACACACTTCATATTTCTAGCCATCAGCTAGTAGTTAAAATGTGTGTGTGTGTGTGTGTATGCCTGTCACAACTGCTGTGACTACCAGTGTGGTTTTGGGCTGAGGCAACTTTGTGTACTCCCTGCCTCTGCTGTAGCTGATGCCTCCTATCCTTTTTGTATGCTAGTGAGGAAGGAAGAGCTTTGAGATTGTCTTGGGGGAAGCTCAATTTCACCTTGTACATTTGATCCTGTGTTTATTCACCCTCATCTGTGAAATGTTAAAAGTACCAGGAGGAGCTGGGTACGGTGTCTCACACCTATAATTCTAGCACTTTGGGAGGCCAAGGTGGGTGGATCACCTGAGGTTAACAGCTCGAGACCAGCCTGGCCAACATGGTGAAACCCCATCTCTACTAAAAATACAAAAATTAGCCCGGTGTGGTTGTGCACGCCTATAGTCCCCTACTTGGGAGGCTGAGGCGGGAGAATTGCTTGAGGCTGGGAGGCGGAGGTTGCAGTGAGCCAAGATCACGCCACTGCACTCTAGCCTGAGCAATGGAGTGAGACCCTGTCTCAAAAAAAAAAAAAAAAAAAAAAGTACTAAGAGAAACTTTGCTAGGGCTGTACTGGGGGAAATGAATGAGCAATGATACTTTCTCTTATTTCTCTTCTGCCAATGATTTCTAAGGCTTGTGTTCATTTCTGTTTTCAAAAGGATGACTGTGTCGTGGAATGGGGAATATCAACCAAGCCATGCCCATCATTACATTCTTTCCCTCTGAAATAGTTTCATCACCTCAGAGTAATCTGTGTCATGTGGTTTTGGCTCTCAACTAGGCATGTGTCCCAGGATAAATCACTGAATCTCTTTAAATGCCTCAGTTTCCCTTTAATAATGCAAAGTACATCTGACTTGACATCAGAGGAGCCAAGTCCTTGTCCCAGCCCTACCCCTTATCAGCTCCTTATTATCTCCCTGGCATTGGACAAATCACTTTACTTTTATGATGCCTTCCTTTCTTATGAGGAATAAGAATCACTCCTTTCCAGAGTTTTATTGTTTTTATAAAGATTAAATGAAGAGGAGACACACACAGGTATATAAACATGAAATGTAAATCTGTATAATAAACATTTATGTGTTTGTATGCAATGTATATGTAACATACGTTTACATAATAAACATGTATGTTCATTATATATGTTTGTGTTTACGTGTTTCTATATGATGCTCTTTGCACCCTGTAAATTTCCATGTAGGTATAAGAGATTGCTGTCACTGTTGTTGTTGGCAGACTTAGTGATGTCTATCTGAGAAGGCACGATGAGCTCTCCCGTTTGCTCCTACCCGCTTTTTTGTTGCAGTATTGTACTAAATCAGGCAAAGATGGATGGAGCACCAAATTCCCTGGCCGCCCATTAAGTCAACGTCCACCAAATTTTATTCCTTTCTCAGCCGTTTCTGTTCTCATGGGACTCTTGTAAGACAGAGGGATTAATATGACATAGATGATTGTAAAAATGGCCCTCCTAGACCTCATAAAGGAGTCCATGCTGGGATCCCTAGCCACACTTGGTGCCCAAGCTTAGGTCAGGATTTCTGTGTTTAACTTGTACTCAGAAATGGATTTTTACAAACAAAAACGAGAAGTCTTCAGAGTAACTTTCTTGAAAGTAACAACATGCTGTTAAAATGAATAGAAAGCAAACAGAGGTAAATTTAAATAGAAGCTTAAGTAAGATGACTTTTTTTGCCTCCATTAGGACTTTTCAGTTAAGCAATACAGACTTTAAACAGCATTTGCTTTTGAAGAAACCTCATGGAACTTCTCATCTCCTTCCTCTTCTCTCCCTGCCTTTTGTTTTTTCCTACCTCTCTCTCTCTCTCTCCCAGCTACTGTTGTACTTGCTTTTTAGGAAGGGCTATTGAGTATTGTGGGGAAACTTGACAACTTTGCCAGGGCAAACTGATGCCACATTTTAGTTCTGGCTAGCATCTCCAACTTGGCATGCTTTTACAGTGAAGGAAAAAACAAAAGCAAAGCTGCTTCAGATTTTTGCAGCAGGGATCCAAGTTACAGGAAGGCAGGAATGAAAAAACATATTTCCCCTCCACTGGGAGGGGAAATTCCTCCACTAGGAATACATGTAGGCCAGACTACCCTTTATCTACTCAGCTGTTCAGGCTCAGGGTCTTATATTTTAGGAGGAACTAGCCTTCCTGTTTCTATTTCTTTGGTCCATTTGCAAAAAGGTTTTTTTCCTCTGGGTTGACAAAACTTTAGGCTATTTACTTTTGGGCCCCCTCAGTCTTGTAAAGACTAAAGTTGCCAATATCACAGGCCCCTTATCTCCACATATCCATGAAAAGAAGGAAAAGAGGTAAAAGAGATTAACCTCCTGAAGCATTTCAAGGGGGCTCAAATCTTTTTTTATTATACTTTCAGTTCTGGGGTACATGTGCAGATCATGCAGGTTTGTTGCATAGGTACACACATGGAAATATGGTTTGCTGCCTTGATCCCCCCGTCACCTATATCTGGCATTTCTCCCCATGTTATCACTGTCTGACCTCACCACCCCAGCTGTCCCTCCCTTGGTCCCCACAAAGACCCCAGTGTGTGATGCTCCCTTCCCTGTGTCCATGTGTTCTCATTGTTCATCACCCACCTATGAGTGAGAACATGTGTTGTTTGATTTTCTGTTCTTGTGCCAGTTTGCTGAGAATGATGGTTTCCAGATTCATCCATGTCCCTACAAAGGACACAAACTCATCATTTTTTTTATGGCTGCATAGTTTTCCATGGTGTATATGTGCCACATTTTCCTTGTGTAGTCTATCCTCAATGGGCATTTGGGTTGGTTCCAGGTCTTTGCTATTGTTAACAGTGCCTCTATGCACATACGTGTGCGTGTGTCTTTATAATAGAATGATTTATAGTCCTTTGGATATATACCCAGTAATGGCATTGCTGGGTCAAATGGAATTTATATTTCTAGGTCCTTGAGGAAGGGCCACACTGTCTTCCACAATGGTTGAACTAGTTTATACTCCCACCAGCAGTATAAACGTGGTCCTATTTCTCCACATCCTTTCCAGCATCTGTTGTCTCCAGATTTTTAATGATTGCCATTCTAACTGGCATGAGGTGGTATCTCAATGTGGTTTGGATTAGCATTTCTCTAATAATCAGTGATGATGAGCATTTTTTCATGTTTGTTGGCCTCATATATGTCTTCTTTTGAAAAGTGTCTGTTCATATCTTTCGCCCACTTTTGGATGGGTTTGTTTTTTTCTTGTAAATCTGTTTTAGTTCTTTGTAGATTCTGGATATTAGTCCTTTGTCAGATGGGTAGATTGTAAAAATTTTTTCCCGTTCTGTTGGTTGCAAGTCCACTCTAATGATTGTTTCTTTTGCTGTGCAGAAGCTGTGGAGTTTAATTAGGTCCCATTTGTCTATTTTGGCTTTTGTTGCCAATGGGTTTCGTGTTTTAGTCATGAAGTCCTTGCTTATGCCTATGTCCTAAATGGTTTTGCCTAGGTTTTCTTCTAGGGTTTTTATGGTGTTAGGTCTTATGTTTAAGTCTTTAATCCATCTGGAGTTAATTTCAGTGTAAGGTGTCAGGAAGGGGTCCAGTTTCTGCTCTCTGCACACTGCTAGCCAGTTTTCCCAATACCATTTAATAAACAGGAAATTCTTTCCCCATTGCTTGTTTTTGTGAGGTTTGTCAAGTAGTTGTAGATGTGTGACATTGCCTCCAGGGCCGCCGTTCTGTTTCATTGGTCTATATCTCTGTTTTGGTACCAGTAGCATGCTGTTTTGATTACTGTAGCCTTGTAGTATAGTTTGAAATCAACTAGCATGATGCCTCTAGCTTTGTTACTTCTGCTTAGGATTGTCTGGGCTATGTAGGTTCTCTTTTTGTTCCATATGAGGTTTAAAGTGGTTTTTTCCAGTTCAGTGAAGAAGGTGATTGGTAGCTTGATGGGGATAGCATTGAATCTATAAATTACTTTGGGCAGTATGGCTATTTTCATGATATTGATTCTTCCTAACCACGAGCATGGAATGTTTCTCCATCTATTTGTGTCCTCTCTTATTTCGTTGAGCAGTGGTTTGTAGTTCTCCTTGAAGAGGTCCTTTACATCCTTTGTTAGTTGTATTCCTAGGTATTTTATTCTCTTTGTAGCAATTTTGAATGGGAGTTTGCTCATGATTTGGCTCTCTGTTTGTCTGTTATTGGTGTATAGAAATGCTTGTGATTTCTGAACATTGATTTTGTATCCTGAGACTTTGCTGAAATTGCTTATCAGTTTAAGGAGATTTTGGGCTGAGATGATAGGGTATTCTAAATATACAATCATGTTGTCTGCAAATAGAGACAATTTGACTTCCTCTTTTCCTAATTGAATATCCTTTTTTATTTTTCTTGCCTAATTCCTCTGGCTAGAACTTTCAATACTATATTGAATAGGAGTGGTGACAGAGGTCATCCTTGTCTAGTGCCAGATTTCAAAGGGAATGCTTCCAGTTTTTGCCCATTCAGTATGATATTGGCTGTAGGTTTGCTGTAAATAGCTTTTATTGTTTTGACATATGTTCCCTCGATACCTAGTTTATTGAGAGTTTTTAGCATAAATTGCTGTTGAATTTCGTCAAAGGCTTTCTCTGCATCAATTGAGATAATCATGTGGTTTTTGTCTTTGGTTCTGTTTATGTGGTGAATTATGTTTATAGACTTGCGTATGTTGAATCAGCCTTGTATACTTGGGATGAAGCCTACTTGATCGTGATGGATAAGCTTTTTGATGTGTTGTTGAAATTGGTTTGCCACTGTTTTGTTGAAGACTTTTGCATCTATGTTCATCATGGATATTGGCCTGAAGTTTTCTTTTTTTGTTGAGTCCCTGCTGGGTTTTGGTTTCAGGATGATGTTGGTCTCATAAAATGATTTGGGAAGGATTCCCTCTTTTTGTATTGTTTGGAATAGTTTCAGAAGGAATGGTACTAGCTCCACTTTGTATGTCTGGTAGAATTCAGCTGTGAACCCGTCTGGACCTGGACTTTTTTAGTTGGTAGGCTATTAATTGCTGCCTCAACTTCAGGCTTTGTTATTGGTCTATTCAATGTTTCAACTTCCTGGTTTAGGCTTGGGATGGTACAAGTGTCCAGGAATTTATCCATTTCTTACAAGTTTACTGGTTTATATGCACACAGTTATTTGGAGTAATCTCTGATGGTGGTTTGTATTTCTGTTGAATCAGTGGTGAAATCTCCTTTATCATTTTTTATTGCATCTATTTGATTGTTCTCCCTTTTCTTTTTTATTAATCTGGCTAGTGGTCTGTCTATTTTGTTGATCTTTTCAAAAAAACAGCTCCTGGATATATTGATTTTTTGAAGTGTTTTTATGTATCTCTATCTCCTTCAGTTCTGCTCTGATCTTAGTTATTTCTTGTCTTCTGCTAGCTTTTGAGTTTTTTTGATCTTGCTCCTCTAGCTCTTTCAATTTTTATGATAGGCTATTGATTTTAGATCTTTCCTTGCTTCTCATGTGGGCATTTATTGCTATAAATTTCCCTCTAGACACTGCTTTAAATGGGTCCCAGAGATTCTTGTATATTGTGTCTGTGTTCTCATTGGTTTCAAAGAACATCTTTATTTCTGCCTTCATTTCATTGTTTATCCAGTTGACATTCAAGAGCCAGTTCAGTTTCCATGAAGCTGTGCGGTTATGAGTTAGTTTCTTAATTCTGAGTTCTAATTTGATTGCCCTGTAGTCTAACAGACTGTTTGTTATGATTTATGTTCTTTTGCATTTGCTGAGGAGTGATTTACTTCCAATTATGTGATTGATTTTACAGTAGGTGCAATGCGGTGCTGAGAAGAATGTATATTCTGTGGATTTGGGGTGGAGATTTCTGTAGATGTCTGTTAGGTCTGCATGGTCCAGATCTGAGTTCAAGTCCTGGATATCCTTGTTAATTTTCTGTCTCTTTGATCTAATATTGACAGTGGATTGTTAAAATATCCCATTATTATTGTGTGGGAATCTAAATCTCTTTGTAGGTCATTAAGAACTTGCTTTATGTACCTGGGTCCTCCTGTATTGGGTGCATATATATTTAGTAACATTAGCTCTTCTTGATGCATTGATCCTTTTACCTTTATGTAATGCCCTTCTTTGTCTCTTTTATCTTTTTGATTTAAAGTCCATTTTATCAGAGACTAGGATTGCAACTCCTGCTTTTTTTGCTCTCCATTTGCTTGATAAAACTTCCTCCACCTCTTTATTTTGAGCCTATGTTTGTCCTTTCATGTGAGACGGGTTTCCTGAATACCACACACTGATGGGTCTTGACTTTTTATCCAATTTGTCAGTCTGTGTCTTTTGATTGGAGCATTTAGTCCATTTACATTTAAGGTTAATATTGCTGTTTGTGAATTTGATCCTGCCATTTTGATGCTAGCTGGATGTTTTGCCTGTTAGTTGACACATTTTTTTCATTGTGTCAATGGTCTTTACCATTTGGTATGTTTTTGGAGTGACTGGTACTGATTGTTCCTTTCCTTGTTTAGTGCTTCTTTCAGAAGCTCTTGTAAGGCAGGCCTGGTGGTGATGAACTCTCTCAGCAATTGCTTGTCCATAAAGGATTTTCTTTCTCCATCACTTATGAAGCTTAGTTTGGCTGGATATGAAATTCTAGGTTGAAAGTTCTTTTCTTTGAGGATGTGGAATATTCACCCCCACTCTCTTCTGGCTTGTAGAGTTTCTACAGAGAGATCCACTGTGAGTCTGATGGGCTTCCCTTTGTGGGTAACCCAACGTTTTTTTCTCGCTGCCCTTAGCATTTTTTCCTTCATTTCAACCTGGGTGAATCTGATGATTTTGTGCCTCGGGGTTGCTCTTTTTGATGAATATCTTTGTGGTGGTCTCTGTATTTCCTGGACCTGAATGGTGGCCTGGCTTGCTAGGTTGGGGAAATTCTCCTGGATAATATCCTGAAGAGTGTTTTCCAGGTTGGATTTATTCTTTCCATCACATTCAGGTACACCTATCAAACATAGATTAGGTCTTTTCACATAATCCCATGTTTATTGGAGGCTTTGTTCATTTATTTTCACTCTTTTTTCTCTATTCTTGCCTTCTTGATTTCATTGAGTTGATCTTCAATCTTTGATATTCTTTCTTCTGCTTGGTCGATTCAGCTATTGAAACTTGTATATGCTTCACGAAGTTCTCGTGTTGCGTTTTTTTCAGCTCCATCAAGTCGTTCATATTCTTCTGTAAGCTGTTTATTCTAGTTAGCATCTCATCTAACCTTTTTTCTAGGTTCTTGGTTTCTTTGCATTGGGTTAGCACATGTTCTTTTAGCTCTGAGAAGTTTGTTATTACCCACCTTATAAAGCCTGTTTCTGTCAATTCATCAGATTCATTCTCCATCCATCTTTGATCCCTAGATGGTGAGGAGTTGCGATCCTTTGTAGGAGGAGAGGCATTCTGATTTTTGGTGTTTTCATCCTTTTTGCACTGGTTTCTTTCCATCTTAGTGGTTTTATCTACCTGTGGTCTTTGTAGTTGGTAACTTTTGGATGGGGTCTCTGAGTGGAAGTCCTTTTTGTTGATGATGAAGTTATTTCTTTCTGTTTCTTAGTTTTCCTTCTAACAGTCAGGACCCTCTGCTGCAGGACTGCTGGAGGTCCACTCCAGACCCTGCTTGCCTGGGGATCACCCATGGGGGCTGCAGAACAGTAAGTATTGCTGCCGATTTCTTATTCTGTTATCTTCATCCTAGAAGTGTACCTGCCAGATGTTGGCCTGAGCTCTCCCTTATGAGGTGTCTCTTTTGATATACGGGGGTTGGGGAGCTGCTTGAGGAGACTATACCTTATAGAAGCTCAAATGCTGTGCTGGGAGCTCTCTAGTTCCATGCGGAGATGCTGGGCAGGTACTTTTAAGTCTGCTACAGTGGAACTCATAACTGCCTCTTTTCCCAGATGCTCTGTTCTAGGAAGGTCGGCTTTATTTATTAGTTCCTGTCATGCTGCTACCTTTTTTCTTAGATGCACTGCCCACATGGAATAGTCTAGTCACAGTCTGCCAGCAGAGGTGTTGCTGAGCTGCTGCAGGCTCTGCCCAGCTGCTGCGTGAACTGCCTTGGTAGTGGCGGACTGCCTCAGTAGTATCAGTTGCCCTTCCCCCAGTGAGCTGGACCATCCTCGGTCCAGCTGCAGTTGCTGGGAATCTCTTCATCCAGAGCATTTCAGATTGCTTGTTTTGTGGGGGTGGTACCTGCCAAGCCAGATTGCCTGGCTCCTTGTCTCTGCCAAGGGACCTCAAATCTTACGCTCTCTCTGGAAACTGAGATTAGAAATGATTGCTAGGGTTTCTGTTGAGTCAGAAAGAACCATTAAGAGAGTTTCTAACTAGCTCTGTCACCCTCTCTCCCCCTTTGCACAAGAAACCTCTGCATTCTGTATGTCTGGACTCAGCAAAGCTGCGAGGTCACCAGCTTGTCTGTAGGGTATTCATCTTCCTTTTCTTCCTCAGAATATCTCCATTTTTTCCTTATCAACAAAGCTTAGCACACAGCTTACACGTAATAGAACTCAGCAAATATTACTGATTTGAGAAAAAAAACATTCTGATTTGATCATTTAATAACCTTGGGGATAGGGAAAGAAGTGAAGGATTTTCATTCTGACTCTCATTTCAAATGTGGATTTAAAACATCTACAACAAATTTGTCTTTATGAGAATTATTTCAGTAGGGAGCAAACGGAAGAAAGTTTTGGACAGGGTAGGGGCACTCAGATAATACCACAAGGGAAACTAAGCAGGGAGGTAAAGTCTACATCAATGTTTCTTATTGGAATGTTTCTGATGATGAAGAGTGAGAAATCTACTGTAGTTAGGTGTTATTATCTCATTTTTGCTATTAGTCTAAGGAGAATTCTGGAGAGTTTCAAAAAGTATGTTCCTTAGAACATTCTCTTCTGTTATAATGCATGAGAAACATTTTTGTCAAATGTCCTTTAGAAGCTTTCAATATTGGGTCCTCTTCTCGTAGATTTGTAATGCATTTTAGCACATGAAAAGACCTGATCTAAGAAACTGACTTAACTCAATACTTCTTCAAATTGTTCTCACAGATATTCTTCTTTACATGATTTACACACACACACACACACACACACACTGTCTCTCTCTCTCTCTCTCTCTCTCTCTCTCTCTCTCTCTCTCCATGGATCACATATTAAGAAATCCTGGTTTGCATCATCTTCCTAGGAAGATCAAACCATGCCACCATACTTAGTTCAGGCCAGGGCCAAACAACCAGAATCATTGTCTGTTATAGAGAAATGGGAGGCAGGATTCTGGTATAGGGTCAGATTGAAGGTAGAAAAAGACTGTCAGATACAGCACCTCATCAGGATATAACCTAACCAATTATAGATTTGAAAGGAAGATACCAAGACAGGAATCAGTACCTTCAGTGGTGCCATCTCAGACCAAAAAGACACATCTGGGACAAGGGCAGAGCTGACTCTAACACAAGCTCCTATGGTATGAGGTGCCTGAACTTCTCCGTTGGCTGGCTTGTTTCATGGGAACCTGAAGGAGTACCTGCTGGCCACACTTGCTTTTGAGTGATAAGCAAGAGCAATATGGCACAAGCTAATAAAACACAACCTTTCAGATTTCATGTGTCAGTCTCTGTCACCCTTTGTTTGTACCACAGCACAAACTTTGTAAAATTATATTGATCTGTGTCTGAAACTGTATTGCCTCCATTTTAACCTATAAGAGTAGTATAATTATTTGATAATATGATTTGAATATTTCAGGGATATATCAATGAGGCTACTGGCAGCCAAGCAACTTAACCCCACAAGAACAGTCAACCTGCAAATACACAAACACATTCCATAATGGTTCCTGTTAAAAGAGCTGGGCCAGGGCACCATTCACATATATGAATAATATTTGGCCACCAATTCAATGGCCCCAGGTGGGTACCATC
The DNA here is from genome assembly GCF_009761245.1 of Sapajus apella. Lineage (NCBI taxonomy): Eukaryota > Metazoa > Chordata > Mammalia > Primates > Cebidae > Sapajus > Sapajus apella. The sequence continues at coordinate 16,747,073 of NW_022436966.1, read as the reverse complement.
ACTCTTGCCATTGCCACTCGACTCTCCAGTAGCTGAGATTGCTCAGTTACTGCTATGACCCAGCAGCCTAGGGTTTTCCCACATGAAATACCTCCTGACCAGACTCCCTCAACTTACCAGGGTCTCCACTGATAAGGAAGAACAGAGGAGTAATTCAGGTTATGGGCTCAACTCAGTTTGGTGAGTTTTGTTTCTGTCTTTGGTGTTTGGTAGAAAATACTATTCATTTTTAAGAGATCTAACAATGGCCTACAAGTAAACCCTCTATATTGCCCAATTTCCATTCTCTTTATGGGCCTTGTATATTAATGAACAGTATTTGTACTATATAAAGAGAGTGTGAACTTTACTGCTCCACATCTGTGGGCTTGTGCTTATGATAAAGATACATTGGTGATCTGTGATCTGCAGGGCTTAAGATCACATGTGGTTGATATGTTTGGGTGTGTATGAAAACACTTATGTTTACAGGTGGACACAGAGTTGTGCTGGGAGTATAAGAGAGCCTAACTGTGGATTTAGGTAGCTAACATTGAATGTATGCCCATAACATATCTTAGAAAATCTACATATAGTTTTCTTTTAGATCCAATTTTATATGTTGGAAACAGGCTTATGAAGCCTAATTGATGTACCTAAAATTAAAGGCAACAGAAAGTAGCAGAGTGAGCATTTGGAACTAGGTCCATGTGACTCTGAAGTCCATGTTCTTTCTCCTACTTCACACTGGATTGCACTAAACTGGATGCTATTTTTTATGTGTTCATGGTCTAACTGTCATAATTTGAGGTCAATTGGCAGTAACTACATGTCCTTTTCTTACTCTTTAGAAGCCATGGTGAGTGGGCTGAACTGTCAAAAGAGCACCAAGGGTAGGCCTGAAAACCTGGGACTAGCTGTGAGCCACCAGCCTGTTTCTCTTTGGGTGGGAATCTGCTAATGTTTGTTCAGGAAACTTTAATTTTTCTTGACTATGTCTTTATGTAAAACACTAATTTCTGTAGAGTCCTTGCTTCTAGCCATGTGTGATATAAGGATAACTATGGCTCATAATCCAGGGGAGACAAAGAGCTTCAGAGGCCAGGGCTCATGCTGGAGCTTTGACCTCAACACATGGCACTGGGCAGGTGGCAAGGCTCCCAGCCTCCACCTCTTTTCATCTTGTCTTAGTCTGTTCAGGCTGCTATAACAGCCTATCTGCCAGGCAGTACTTTTAAGTGTCATCTACTGAGTTGTAGCCCAAATTATAACACCAAATATATTCTGTCAGTATGCATTGCTGATGAAATTCAGGGCAAGAATCTAGTTACAAATGAAGGTCCTGTAAAGAGGTATGGCCCTCTGAAAGCATCCAGAAGGAAGTTAATTGACTGTACTCAACTTACATCACAGTTAAATCCACAGGAAGTAAAGAATGTAAAACCTGAAAGCCTCATCAAAATGATAGCAATTTCCAAAAGACAAGGAAACACCAATCCATTTAACAATGACTAATCCAGCTTCTACTAAAGCAAATAATAATAATCCATAATGTTAAAGGACAAACCTGATTCCTTATATTGATCTCTCTAATTCTCTTCATTGCTTCAACTAATCTTCTTGGGTTCCAACCCCATTAATATAGTTGGTATAAACCAACTACCCAACTATTGATAAATCTCCCTCTCAGATGTAAAAAAAATTAGTGCAAGAACTCTGGCAATTAAAAAACTCAGAGTGTTCTCTTACCTCCAAACAAGTGTATTAGCTCTTCAACAATGGTTCTTAACCAGATTGAAATGACTGAAATGATAGACATAGAATTCAGAATTTGGATAGCAAGGAAGCTCATTGAGATCCAGGAGAAAGTTAAAACCCAATCCAGGAATCCCAAGAATCCAATAAAATCATCCGAGAGTTGAAAGACAACATAACCACTTTTAAGAAAGAACCAAACTGAACTTCTGGAATTGAAAAAGTCACCATACAATTTTTATAGTATAATCAGAAGCATTAACAGCAAAATAGACTGAGCTGAGAGAAGAATCTCAGAGCTTGAAGACTGGTTCTTCAACTCAGTCAGACAAAAATAGAGAAAGAAGATTAAAAAATGAAAAAACATCTATGAAATAAGGGATTTTGTAGAGACCAAACCTATGGCTCATTGGCATTTGTGGAAGAAAGAAAGAGAGAGTAAGCAACCTGGAAAATTGAGGATATAGTCCATGGAAATTTCCCTAATCTTGCTAGAGGGGTTGGCATACAAGTTCAAGAAATACAGATAACCCTTCCATGATACTACACAAGATGACAATTCACAAACCACACAGTTATCAGATTCACCAAAGTAACTGTGAAAGAAAAAATGTCTTAATGGTAGCTAGAGAGAAGGGTCAGGTAACTTAAAAAGGAATCTCTATCACCCTAGTAGCAGACTTGTCAGCAAAAATCTTATAAGTCAGAAGAGATTAAGGACCTATTTTCAGCATCTTTAAAGAAAAGAAATTCCAACCAACAATTTCATATCTCATTAAACTAAGCTTTATAAGCATAGAAGAAATAAAATTCTTTTCAGACAAGCAAATGCTAAGGAAATTTATTACCACTAGGCCTGCCTTAAGGGGGTGGTAAATATGGAAATGAGAGAAGGATATCTGCTACTACAAAAACAGAATTAAGCACATATTTATAAAACAACTAAATATTCAAGTCTACAAAACAGTCAGCTAACATGATCATGGGATCAAAATCTCATATATTAATACTATCTTTGAACGTAAATGGTCTAAATACCCCACTGAAAAGTATAGACTGGCAAGATGGATAGAAAGACAAGACAACTGTTTGCTGTCTTCAAGAGACTCATAGCACATGTAACAACACCAACAGTCAAAGTAAAGGGTTGGATAAAAACCTATCATGCAAATGAAAAACAGAAAATATCAGAAGTTGCTATTCTTATAAAAGATAAAAGAGACTTTAAACTAACAATCAAGAAAGACAAATAACAGAATTATATAATGAAAAAGAGTTCAATTTAACAAGAAGACACAACTGACCTAAATACATACATCACCCCCTCCATCAATGGAGCACTTAGATTTATAAAACAAGTTTTTCTTGATCTACAAAGAGACTTAGACAGTGGTATAATAAAAGTGGGAAGCTTCAACACAGTGTAAGACAGATCATCAAGGCAGAAAACTAGCAAAGAAATTTTGGACTTAATATTTGACCAATTGGACCTAATACATATCTAAGAATACATCACCTAACCACCATGGAGTTTATATTCTTCTCATCTGTACACAGAACATATTCTAAGATCAACCACATAGTAAGTCATAAAGCAAGTCTCAATAAATGTTAAAAAATCAAAAAATATCAAGCACACTCGTGAGCCACAGTGGAATAAATGAAGAAATCAATACACAGAAGAGCTGTCAAAATTACACAAGTACAGAAAAATGAAATACTTTACTCCTAAATGACTCCTGGGTAAACAATGAAATTACAGCACAAATTAAAAAAAATCTTTGAAATTAATGAAAATGAGACACAATATACCAACATCTTTGAGATGCAGCTAAAGCAGTGTTAGAAGGAAAGTTTATAGTGCTAAATACATTCATCAATATGTTACAAAGCTCTCAAATTAACAATCTAACATTACACCTAGTAGGACTAGAAACAAAAGAACAAATCAACTCCCAAACTAGCAGAAGAAATGAAAGAACTAAAGTCAAAGAAGAACTGAACAAAATTAAGTTGCAAAATTCTGTACAAAAGATAACGAAACCAACAGCTGTTTCTTTTAAAGAGTAAACAAAATTGACAGACTGCTAGCTAGATTAACGGAGAAAAAAAGAGAGAATATCCAAATAAGCACAATCAGATATGACATTACAACTGATCTCCCAGAAATAAAAAGAAACTCAAAGACTATTATGACTATTTCTATGCACACAAATTAGAAAATCTAGAGGAAATGGATAAATTCCTGGGAACACATATCCTCTCAAGATTGAACTAGGAAGAAAGTCAAACATGAAAAGACCAATAATGAGTTTTGAAATGGAATCAGCAATAAAGGAAGACTACCAATCTTAAAAAGCTCTAGACCAGATGGTTTCACAGCCAAATTCTACCAGATGTAAAAAGAATAACTGGTACCAATCCTACTGAAAATACTCCCCCAAATTGAGGAGAGTCTCCTCCTCAGCTCATTCTATAAATCCTGTATCATCTTGATACTAAAATCTGGCAGAGGCACAACAAAAAGAGAAAATTCATGCCAACATCCCTTATGAAAATAGATGCAAAAATCCTGAACAAAATACTAGTAAACCAAATCTAGCAGTACATCAAAAAGTTAATTCATCATGATCAAATAGGCTTCATTCCATGGATGCAAGGTTAGTTTCAAACACACAAATCAATAAATGTGATTCACTACATAAACAGAATTAAAAAAAATATGATCATCTCAAAAGTGCAGGGGAGGCTTTCAATAAAATCCAAAATCCCTTTTGATAAAAACTCTCCATAAAATAGGCATCAAAAGAAAATCCTCAAAATAATTAGAGCCATCTATGACAAACCCATAGCCAACATCATATTGAATGGGCAAAGGTGGTAATAATTCCCTTTGAGAACTGGAACAAGACAGTGATGCTTATTCTCACCACTACTATTAAACATAGCAATATAAATCCTAGTGGGAACAATCAGGCAAGAGGAAGAATGAAAAAGAAATCCAAATGTGAAAACAAAAAGTCACACTAACTCTCGTCACTGATGATATGATTCTATACATAGAAAACTCTAAAGACTCTGCCAAAAGGCTCCTAGAATTGACAAACAACTTCAGTAAAGTTTCAAGATACAAAATCAATGTACAAAAATGAGTATCATTTTTATACACCAGTAAAATCCAACTGAGAGCCAAATCAGGAACACAATTCCATTTACAATAGCCACAGACAAACACACACACACACAAATACCTAGGAATACATCTAGCCAAAGAGGTGAAAGACATGTATAACAACTATAAAACACTGCTGGAAGATCAGAGACAGCAAAAAGAAACGGAAAAGCATCCCATGCTTATGGATTAGAAGAATCAATGCTAAAATGTTCATACTGCCCAAAGCAATTTACAGGTTCAATGCTATTTCTATCAAATTACCAGTGTAAGTTTTCACAGAATTAGAAAAAAAAATTCTAAATTTAACATGAAACCTAAAGAGAGCCCCATAGCCAAAACAATCCTAAGCAGAAAGAACAAAGCTAGAGGCAACACGTTCCCCAACTTCAAACCATACTACAAGGCTACAATAACGAAAACAGCAGGGTGCTGGTACAAAAACACACGTAACCAATGAAACAGAATAGAGATCCCAGAAATAAGGCAGTATGCCTACAACCATTTAATTTTTGACAGACTCAAATAAGTAATGGCGAAAAGACAGTGCTGGGATAATTGGCTATTCATACGGAGAAGAATGAAACTGGACCCCTCCCCATGACTATGTATAAAAATTAACTCAATGTGGATTGAAGATTTAAACTAAGACTTCAAAACATAAACATTCTGGGAGAAGTTCTAAGAAATACCCTTCTCAATGTTGGTCTTGGCAAAGAAATGATGGCTAAGTCCTCAAAAGCAATTGCAACAAAACAAAATTAACCAAAGCACTTCTACACAGCAAGAGAAACTGTCAGTGGAGTAAACAACCTGCAGTATAGGAGGAAATATTCACAAACTATGCATCCAACAAAGGTCTAATATCCAGCATCTATAAGAAACTTCAATCAACCAGCAAAAAACAACCCCATTAAAACTGGGCAAAGAACATGAAAAGACACTTCTCAAAAGAAGACATATAAAGGCCAACAAAGATGAATAATTTCATACATAATGCAATAAGAAAGTAATTAAAGGGGTTGGGGGGACAGAAGAGATAGTGTGGTTTTCAAATGCTGTGCAAAGGAACAGTGGAGAGAAGTGTGCAGAAACCACTTCAACATCTGAAGAATGGGCTACTCACAGACATGGGGATGCACTAGTATCCTCTGGGGGCTGTGGAGAAAATTGTTACCAATTTATGTCATATATTGATGTAGCAGATATGGTTTTAGAATAACCTGAACTTAAAACTGTATCAATATGATAAGTCATAATGAAACCTGAGGAGTAATTTCCTTAGTGATGGCCTGAGTGGAGCAACTGCAATCAGCTGGAATAGATGGAGAACTATCAATACTCCTACCATTGAAAAGGCAAACGGAATCAGTGTGGTGAGGTTGCTCCGTAAGGCAGAGACTGATTATAATAAAAGACTAAAAGGACAAAAAAGAGAAAGGGGAGGAAATGATGAGAAGAAAGAGGAAGCCGAGAGATGTAGATGAATTTTAAGAGTCGAGTAAAGCATGGCTGAAATTCGTAAAACACCAAAATGGACAATAATGTAGTATTTAAATTCTGTGATTTTGCTCATCAACTCAGAATGTGTAGGCATAGAGAAGGTTGGAAGAGGAGTCATAGTTTGGTTAAGACTTAGCTGTTGTTCACTTTAATTCAAAGCAGTGGGTGTTTACTGAATAGTTACTCTGTGGGAGACCCTGTAGGTACTATGAGGGTGACAAAGAGTAGATCTCAATCTAGGATGTAGAAAGACTGTTGGTTGCCTTTGTTCAATTTTGTGTTAGGTGATTTGTTTATCTGAGTTTAAAATAATTCTTTATTTTCTTTGTGTGTATAAAACACATTCATATAAATCACTTGTATGTTTTTCAGTGTTGATCTTACTTGGTTTTTCAGTAAAAATACAAATCAATTACATTCTCTTTATTAAAATACTCTCTCCTCTTGCCTTCCTTTGTGAAAATACCTGGTTTTTCTTTTTGTCCTATATCTCCTTTGACAGTTTATTCTTATCTTTCTGTACACTAAAGGTTGTTGTTTCTCCATGTTCAATCTTAGGTCTTCTTCCCACTTTCTCTAAATGATCTTATTCAATCTTGTGGGCTCAGTGACCAACTGAAAAAAAAAAAAAAAGAATAATTAAATGCATTTTTATCTCCAATCTGATCTTTTTCTACTGAGCTATAATTCCACATACTAACCTTTTACTTGGCTTCTATTCTTGCATGTCTCAGCAAGGATACCTCTAATTAAAAATATCCCAAAGTAAAGTCACAAGAGCCCATCTTCTCATCCCTTATCTCCTCAAAAAACAACAAAAAGCAAAACCAAAGCAAAGTCACATACACAAACAATAATTCTCCCTTCAAAAAAACTCTACAAAATTTAGTCCTCTTCTAATGTAATCTCTCCTGCCTCACTGAATGGTACCACCATCCTTTAGGTTATGTAAACCAGAAATATGGAAGTTATCCATAATACTACCTTGTTCCTTCCTTATCTACCCCTTACTCAGGTCCAATTTTTAATTAAGTTCTTTGACATTTTTCTCCTAAATATCACTTGATATCCTTCTCTCCACTTCCAGAACTGTTATACTAATTTAATTCACTATCTTATCCCACCTATACTAAGACTTCAGCCTCTCAACTGTTCTACCCTTTCACTATGGCCCCTTCTCCAACTCCAATCCTTCTCCATTATCTAGCCTGAGAACTCTTTTCAAAATGTAAATCTAATCTCATCTTATCTCTACTTAACACCTGTCACTGGCTCCCCAGTGCTTTTAGAATAAAGATCAAAATCTTCAACATGGCTAGCAAGGTCTCGCATGGCCTGCCCCTTGGCTCACTCTCCATCTTCATCTCCTTCCTCTCTGCCCTGCATCCACTGCTTATCGAGGCCATTCCTCAATGCCACCCATGACCCACCACCATATTACTCTATTGCTCTGATTCTTTTTTGTTAGTTTCCATTTTTTATTACATCAAAGTTTGTGGCGAATATAATCAAGATTATAGCTAATGAGTCATTAAAATATTTTGATACTATGTGATTTCTTTTATACAATTTTTATTGATGTTCTTACCACAAAGAAATGATACATGCATGAGGCAGTCTATATGATACATACCCTGCTTTCATCATTATTGCTGTGACTTTTAAGTTGTAGCCCTAAACCAGCATTATTAGCATTACTAGGGAACTTGTTAAAATGCAAATACTCAGGCAGGCCCACCCTACTGAATCAAGAACTCTGAATTAAAGCAGTCACTGGTTTAATCAGTGCTTCAGGTGATGATGACACATGCTCAATTTCAGAACCACTGCTTTGTTGTATCTTCTTCAATGTACTCATCAGGACTTTATCTTATATATTTTGGGGAGGAGAATATATACACTTTTTCTATCCCCAAAGGAAGGTGAACTCACTGAGCACAGGGACACTCTGTCTACTTTACTGCTCCTTCCTGGGCCTAGAGCACTGCCTGGCACATTGTAGGCAGGGAATAAATATTTGACAGCTTGCTAGATGGAAGACTTTTTATTCTAATGGAGCCATATATTTCTTCTTTATACTAAAAAATATCACAATTTTGAAATTCTCCATATGATTATCTAATTAATGCTTTTCCTCCTCTAAACTATAATTTTCATTAATGCAAGGCTTGTATCAGGTCTTGTTTACCAAAAACATGGAACGGCTTGGTACTTAGTAGGCTTTCAAATATTAGTTGAACAAAACATCTATAAATGAGTTTTCATTTAATTAACAAATATTTATTGAATGTCCACTGTATACTAAACACTTTTCTTTCTGGATGCCAGGGTATAAAATGTTGAACAAAACAGGCAAAACATTCTTTTCTTCATAGAGATTAAATTTTATTGTGCAAATATGTATACATGTATGCAAATATGTATACATGTATGCAAATATTCATATAAAATGCAAGTTTCATATGATTATAGTAATAAAGATAGAATCACCATTTTCTTTTTTTTTTTTTTTTTTTGAGATAGAGTCTTGCTCTGTCGCCCAGGCTGGATTGCAATGGTGCGATCTCAGCTCACTGTAGCCTCTTCCTCGTGGGTTCAAGTAATTCTCTTGCCTCCGCCTCCTGAGTAGGTGGGATTACAGGCACCCACCACCAAGCCCAGCTAATTTTTGTAATTTTGGTAGAGATGGGGTTTCACGACATTGGCCAGGCTGGTCTCAAACTCCTGACTTCAGGTGATCCACCCACCTTGGCATCCCAGAGTGCTGGAATCATAGGCATGAGTCACTGTGACCAGCCTGGAAGCACCACTTTCAATGCAATTTCACTCAATTTGAAATACTCTTGGTGAAATGAAACCACATTGTAAGACTTCTCCCAGGAAGGCTGTAAGAATCTGGCTAATGAGAGCTGCAGAATAGAAGCTGTTTTCAGATAGGGGCCAATCATACTTCAGACAGCACGGCTACCCTATAGAATTTATCTCCTAATGGTGCAGACAGGACTTTATTTGAGATGGAGGACAAAAGATTCCTCTGAGGAGCTTCTGATCTTTAGACTGTTGAATTTCATACTTTAAAAACATCACCAAATATTACAAATGATACAATACTCATGCTCACACAAATACATGCAAATATTTATTAAGAAGTTGTTATGTGCCAGGCTCTGGCATAAGCACTTTACATGCATTGTCTGATTTAATCATCAAATAACTCTATGAAGGAGAGTATTGTTATTATCATAATTTTATATCAGAGCAAACTGTGGTACTAAAATGTTAGAGGATTGCCCAAGGCACATAGTTTACAAATCAGAAAGTAAGATCCAGGAGTGACTTCAGAGATTACAGCTTTCCATTTACTGTTTTTGCAAACATTGTAGGGATTTCTTTCATAAGAATCTAAATATGTGAGTTTATTTCTTTTTACTCCAGATCAGAGTATTTAGACATACTTGACTTATGGCACTGGGGACTGAGCCAACCATGCTAGGTCCCCAATGCAGACCTATAGGCAGCCAGACCAGCACTAAGATGTCCTGGCTTTCTTTTAGTAACTTCATGCTTTCACATCAAAGAAGGAGCATAGAGAATGCATAGGGAACTCCATGCTGTGAGGCTGAAGTTGGACTCACGATCAATTAGTCCTTGAGTAGGGTCAGGGGTTGATATTAGCCTTTGCTAGAATACCACATACCTTAAGGAAGCTTATTTTAGCCCAGAAATACAATGTTGTAAGGACATCCTAGTTCTCACAACTTGAGGTAGCTTAATATCTTCTATGCAGTTTAAAAATTGTTCTTTAAAGAGTCTCACAAAACCTGGTTAAAAGCTGAGTGAAGAGACGCTTGGATCAGGTTGTTGTGTTAGAATTGACCACTTGAGTTGATCCTCAATTTGAAGACCCATTATGGGATTATAAAGCAGACTGTCATGACAGGGATCTGCAGGCCTCTCAATGACACTTTTAGCTTTTTCCTTTGATCATCATTGGAGCATTTCACCACCTCTTTCCTTCACAGCTACCCAGAGCTATTAAGTATTTCAGGGAAATTGGAGATATACGCAAGCTTAAAAAAATGGGCTTGTCCACTTGGTTCATGTCTGAAACTCCTCCAGCTTCAAGGGAGAAGATGAAGTAGGAGAAGAGGTCTTAGGGATATGGGAAACTCAGAATGAGGACATTAGAGAGGCTGGGAGCACAGGAGTGCAGCATATTAACAATCTGGCTCATTTGCATGTTTTGTGCCATTGACAATTTATCTGTCAGATAGTGAACTGTATGTTGATTTTTAAGGGGAGCCCTGTTTTAATAGCCATAGGAGAAAAGTCTCTGAAGAAAATAAATATTACCATGCCTTTTTTAAGTGTCAGAGAAGCTTATCTCAGTGACTTGTTTAGAGTGGAATAAAGGTGCTTTCATTTTTATCGGAGTGAATTTTTAGAACCCTTGAAAGTCACTTGCTTGTGTTAGCATCTAGCCATGATTCCAGTGACTTGATTTCCCACTGTACTCCTTCTTTTATTACCTCTCCAAATAATGGGGGTGATATGAGAATGAATAAATAGCACTATAGGCAAAAACGCTATAAGCAGCTCTCAACTGTCAAACTTTAAGATGTGATTGTACGCCACTAAGTCCATGCCACTTAGTTAATCATTTTTAATAGGTATCTGAGCACATTGTAATGTCTTATCTGTGCCAATGGTGTAACTGAAGAGAATGAGTTAAAAATAGCACATGGGCAATTATGTAGCCTTCACTGGACTGTGCATATTATCCTCAAATTGCCCTGACAGCATGCTGTCCTGGAACGAGTCCAGAGAAGTCATTTCTTTGCACTCTCTGCCGTCAGAACATCCTGGGGAAGTGTGATTTCACGTTCTGGTAACATGATACTGCTACCACTTCACAAAGCTCAGAGTTAGTGGGACTAGAGATAAGGTAATCAAAGACAAATATAAAATGTACTTAATTCACTAAAAAGGTGAATCTCTCTAGAATGTGCCAGGGCTTTACTTTCTCACTACTCAACTTCAAGGGAAAAGATACTAAAAGCAAATCCACGTTATGGATGAATAATTGTGTCAAATGATTCAAATATTTGTTTCCAATTTCATAAATTCAGAGACGGTCTTAAGCCTGGAGCAGAATGAACTGATATTCACTCTAATTTTTCAGACCAAGGAGCTGGAGGCCACGAATAGCCCCAAATTCTCTCTGGCTCAATGAGCTGCTTACATTTAATAAATGTTCAGTATTAAAAACATCCAAATGTGTGCTGATCTGAAACAACCCCAACATGCCTGTTTCTAATCTTTATCTTTTGCTTCCCACAGTGACTTGAGTGATTTTGCTTTCTTGGCTTTCTGTCTCAGATAAAGCTGGCACTCACCAAAAAAGCTCATCAGAATCAGTCAGAGCATAAAAAACTCTCACAATTTTCCTTATTTTCTCAATAGGTGAAATGGAACACACATTTGAGCATAGGATTTTAACTATTGAAAGTGTGAAATGCCTATTGCTTTTTTTCTCTACCCTTAAAAATTCATGAGTGAGTGTATGCCTCATCTATCTAAAAAGAATATATTTGAAGTTACCCATTGATTCCTAAACACCTTTATTTAGGTACAATTTACATACTGAAATGCTCACCCTTTTTAAGTGCACAATTCAACGATTTCTTAGAGAGTTCTGCAGTCATCCCTAGAATTTTAGAATAATTTTGTTGTTCCAAAAATATCTTTCATGACTATTTGAATCATCTTGGCATCTTTCTAGAAAATCAGTTGAACATAAATGTAAGCATTAATTTCTGGACTCCCAATTTCATTTCTTTGATCTGTGTCTATCCTCAAGTCAGTGCCACGTAATCTTGATTCCAGTATCTTTGTAGTCGATTTTGAAATCAGGATGGTGTAAGTTCTTAATTTTCTTCATTTTCAAGATTGCTTTGGCTATTCTGAGTCCATTACAATTAGTCATGAATATTAGAATTAGCTTGTCAATTTTTGCAAAAAAGAAAAAAAAAGCAACTTAGATTTTGACAGGGGTTGCATGTGATTATTTGGGAGAGTATTGTCACCTTAATATTGTCTTCTAATCTATGAACATTGGATGTTTTCTCATTTATTTAGGTCTTCAAATTCTTTCTATGATATTTTGTACTCTTCAGTGTATAAACTTTATTCTTTTGTTAAATGTATTTCTAAATATTTTATTCTTTTGGAAGCTATTGTAAATGTAATTGATTTATAACATAATTATCTAATTATGGAAATACAGTTGTATTTGTACGTTGATAGTGTACCATGTAAACTTGCCTCAACCAATTTATTAGTTTTAATTGTTGGAGAAGGTAGCTAGGCAGCCATGAGCAGGGCAGGAGAGGCCCACCCCCAGCAACCAGGAATGTCAGGTTGCCATCAGGTGAAGATTAGGTGGTTGTTAAACTGACTCTCTAAAAAAATAATTGTTTGCAGCTGGCACCAGGGGAAGCACGCTCCCAATAGATAGAAAACACCTGAAGCTGATGATTGGCAGCTTCTTGATAAGATTGCAGGAGTTGGGCGAGCAGGCTCAAGCAAGCGCTCCGAGAAGCAAAATGGCAGAGTTTAACTGGTACGTGACCTTCCTCCGGGAACACTTGACTGGTAAGGGAACAATGCCTCAAATGAACATGTGTACAACTTCAGTAAACACTTGCACATGTGGCCTCTCCTAAGTTCTGGCAAGCCACTGTGCATGCAGACAGCCTGCCTAAGGAAAGATAAAGGGAGAAAAAAGGCAGTGGATAAAAACCTTAAGTCAAGGGCCAAACGACGCACTTGGCTCTCTGAAGTTACTTGCTTGACGGCTTTCCAAATATACTTTACTTCTTTTTGTTCCTGCTCTAAAATTTTTAAATAAACTTTCATTCCTGTTCTGAAACTCACCTTGGTATCTTACCCTGCCTTATGCCCCTCAGCCTAATTCTTTCTCCTGAGGAGGCAAGAATCGAATTGCTGCAGGCCTGGATGAATTTTCTGCTGTTAACATAATCTTTGGTGGAATTCTTTTAGTTTTCTATATAGAAGATCATGTTGTTTACAAAAGAGATGATTTCACTCCTTCTTTCCAATTTTATGTATTTTTTATTACCTAATTTCCCCGAGTAGAATTTACAGTATAATGTTAGATAGAAATGGCAAGAGAATGAACAGACTTGTCTAGTTCTTGATTATAAGGAGAAAGCTTTGTCTTTCACCATTAAGCATGATGCTAGCTGTGGGTATTTTGTAGATGTTCTTTACCAGGTTAAGGAAGTTTCCTTCTATTTCTGTTTTTTAAAAAACGATTTCTTAACCTTTATCAGGTTAAGGAAGTTCCCTTCTATTTCTATTTTTTTAATGGTTTTCTTTTTAAATGAAGGTATATTGGATTTTGTCAAGATTTTTTTTTGCATTCATGGAGATGATTTTATGGTTGTGTTTTATTCATTGACATGTTGTATTACATAAATTGATGTTTGGATTTTGAATCAATCTTATATTCTTGGGATAAATCCCTCTTGCTTGTGGTGGATAATCCTTTCTACATATTTTTAAAATTTAATTTGCTGTACTTTGTTGAAAAGTTTTGTTTTTATTTTCATAATGGATATTAGTTTGTGGTTTTATTTTAATGTTTTTGGTTTTGATAATTCTGTCCTCATATAACGAGTTGAAAAACTCATTATTCCTCTTCTATTTTTTGGAGGAGGTTATGAAGTATCTGTCTTAATTCCTTTTTATGTATTTGCAAGAATTCACAAGTGAAACATTGTGGGCCTGAGGTTTTCTTTGTGGTAAAGTTTTAAATTACAAATTTAATCTCTTAATATGTTATTGTCTATTCAGATTTTCTTTTTCATCTTGAGTCAGTTTTGGTAGTTTCTATTATTTCGGAAAATTGTTAATTTCATCTAAGTTACTGGATTTCTTGTTGTACAGTTTATAGTACTTCTTTTTAATCCTTTTTATTTCCATGAGATCAAAAGTGACATCTTTCTTTCATTTCTGATTGTAGTAATATACATCTTCTCTTTTTCTCTTTTTAATGAGTTTAGATAAAGGTTTTTCAATTTTGTTGACATTTTCAAAGATCTAACTTTTTGTTTCATTGATTTTTCTGTATTGTTTTTCTAGTCTCTATTTTATTTATTTCTGTTCTAATCCTATTATTTCCTTTTTTTTCTATTGCTTTGAGTTTAGTTGGTTCTTTTTCAAATTACTTAAGGTGTAAGGTTAGATTATTGACTGAGATTTTTCTTCTTTTTGTAATACAGTATTGGTGTTTATAGCTATAAATTTCCCTCTGAGAATTGCTTTTGCTGCATTTCATAAGTTTTGTATATTGTGTTTCATTTTAACTCATTTCAAAACTTATCTAATTTCCCCTGTGATTTTTTTCATGTGACTTGTTATTTAGGCATGTGTTGTTTTATTTCTATGTAATTTTGAATTTCCCAACTTTGCTTGTTATTGAATTGTAACTTTATTGTTGTCAAATAACATACTTTGTGTAATTGCAATTCTTTTACATTAACTGAGCTTTGCTTTATGGCCTAGCATATGATCAACCTTGGAGAATGTTCCCTGTGTGCTTAAGAAACATAAATTTTATGGCTTTTGGGTGGATGTCTACTATGTCTGGTTACTTTAAAGAGTTGTTGAAGTTCTATATTTCCTTGGTGACCTTCTGAATAGTTGCCCTACCCATTATTGAAAGTTAGGTCTCTTATTGTGATTGTTGAAACTTATATTTCTTCTCTATATTCTGTTCAGGTTTGCTTCATGTATTTGAGGCTCTGTTGTTAGTTGTATACATGTTTATAATTGTTATGTCTTCCTGATGGATTGACTCTTTTTTATTATGAAATGTTATTTTATATATATTTTATTGCATTTTAGGTTTTGGGGTACATGTGAAGAACATGCAGGATTGTTGCATAGGTACATAAATGACAATGTGGTTTGCTGCCTTCCTTCCCATCACCTATATTTGGCATTTCTCCACATGTTATCCCTCCCCAACTCCCTACCCCCTGCTGTCCCTTCCCTAGTTCCCCCACATAGACCTCAGTGTGTGATGCTCCCATCCCCGTGTCCATGTGTTCTATTGTTCAACACCCGCCTATGAGTGGGAACATGCGGTGTTTGATTTTCTGTTCTTGTGTCAGTTTGCTGAAAATGATGGTTTCCAGGTTCATCCATGTCCCTACAAAGGACAAAAACTCATAATTTTTTATGGCTGCATAGTATTCCATGGTGTGTATGTGCCACATTTTTCCTGTCCAGTCTATCATCGATGGGCATTTGGGTTGGTTCCAGTCTTTGCTATTGTAAACAGTGCTGCAATGAACATTTGTGCGCATGTGTACTTATAATAGAACAATTTATAATCCTTTGGATATATACCCAGTAATGGAATTGCTGGGTCAAATGGAATTTCTATGTCTAGGTCCTTGAGGCAGGGCCACACTGTCTTCCACAATGGTTGAACTAGTTTACACTCCCACCAACAGTGTAAAAGTGTTCCTATTTCTCCACATCCTCTCCAGCATCTGTTGTCTCCAGATTTTTTAATGATCATCATTCTAACTGGTGTGAGATGGTATCTCAATGTAGTTTTGATTTGCATTTCTCTAATGACCAGTGAAGATGAGCATTTTTTCATATGTTTGTTGGCCTCATATATGTCTTCTTCTGTAAAGTGTCTGTTCATATTCTACACCCAGTTTTGGATGGGTTTGTTTTTTTCTCGTAAATCTGTTTTAGTTCTTTGTAGATTTTCTGGATATTAGTCCTTTGTCAGATGGGTAGATTGCAAAAATTTTTTCCCATTCTGTTGGTTGCCGATTCACTCTAATGATTGTTTCTTTTGCTGTGCAGAAGCTCTGGAGTTTAATTAGGTTCCATTTGTCTATTTTGGCTTTTGTTGCCAATGGTTTTGGTGTTTTAGTGATGAAGTCCTTGCCTATGCCTATGTCCTAAATGGTTTTGCCTAGGTTTTCTTCTAGGGTTTTTATGGTGTTAGGTCTTATGTTTAAGTCTTTAATCCATCTGGAGTTAATTTTGGTGTAAGGTGTCAGGAAGGGGTCCAGTTTCTGCTTTCTGCACATGGCTAGCCAGTTTTCCCAACAGCATTTATTAAACAGGGAATCCTTTCCCCATTGCTTTTGTGAGATTTTTCAAAGATCAGATGGTTGTAGATGTGTGGCTTTGCCTCCAAGGCCTCTGTTCTGTTCCATTGGTCTACATCTCTGTTTTGGTACCAGTACCATGCTGTTTTGATTACTGTATCCTTATATCCTTGTAGTATAGTTTGAAGTCAGGTAGTGTGATGCCTCCAGATTATTCTTTAACATTTTCTTAAACTCCAATTTGTCTAGTATGAGGATAGTTGATCCTGCTCTATGTAAGAGAAGGGCAGGGTAACAGATTCTCCTTCTGGAGCCTCCAAGGGGAACACAATTCTATTTGCTTTTTGATTATTACCTAATGAAACCTCTTTAGATTTATGAACTCCAAAACTGTGAGAGAATAAATTTGTCTTGTTTTAAGCAATTAAGTTTGTGGCCTTTTGTTAAAGCATCAATAGGAAACTAATACTTGATTTTTTTGAGTTATTTTCTTAGTGCTATTCTAGGACTTACAGTATACCTCTTATCAGAATTGACTTCAGGTTTATACTACTCAATTCAAGTGAGCTACAGAAGATTTTCTTCTATACAGTTCATTCCCTCTCATTCTTTTCTGCATGCTATTACTATTTTACATATTATGCCTATATATGCTGCAAACCCACCCTACATTATTATGCTTAATATTTTATATAGTTTTATTATTTTAAAGAGCTGTAAGAAGAAAGGAGAGTGAGTTAGTCTGTTCTTGCACTGCATAAAGAAATACCAGAGACTGGGTAATATATAAAGGAAAGAGGTTTTAATTGGCTCAAGGTTCTGTAGGCTGTACAGGGCATGATGCTGGTATCTGTCTGGCTTCTGGGGAGGTCTCAGGTAACTTAAAATCCTGGTGGAAAGCAAAGGGGAGTGACCACTTAACATGGCTGGAGCAAGAGGAAGAAAGAAAGTGGGAGGATGATACACACTTTTAAACAACCAGATCTCATGAGAACTCACTCACTATCACAAGAACAACATCAGGAAATAGTGCTAAGCCATTAATGTGAACACTACCTCTATGATCCAGTAACCTCCAACCAGGTCCCACCTCCAATACTGGGGATCACAATTTGATGTGAGATTTGGGTGAGGACACAGATCCAAACCATATCAGAGAGCAAGTACATATTTATAGGGCTCTCCATTTTAACTTGCGTTTTTATTCTCCTTCTCCTCTTCTTTCTTGCCCTCCTCCTACTCCTTCTTTACCATTTTTTATTTTCTTTATTTCTTCCTGTGGATTCAAGTCACCATCTGCTATCATTTCCTTACTCCAGCAGAATTTTGTAACAACTCTTTATATTGATCTCTCTGATGGTGCTTGTTTTCTCTTGTTTCCTTGTTTATTGTTTGGTAATTTGCCTGGACTAAGTTCAGTTAAGGACTATTTCCCCTGTAGCATGCAACCTCTGGTGTTGCTCCTCAGAGAGTGTAGTCTTGGGCATGCATACAATCTCTGTAGCCACCATGGATAGCTTGGTTTTAAACTGAGTCTCTTAACTTTCTCTTCCTCGGATCTCTGTTACACATTTTCTAGTGTATATTAGTATTCACACCAAGATGTTGGCCTCCACTAATTGCTATATGATTACTCTATCATTTTTTACAATACCCTTGGGTACTGCCAAACAGTTTGATCCAATGAAAGTCTGGCTCTTTGTCAGGGCAAGAATGTTGCCAATTTTTAAGGCTTGCTCTGACTCTTTTCTGGGCAGAACAACTAAACCATGGAGTAGCAGCTGGGGTGCGGTGGTGGTGGGGATAAGAAACTTATTCTTTATTGCTTTCCTACCAGCATCTCCCCTATAAAGGAGGAACCATGTCTCTGTATATATATGAGGAGGCAAGGGGACTGGTGCTGCCACCCAGCTACTACCACTGCTTAATGTGGATATTCGTTCGCTCAGACACAAAAAGGATGGGTTCTACCAATATTCACTGACTACCAAGTCTACCTGGAATGGGTCTTCCACCTGACGAATCTAGGGGAGATGGGAACAGACATTTGGCTGTCAAGCCCACTGGAGCATTTCTTCTAGAATGCTGATCTGTTCAGGAAAAGGAGCCTGTACTCTTCACCAGCTGGTCCACTTGGATCCTTCCTGCGTAATGGGAATTGGGATTAGGGTAACAGATGCCATCTGGCTGCTACTACCTACTCAATATAGGCCTTCCACAGTAGGGATTAGTGAAAATGGGATCTGTCAAAATTCAGCAGCTACCCAAACCACACAGAATAGCTCTTCTATCCTAGGGGGCTGGGAGAGATAAGAATGTCCCTTGGTGGCTGAACCCACTGAAATAATTATTCTCAAGGCAGTTATATGGGGTCAGGTATAGTCCTTAGCTCAAATGCTATACCTCTCACTGTTCTTACCAAGTTTCCAAACATTTTATTCAATAAATGTCTCTCAATTCGAGAGTCTGAATGATTGCCTTTGTTAACTCTGGCCTGCTTAATATATGTTTTGCAGGGGAGGCATTTCATCAAGCTCCTCATTCTGGAAGCCAAGCTATTTTATTTTTTGATGCTATTGTGAGTGAAATCGTTTTCTGAACTTGCCTCTCATGTTCGTTGCTGGGATATTGAAATATGTAAAGTCTTAAGTCAAGACTTCTTTTCTGTAGTCTCACCACTAACTGTTAGTAGCATGATCCTACAGAGTTCAAGCTGAAGACAGAAGGCTCCTCATGCCTATGGTACCTTTTCACCTGGCATGTCTTTGGTATGGTTCAGAGAAGGGAGAATAGTGAATTCGACATAAAATGCTTTCTCTAGGACATGAAGAATTCCTCTTTTGGGCTGCATATTAGAAAAAGATCATTAGGTTGCAGGAAATAGCTACTAAAGCAAGCATGAAGGGAACAATGACATTTAATGGAATTTAAAGGCAAGAAAGGAACAGCCACTAAGAATTTTACTTTTCAGAGATGTGCTCCTTGTATTTACTCTCTTTTTCTGGGCTTTTCTTCCTCCCTCACCTTCTCCTTTCCTCCCTTTCTTTCCAGACTGCCTTGGCTCCCCAGCAATTGAATATACATGCTCTTCAGGTTCAAGTGATCCATGAGCTGTGACTTGGATCCCAGTAATTAGAAGGCAGAATTGGATTGGCTAATCTTGCCGTCAGATGTCCATTCCTGATCCAGTTGTCCATGGCCACAGTGCAGGCATATGTGGGCCTGCTCTTTCCCAGAAGAGAATGTGAGGGCCAGGTGGAAATGATACTTGTTTCAGTACCCATTTTCTAAAGCAGTAGGATGATATCATTGTGAATCTTTGACTCTTTAGGGATGTTTCAAGCCATAGTCAGCACTTTTTATCCTTAATGTCTAAGACAGCTGGATGAAAACCAATTGGAGCTCACAGTCAGTAATTTGTAGCTGTTAGGTGAGCTCCTTTGTCTAAAGGAGAAAGAGAATGCCTTGAGAATTGTGATTACTCAAATATATATTAAAATACACAGCCTGTATAGATGTATGAGCATAAATGAGAGGGTCTGAGATAAAAACCATCCAGTATAGTATAGGGTTAAAATACAAAAATATCAATCTGAGCCTCCCAACGCCCCACCCACCTTTTGACCACCCTGGCTCCTCCTTGCACGAAGACCGCCACAACCTTACAGAAAAACATACTTCATTGAGGACAACTGCCCAGTAACTGCCTGTTCAGTTACCTGGAGTGGCTCCCTGAACTACCCCAGACTTCCTCGAAATTCTGCAAACTAATGGTTAATGCATGGTGTATCAGGAGGCCTCCAAAGACTCTGTAACTATCTGACTAATCAGTGTTTTGCTATACTAGTTTGTAAATATTTTGATAATTGCCTCTAAGGTGGTTAACACATAGTCTTTGCAATTACTAGCTATGTGATCCTCAGCTTACCTTCCTTATTTCTTTCCAGATAACTACTTAATAAATATTTTTACACTCTTACTGATATTTTAGCTATCTGTATAATAAGCTTAGCAATTAGGTTTGATATATCCAAAACCATGCCTGAAATTTAATAAAGTATTATTTACCTTTTAAGGCAGGGAGTCTTCCCTATCACCTCAACAGTACTCAAGTTATGCCTTCCTCCAGCTGTTCTTATTGTGAAGGACAGTAGACTTCATAGGAGATGTTAACAGTTCTAAACATAGTGCTAAAGAAATTCATTTTACTCCTCTGTTGGGAGGTGCTGGTGTGGGCAGGGAACAGTTAGCAAGGAGAGAGGGGTAATTATCAAGTACATCAAAGTTTCCCAAATCAAATTAGCCCTTGAAAACACAGAGGCACATGGGTTTTTCTTCTTTAGGCATATCTAACGTTCTGTCGTAAAAATGCTGCAACATTTCCATATTGATGAGATTTAATTTGTAATTGCAGAGGAGTCCCATTTTTACTAGAAAGGTAAAGTGTGTAAAAATTGTAAGTTGTCAGATTCAAAATGGAGTCACTTGGGTTAAAAACCCTGACAAAGACAGCTGGGGAAGGCCATGAAGAAATGGTTCTCAGGCATGAATGCTCAATCAAGAAACTCTCACCAAAGACTGCAAAACCACAGCCTTGCACAAAGACCACCACAACCTTACACAAAAATACACTTCATTGAGGACAACTGCCCAGTAACTGCCTGTCCAGCCTCAGACTGACGCCACTGTTGTAATTGATTCTTGCAGCCCAGGATAATTATCTTAAAACAATTATGTAATTCTTCTCAATTTTTCTTTATTGTCTTTCCAAAATATGCACATAGTTTACTATGTATGACACATGTATTCCCAGTGCAAATAAATACCATTTTCTTTTAGAAATGGTATTTATTCGGGAATAGGCTTTGCACTGGGAATACATGTGTCATACATAGTAAACTACATGCATATTTTGCCTTTCTGTTATTTAAATTGACAAGCCCTATTATTCAATTCAGTAAACTTGGAAAATTTGGTAAATTCAATTTTTTTCTATTAGCATTTTCATTGTTTTCCCCCCTATTCCTCTTTATGCATTTAAAAAATGTTTATAGGTTCTTCTCTTGGTATTTCACTCTTTCTTTGGAATTGGGAAATTCCTTTGTGGGTTGTTTTAGCATGAAGCCTCCTCTAATTGTTTAGATCACTCCTTTCTCATTTTTCTCTAAGTAATAATTTTATCTCTATGCATCATTAGCGTTCCTTGAGAATTTTTCATCCTTCCTTAAATTTCTGGTCTTTACTGGATCTCCCTAAAGACTACATTTAGAGCAACTGCCCTACCTATTCCTCAGTTGCTTCGTTGTAGTTGGAAATATGCCTCCTAAATAATTGTTATAAGGCTTTCTTAGTGCTGCAAATTTAATTAATTTTGTTGCCAGCATCCACTCTTCCAGGCTTGCAGTTAATGACTTAACTGTTGCATTGTAATAAACCCATGACTAAGTCTCTATTTGCTTTCTTGAGTTGTGGAAACTAAGGACTCTTCTCCATGAAGCTCAAACACTATCTGAAGACTGTTGGGCTGTGCCAGTGACAGGAAACATGATTACCAAATTAAAGTCTTTGAAAATCAGATCTGGGGACCTGTTTATCTTTTCTAGAAATGTAAGTCATCTTGAGAGAAAAGCTTCACTTTCATCTTTCTTTTTTTTTTTTTTTTTTTGGTAACATGGCCATCTAATGGTATTTTACATGTATAGATTTTCCCTTTTGTCTCTGAATTACAATTTCCATACATCCCCATGATAAAATATCTGCAAAGAATGTAGCTTCATGCATCTTGCTGCAGATGCACGAAGGCTGCCACAATCTTCCACAAAACCTTGTTCCTCTCTATAATACACTGATTCTTGAACTAGTCTCATTGTCACTTCCTTCTCCTTCCAAGGCCAGTTTTTCCTGGAAGACCCCAGTGGTAAGAAGAAAAGGGAAAAGTGAGGTTTGTATGACAAGGAGATGCTCACTGAGTGTGGTTGTTCCTAGCATCTGTTGTTTCTTCTATCAGTCTCCAACTGCTGTGTGGAAGCTGGTCACTCTTCACACTGTACCGGATCCCAAACACTGCCACTGTTCTTCATACTATCATCCACGTTCCCACCCAGTTTCTTAACATCCTGAGAGAGGGCTGGAAGGTTCTGAGCTGCAAATGAAATGACTCTGAAAAAGTAATAAACAAAATTGGGTATTTAATTTACTGCCACAGAATTGAAAGGCTTCGGGCCAGTTTGATCCAGGGGCTCATACTCTGCCATTTAAAATCTGCCTCTCTCCAACTCTATATCCTGATTACAGTAGTCTAGAATTTTGACTGTGGAGCTTGGCTAAGCAGGCTATTTTCTTCTCTTTAATACACAGAACAAAATAAGTCACTTTCCCGTTAGTCATTGCCTAACAGTTTATCTACCCTCAGCTCTGAACAGGAGAATCTTCATATTTACTGCTTGAATGATGGGAGTAAGAATGTGTTCTTGGCACTACTGAGTCGGACTATCAGTTGCATTTTCCTACAGAGGTATTTTACTTATTTACACTTACTTAAGTTCTACCTTGTTTGAAAAAATGATTTAAGATGGAAAAGGATTGTTGTACATGGCAGTGAGCTTCAAAGTGCTTCTGAAATTGTGTGTCAGGTACTTTACAGATTTCTGTAGATGGGCTGAGGCTGACCCAATATCAAATCACCATTTTTAACATTTTCCTAAGGCATGTGCATACCAATTGAAAAATTATTTACAGATGAAATTTTTAGCACAATCCAGTCAGACTTACAGAGAACTATCTTTAATTCCTTTCTTATCTATAGCTAGCTGGAATTTCACTGGGCATTCTACTTTAGATTTTCTTATTATGTTTGTACAAATGCTTTGCTGAATAAGCACTTCGTACCTTGTCTTTTCAGCCAGATCCTCAGTGTAAACGAATCATATTGTACAGTTTTCTAGCTATCTTGCTACTTCACTACTGAAATCTTGTGCATGTTTAACAGCGTTGACTAATCTTGGCTAATGTCTATATGTTCTTCTCCCCAAATATAAAATATATATGTTTCAATAACCCCAGGCCTTATCAACCTGTGGAAAAAAATGAGCTCTCATTACCAATTATACTGAAATTAAGCTGACACATTGTCCTATCTTCTCAAGCAGAAAAACAGTTTCCCAGAAAATCTCCCTAGCTCTGCCATTCCCCTACCTCTGAATGTATACTTGGGAATTCATACAGCGTATTTTTATGTGGGTTCAAAAAGCCCAACCCCCCACCCCAGGGGATTCCATTCTCTCATGAGAGAGAGAATTGGTTCTGTTTTTGAGAGAATAAGCTTTGAAGTTAAACTACCTATGTTTGAATCCTGGTGCCACCACTTAGATACATGACCTTAGACTATTTGCTTAACTTCTCTAAACGTCAGCTAGTTAACTGGAAAGTGATGATTGTTTTAGGGTTAAGTTAGTGCATTTGGAGTAGTTGGAAAGTATCTGAGCTATGTTAAGGGCCCCATAAAGATTACTCACTGCTATTATCCAGTGATTTCTGCTGCTGCTTCTCTTTTTTTAAGCTCCACCCCCCCGACTCGAATACTAGGACATGGTTCTAAAAATCTGCCAATCCAGTGGGCATCCACAGAGTCCTCAATGCTCCAGATCCTTGTGTATTCATCACAGAAGTGGGAAGATGGTCCCTGCTCATGTTTGGCTCAAGTGCTTTCCTTAGAGCTGGTTGAGGTTAAGGTGGCTAAGGTCCCTTGCATTTTTCAACTCTTTTTCAGGCTCTTGTACATTAAAAGCTACCTTTTTGTAGGTGCCCTTCACTTCACATAAATCAATCAGTATGACCAGAAGCCTGGACAGGCATGAGAGTAGGAATCTAGTCAAGCCACATAATCCCACCTTAGTGACTTCCCTTTACCATCAGCCATGACCTCTGCAAGCAGAAGGTGTTGGGGGAAGCAGCAAAGGAGAAAGGACTTACAGAATGCCTACATAAATTGGTTATGTGTAATGTATAAACTGGGGACAACAAGCCACGGCAAACTGTGGGAGGCCTTTCCCCCTTTGTTTTTATCTAAAACTGCCATTGCTATCATTGTTTGTTTCTGGTGTTGGGTCTCTCTCTGAAGTCGGCTCCAACAGCTGTAGACTAAGAACAAGCAGCATAAACTGACACAAAGCAACACAATGTTTGCAATGGCTGATCGACCATTAAGAGTTTTTATCCATCTTAATAGGTTTATATTGGAGAGGCTGTCAGCAACTCCAGCAAGAACATTTGTGCCAGGCAATAAAGTAAGGTGAGCCACAGATGCCTCAAAAATTGGTTTGTTCAACTTAGCTATATCCAAAGTAAAATTATAATAGAAGAATGAAAAGCAACACCAGCTGCCGCAGCAGTAGCTGTAACAGCTATAAGACATGTTACCCTGGAGTTAAGAAAATTGAGCTGTAACCTTCTTACTAATAAAAGATAAGGAGGTTTAACACAGCTTTGAATTTAAATATTTCTATTACAAATTTTAATAAATAATAATGATTATAACAGGATTCTGTATATTTTCTTTTCAGACCTTTATTGGTTTTAGGGCCATAAATAATTTTCAAAGTTTTTTTTTGTTCTTGTTGTTTAATTGCCAATTTTGGCCAAATTATTTTTGGTTGTGATTTTATCTTGCCCCCATTTCTCCAAATAATAGGGTCATTTGTTTTAGTGTGTATTAACTTCAAACTGCTTTATTCCTGGAATTATTATAAAAAATACAAAGACCAGAAATCATATGTTAATAAAGGAAGGAAAGAAATACATATCCAGTATGCGAAATTTCCTTTTACTTCTGCCCCAACTTTAGGAGTACTTACTGTAGTGGTGATAACCGCCCTCACAGCTACCATCAAGTTACTTATAGTAACAGGCTGTCCTGCTTTCTTCAGGTTTTTCTCAGCCATCTGTGAAAGCTTTAAATGTCTGGATGATACCCACACCAATTGTTGATTTGGACCTGAAAAGACACAAACAAATCTTCTCCCCCATGTTGTTACATTGTCTTTTTTCCCCCCAACTTTTTGTTAATGGGTCTTGCCACCAGATTAATTGCTGTAAGTTCTCTTTTTTGAATTATTTAGTGTTGTTTAGCCGCTGTTATTTGCTGTCCCCTTGTCAAGCTTAAAAATATTTTTTAGGTTAATAATGCTAAGTTAAATAGCATCTGTGGGGTTCTATATTCCCTGTCCCCCCTACCTCTCTCTCTCTCTTTTTTTTGCAAATGCTGTTTAAGAGAAAAATTTGTTTTACAGTAGCCTGTTTTTGAGAGTTATTTGGGATACCTATAATATGATAATGTAAACGTATACATATGCTAACTTTTTAAAAGATGAAACATGGGTAACATTTATCTGTCACAAAGTGTTTGGCTTAACTTTTGAGAGTTTATACCTTTTGAATTGGGGGAAGAATTGACTAACTGGCAAGTTGAACAGGTTTGAATAATCCTTTTAATTTTTTCCAGGTAAGGTTATATTGGCTTCTTAGTTCTGCTGCTTTTAGGTAAGTTAGTGTGTGAAAATGTTGAGCTTTAGATAAGACTGCAGCCACTAGCTGACTTGCAGACTGATTGTCTACGCTTAGAGGCTTTTATAATCTTTGTAAAAGAGCAGGTTAAGAAAAGCCTGTTGTGCTTTATTTTAATGTTTAGTTCACAGAACACTAGATGATACTTTTAACTTTTAATTAATATGTTTATACACAGAAGTTTTTTTTGCAATTAATTTTTTAAAACTTGCTTAGACTTTTAAACCAAAATTTATACCCTACTTGCATAAATTCTCTTTTATAACATTTTTACAACTTTTACTGATAAACTTAGACATGCTAAACTTTCTTTGTTTTATAACCTTAAGGGTGCAATCTTATTGCTTTCTTAATATTTTATTTCCATTTTTCTCTTTAATTTTCCTGTTTTTGTCTGTCTTGGTTAAGCAGTATTGTTATTACTTGTAATTCTACTTGCTTATTGCCATAAGCTAATGGCCCAGACAGTGAGCTATGGGCTTGAGATTAGACTTAATAAAGCTGTTTTAAGATTTTGTTGCAAATAAACTGAGCAAGCCAAGTTACTATATTTACGGGCAGAAAGTTTTTTAATACTAATATCACAGCTTTAATTTCAGCTCTCTGACTGCTAGTAAACTTAGATTGTGTGACTGAAATATGTGGGCTTTATTAGACTGTGGCTTTTTCTTGTTTACCTGACCTATTAGTAAACAGTGTTAAAGCATTAGGTATGGAGAAGTGCAATACTGCTTTGAATTGCTCTTTACTTAAAGAAATTTTGGGGATGGTAAGATTAACTTAGTAATTTACTGCATTAATTTTTAAGAGGGCAAATTGAAATTGGTAACATGAAGTTTTAAAAAGAAATCTGAAAACATCTTTGGAAGCAGAGACTTAAATAATACACTTTAGCCATGTGCTGAAAGCCACAGGCAGAATAGCTTAAATTTAGCAATTAAGTTTTTAAGCTAAGTTTATGCACTTTAAACTGGCAAACTGTTTTGAAAACAGTTACTCACTAGCTGAGCAAAGACTATCCTTAATTAGTCTTATGCATTTGTTTTTGACCACACATACAATTTTCTTTTACTTTTTGAGAATAGTCTTAACATTTTTACTTTTTAACTTAACTAATATTATTTTATTTGGTTAAAGTTTTCCTTTAAAGGGTGTGGTTTTCCAGGCTCATCTTTTAATTGCTTTTTAACTACTTTGTGAGCCTTCTTTTATTGCTGATTGAAACTTATTATCTAAATTTACAAAATTAAGGATAAATAAGGCTTCTGCCAGTAGTGTTCCTTTTTTTTTTTTTTTTTTTGAGACGGAGCGTGGCGCGCTCTTGTCACCCGGGCGCCGCACCAAGGCCGCGATCTCGGCTCACCGCAACCTCCGCCTCCTGGGTTCAGGCAATTCTCCTGCCTCAGCCTCCTGAGTAGCTGGGATTACAGGCACGCACCACCATGCCCAGCTAATTTTTTGTAGTTTTTTAGTAGAGACGGGGTTTCACCATGTTGACCAGGATGGTCTCGATCTCTTGACCTCGTGATCCACCCGCCTTGGCCTCCCAAAGTGCTGGGATTACAGGCTTGAGCCACCGCACCCGGCCTGTTCCTTTTAAGATACCAGGCAGATTTTGCACTTATTAGTTACTTAGGAAATTCTTTCCTACTTTTAAGATACCAGGCAGATTTTGCACTTATTAGTTACTTAGGAAATTCTTTCCTACTGAGGAGCAAAGTTATATGGCTCGCTTCTAATTGTTCCCTACTAATTTATGGGCTAGCTGTAATTTCTTTTCCTTCAGAAGTTACTGTCTTACATAAATTTTAAAAGACCCACATTTAAAGGTCTTACAAATCTTTATATTTTGCTTAAATTTTAGCAGAGAATTACAATTTGGGACGTTACTTGTTTACAAAGAACACATGAAATTTCATTGAGGGACACCCATGGAGTCAGAGGCAGCCTATAGGTATCTGGACCTGGCCCCACCTCGCTGCTGCTTGTTGTTTGCAGGTTTCTGTTTGCATTTCACTTGTGTTGCTCCCAGGCAGGGTGGCCTTGGGCTCAGCCTGTTTGGCTTGAATGCCACTGCTGGAGCAGCAAGTTTCACTTTTGAAACCGCCTCTGATTCCTCTAATGGAGAAATGTCAGGCGGGTCTGGCCACTTTTTGATAAAATGCTGATGCTGACAGACTCCTTCTTTTTCCTCATTTCTTTTTTCTTAACTGGGTTATCTTTAATTTCCTCATCCCATTATAGTCTCCTTCTTCTCCAGCTCCTTCTTTATAAAGCAATGAAAGACAAAGCAACAGAAGAATGGAGTACAAAAAAAAAAAGTACAGAATCATTGAAAACAACTGATGCAGTAAGCAACTAGTACTAACTCCCTTCTTCTTAAGAGGTGTTTTACTAAATGTGAATAAGTAGCATATTTTCTTTCAGTTGTTACCCTGGTATCCTACCAAGCACTTCTACTTACCTGTAGCGCTGATTAGTTTCGCCCTTGGGAGTCCTTTGTCATTCCTCCACTTGACCATGCTCAGACATGCCTTCACCAAAATTCTTGAGCCCCATGTTGGGAGTCAGAATGTAGAGAACCAGCCCACGTTCAGTGGCAACAAAGGGTTGAGAAAAAGACAGATTGAGGGTGCAAAGATTGGGACCAGGGGCCATCACTTATTGCTAGAGGCAGTGAAATCTCCGAGTTCTGATCTCTCACACTATTTATTGGTCACAATCACTTTGATCTATAGGGTAGGTGTAGAGTGATGGTAGAGTGAATCAGTGAGCAGTTACTGAATCAGTGAGCCAGAACTGGTGTGTCAATCTAAAAATTGATAACAGTGGTGGTTTGGGAGTTTCACAAAACAAGAACATGTGGTTATCTTTAGCCTATTATCTATGTGCAGCTGGTGGAACACAGACCTTACAAGGAGCCTATAAGCCTGGCTATGTCATAGTGCTACGAAGGGGTTTTACATCCTTGAGCACAATGTTTATGATAACAAAGCCTAGGTCACCCTGTACTGGAACATGAGGCAGGGAGAGGTTTGCCTCCCCAGAGGCCTCCCAGTTTGCCACAGTTTGTTGTTCCCAGTTTATATGTTACTCATAACCAATTTATGTAGGCACTCTGTAAGTCCTTTCTCCTTTGCTGCTTTCCCCAACAGAAGGAACCATTTTCTCTGTTATACTTTCTACTGTAATGCATCTTAATTTTAGTTGTTTATATATTAAGTAAATTAATGGACTGAATTCATGTAATTAAAGTCAACCTCTTATTTTCCTTTTTACATATAGATATTTCAGTGTATTTTAACCCCCCAGTCCTACAATTTATTCTGCCTTTGTTTGCCTTGAAAAAGTGGTATTTATAAACAGTTATGCTATGCAAAATAATTAAATTATTTTTAGAACAAAAGTGACAACTAACAATAAATACATTTAAAAAGGTTTTTAAAATTTTAACTTCAGAGTAACTATTTTTGATTGAATGGAGAGTTTTAGTGGTCTGGATAGAAAATCAAATCACCCACATTTCTTTAAGTTAAAGTATAATCCAGAGCAAGGCCCTAACTCTTTTTAATTCTATGAAGGCCGAGAAAGGTGAGGAATCTACAGAAGAAAAGTTTGATGCCAGTAGAGTTTGGTTCATGATGTTTAAGGAAATAAGCCATCTCTGTAACATAAAAGTACAAAGTGAGGTAGAAGCTACTAATAGAAGCTGCAACAAATTATCCAGACGATCTAGCTAAGATCATTGATGAAGCTAGCTGTGTAGCTTTATAAATCCAAACAACAGATTTTCCATGTAGACAAAACAGTCTTCTATTTGAAGAAGATGCCATCTATGACTTTCATGTTTAGAGAGGAGAAATCAATATCTTGCTTTAAAGCTTCAGAGGATAGGCCAACTCTCTTGTTAGGGGCTAAGGCAGCTCATGACTTTAAGTTGAAGCCTATGCTCATTTACCATTTTAAAAATTCTAGAGTCCTTAAGAGTTTTGCTAAATCTACTCTGCTTGTGCTCTATAAATGCAACAAAAAACCGTACATGACAGCGTATTGGTTTACAGCAAGGTTTACTGAATATTTTGCAGTCACTGTTGAGATCTGCTCAGGTTCCTTCCAAAGTATTATTGATCATTGGCAATCTTAGTCACTCAAGAGCTTTGATGGAGATGTACAAGGAAAATAATGTTTTTGTGCCTGCTAAACACCACTCATTTTGTAGCCCATGGATCAAGGAGTCATTTTGACTTTTGAGTCTTATTATTTAAGAAATACATTTTTAATAGCTGCTTTATATAGTGATTTGTCTGATGGATCTTGCTAAAGTAATTTGAAAACCTTCTAAAAAGTATTCACCATTCTATAGCTATGAAGAATATTTGTAATTCATGGGAAGAGGGCTAAGCATCCCAACGTTAACAGTAGGTTGGTAGAAGTTGATTCCAAATTTCATGGCTGACTTTGAGGGTTTCAAGATTTCAGTGGAGGAAGTAACTGAAGGTGTGGTGGAAATAATAAGATAACTAGTAGCCTGTCGATGTGACTGACATTTTGCAAGCTCACTATTGTACTTTAATTAGTGAGGAATTGCTCCTCAGGAATGAGAAAGTGATTTCTTGAGATGAAATCTTCTCTTGGTGAATACATTTGTGAAAATCGTTAAAATGACAACAAAATATTCAGAATAGTACATAAATGTAGTTAATAAATCAGCAGCAGGGTTTGGGAAAATTGACTCAAAGTCTGAAAAAAGCTCTGCTGTGGGTAAAATGCTAGCAAACAGCATCCCATGCTACAAAGATAACTTTCATGAAAGGAAGAGTCAAGATGCTCTTTCAGCAAAATGATTCACTGAAGGCTCAGATGACTTAGTATTTTTTAGCAATACAATATTTTAACTTAAGGTATGTCCATTTTTTATACACAATGCTGTTGCACACTTAATAGACTACTATGTAGTAGTCTAAACATAACTTTTATATGCACTGGGAAACCAAAAGTTTGTGTGACTCACTTTTGTTGTGACATTTGTTTTATTGCAGTGGTCTGGAATGAAACCTACAGTATCTTTGTTGTATGCTTATACTTGGAATTTGTTTCAATTTTTGATACCTTATCAAGTCAGAGAGGTAGGAGAGTGCAGTGATTAGGTGGCAGGGCTGGAGCTAGTCTGTCAAGTTTGAATCCTGTCCCTCCTATGTAGTAGTTATGTATTTTGGGTAAGTTACTTGACTTCTCTGTGTTTCAGACTCCTCATCTGTAAACATCATCATCTGAGGATAATAATAGCCTAAATATAATGGGATATGTTATTAGGATTGAAATAGTTAATATATGTTATGTGGTAAAGGGCTTGGCATGTAAGAAATAACTGTTGGCTAGTATTACTAACTACATTGAAAATACTGGACACAAAGAATATTATTTTGATTCACTCACTCATCAAATATTTATTGGGTGTATACCAGGAATTAGGCTAGATTTTGGACTTAAAAGGCTATTAAGACAAAATTACTGCCCTCAAGGAACTAGTAGTCTTGTATCTTAAAATTTTCAGATGATTTCTTCAATCAAACATTTTACTGTAGAGAACAACTGAATTCATGACGTAGCATATCAAAGAGATGTTTATTTTTAAAAGAAGAAGATAGATCTTGAGTTTAGTGGTGAATTTAACAAACTATATTCAGTAATCTTTATTTCTTTTGTCCAAAATGCCTAGAATTCAGGCAACTATTGCTATGTAGAAGAGAAGCTTTAAACAAATCCAAGTGACTAGGAAGAGTTAATGTAGACTGTAGCAAAAGCTCTATTCTTTATCCTCCTGGAATTCATTAAAATAATGTTAAAATTAGACTTGTGAAGATAAACTAAAATAATTTCCATTTTTAATGCAACATTGTGTAATTAGCATATCCCTATTTATTAGCCATTTCTGTCCTTCAAAGTATAATAAGGGTTATTTAAACTTGAATAATACAGCTAAGTTGAAATAACTAGGAACAACACTTTTCTGTTTTTGGCAGAAAATACATATTATTTTCTTAAAAGTCAGCATCATCAAGACTTCTTACAATTACACAAATTGGGAAATAATTTAGCTTCCCAATTATTATTGAGAATTTTTGAGCAAGGCTGCTAACCATCAATCTCTTGGGGTGAAAGGAAGTGAACTGACAGCAAAGGGTGCATATGTAAGTTTTGGAGATAAACTGACCTTGTGCCAGTCTCTCAACCTGTCCTTCTTAACAGATGAATGTCATTTGCTGTGTCAGTGGTTTGAAGTCAATAACCATTGATATTCTCCTTGGGGACCTCTTGGGCTTACAAAAGGCAATATTTTAGAATGAGGACACAGCCTGGTGATGAGTAAGTAAGTATCTCTGATAACGGTAGGAAGAAATGTTACTTTGAAGCTCTGAGATTCAAAAGAATTATTGCTGCTCTGTTCTTTTAGTAGTTATTGAATAATAATGGTGCATAGTTTTTAACTACACTTCAGAAGAAAAGTATGTTCTCTTTTCTTAAAAATAAAAATTATAAAATGTTTGTATACTGTGATAGATCCCTCTTGTTCTCTTTGGAGAGTAATTTCAAAATGCTGACCCTGGTAAGCATCTTGGTGGAATAACATCTTTTTAAATGAACTTGTCCATTTTTGTCTAGGTCACAAAGGTGTGCAGATAGTTAGTTTTCAGCCTAGATGTATTCTCACGTTTTCAGCTTGCCTTTGATGTCCTTATTCTAGTACTTGTTTACTTGCTTTGTCTGAGCAAATTGTGAATAGTGGTCTCATGACACGTTAAAAATTTGGTGCCATGCGATACTCCCAAGTTTTAGCCTTTCAATAATTACCTTGTTATTCTTTTGTCCTCACATCTTTCTAGAGGCCACATAGTGTGTAAGAAATGTCACCAAAGATTTGGATAGCTTCTCAGCCTTTGGCATTGAGGTCTTGGAGTGTTATGAGACCTTGGTGTCAAAGACAGCTGGACTGGACAGTTCATGAGTCTGATGCCACAAAGTGGTTTTGGTTTCCTCATGAAGGGTATGAATTCTGGTTCTGAGTAGGAGTTACTAAAGATGATGGTGGTCTCCACGTGGATGATGGGAACCTGGAGGCATATAGCCTATTCAGTATGAGCTGGTCTGCTTTAAGGTTGACTTTTTTCCTTTGGGGTGTTTTTTGCCTTAAGGAGAAGAATAAATCCTCTAGTTAAGTATAGTGTGGGTAATGGTTTTCCTTGTCTCAAAATGTGCATTTTAAAAATACATGGTAGAAATGTTGTTTAGATAGTTTCACCTTTTCCCTCCTCTATCCTCTCAAGACCCTCTTGAGATGAAACAAGTGAATGAATAAAAACCTGAAGAGATGGCTACAATATAGTTCCATAGCAGTCTGTCAAAGCATTTGCCATACCATACTGTAACTTATATTTTTGTATGACTGTCTTCCCCTCCAGACTTTGACCTCCTTAGGGGTTGTGTTTTACTGCTATTTCCTTAGTGTCTGACACAAGTTCTTCTATAAAGTAGATATTAAGGTTCACTAAGCGAATGACAAGTGAAAAATAAACAAATGAACTATCTTGGATTGTATAACGATGACATTTGTCCTTGTTAATATGTACTACAGTGATTAGAGTGTCTCCTAAATCCAGTTAGAAAGCATGATGTTACTTAACTAATCAATAAATGAACAATAAATAAATGTAAAACATGCACATGAATGCTGAATGAAGCAGATACTTAAACCCAGAAGAAACATGATATTACTGAATGTTATGGTCATGACTGTTTTGATATGCAGCCATTGCGTTTTTGAGATGATCAGTACCAAACCAAGGTGAACATAGTTCTCTCAGTTATCGAAGCTGGTTTCCAAGTTTGGTTAGTGTAAACCACAAAATCTGACCACCTTCTGAGAAGCTGACAAAACCGATGGCCTGGAATAAGAAACCTTTTTTTTAAGAGACAGTTCTAAGTAGCTTATGAAAATTGTTCCTAGCTCTATTTATTTCAATTTGGAATATTTACAAATAAGTGCCTTGTTTTCATTATTTAAAATCAAATAAATTGAGTGAATTCTCTTTAACAGATTTCTTAGCTTGAGTTCACTCAAGCTAAAATAAACAATGACATTAACAATAATTGAAAGCAAACTCCCATTAAATGTGTGTAGATATCCTTATTGCATTCAGTATAAAATTTAGTCATCTCATTAACTTTCTAATCTCTTAAGTGAAATGATCAGGTAATTGTAATTGTAATAATTATTGTAATAATTTTTATACTTGTAATAATCAGGAACTTGATCTGAATGATTTGATTGGTTCAGCGATTAACTTATGCACATATTTATCAGGCTCTGTAAGAGTCTCTCTTCAGCTCAAAATAAAACCTCACTAGTTGGGTAAACTTCCCTTTTAAAAAAATTCTGTTTATCTCTTTTTGTATCCCCTATGATGAGAATATAGACATAAAACTCTGTTTAAGAAATGGGAGTCTTTGGAGGACAATTCTATCACTTTGACTGTTAGGAAGGAATCCAACATATATGGAGCAACATTTCTTTACCAAATACTGTGTAGGATGAGCAAATATAGGCCAAGTTGTGTACTAATAGACTTCTTTATATCTGAGCACCATGTTATTCTTTCACATAAGGTTTCTCTCTGTTTCTCATATAATCTCAGTTTACTCCTTATATGAATATATACATTTGTATATATATACATACAAACATATATTGAGTATCTAATATGTATAATCCAGCTTTCAAAGATTCTAAATATTTAAAATGTAATCTATATAATAAATGCAATCCTCATAAAATACCAACATTCTGAGGCATCTGACAAAATTTAACCTAGCTATATATATATATAACTAAGTTATATATGTTTAAGTTTTATATATATATAAAACTTAAGTTATTTATATATAACTTAAATTTTGTCATATATATATTCATATATATATATATGTATATTTTATTTTTTTCAATAGTGAAAAGTGCTATGGAGAAAAGTTAAGCCCAGGAGGTAGATAGAGAACTAGGGAGGGCTATCTATGGAGCTTTAGTTAAAGTCCACAGGGAATAACAATGAGGTATTATTTTTATTTTATAGAAGAGGAATTTTACATTTTCAAGACATGAGTGGCTATCTAAAAATTCACTAATGGTGTGAAAACAGTTTGGTTTGTGTATTTGTGATATTTAAATTAACACTCCAATAGAGCCATCTTGAAATATAAAATCAAAGCAACAATGGGCATGGTGGTGCGTGCCTGTAATCCCAACTGCTCAGGAGGTTGAGGCAAGAGAATTGCCCGAACCCAAGAGGCGGAGGTTGCAGTGAGCCGAGATCGTGCCATTGCACTCCAGCCTGGGTAACTAGAGTGGAACTCCATCTCAGAAAAAAAAAAAAGAAAAAAGAAAAAAAATCAACAAAATGTAATGAATATCTTTAAAATTCATTACATCTTTATGTGAAACAACCCATGGGTGAAAAATAAAAGTTTGCTTTCATGATGTTCATAAAATAATGAAAATGAAGACAGTAAGGTATAGAATCTGTGAGATATATCTACAGTTACACACAGTAGAATTCTCATAGTTTTAAAGTTACAAAATAAAGATTAATAGTAAACAAATTATTCAAATCAAGTATTTTATAAAGATTAACAAATAGGAGCTAAGGAAAATAGAGGAAAGTATAACAAAATGAAAGCAGAAATTTATACATAACAGAACTGAACCTACAAATAAATTGTATCTTTAACAAAACAAAATTGGTAACATATGCAAAATTAGAAATAAAAATGAGGAAATAACCAAACAGCCACAACTGGAAAGGAAATCCAATTAGTTATTAGTGAATATTTTATAATATTCTCTCTAAATCTATTAGAAATCCTAGATGAAATAAATGTTTTGCTAGTAAAAAGATCTATAAATGACTACTCTTTACTAGAAAAGATAGGGAAAGTCTACAGTATCCAAAAATCAAGGAGAAAGTTGAGAAAATAATTTAAGTTACGTCTGACAAACAATGTACTCAGGAGATTTTATAGATGAAGTCTTTCAAATAGCTTAGAAAGAAATAATTGTAATTCTGTTAAATGATTACTATTATATAAAAAGGGAAGTATTAAAATGATAGCAAAATCTGATAGGAATTAGAGAAAAAAAAGCCGACTACAGGCCACTTTAACAACTCATAAATGTAAAAGTACAAAACACGTTATTGGCAAACAGCCCCGCATGAAAGATGTTTTAGTATTTGGAAAACTGTTAGTGTAATTCACCATATTAAGAGGGTAGAAGACAGTTTTTATTTTTAAATATTAAACTAAAAAACACCCTTAGGAAACATGGAAACTTCTTTAGAATGAAATAAATATGTGTTAATTAAAAAGAAAGCATCAGGCTTAATGATGAATCACTAAGATGTTTCTGTTATCTCCTGATAAGTTAGGAGATAATACAAAAAGGAAATATATAGATGCCCTTTTATATCTTTATATCATTTATCACTTTCCTGGAAGCACAGCCAGGGCAACTAGACAAATAATGTAAATAGACTTACAAATATTAGAAAGTATGTGCCTTTTTTTGGCAAGTGATTGCAATGTAAACCTAAAATAATCAATTAAAATCTATTATAAATAATTTAGTAAAATAAATGTTAAAAATGAACAAAAGTTTCCTACATACCAAAACCACCAATTTAGAAAAAATGGAATAGCATATTTAATATATCATACTTAGGAATATAATTAATGATCAATGTGTGGAACTTATGTGAAAGTAAATTAAATATTTTCTAAGGACAATAAAGTATTAGAAAGAAATACTTTGGATAAAAAGAATCTATGCTATAAAATATATATTTTTTTCTGAAGTGTATCATTTAATATATTCCCTTCAAAATACCAGCAAGAGTGCT
Source organism: Sapajus apella (assembly GCF_009761245.1). NCBI lineage: Eukaryota > Metazoa > Chordata > Mammalia > Primates > Cebidae > Sapajus > Sapajus apella. The sequence continues at coordinate 16,709,991 of NW_022436966.1, read as the reverse complement.
TTTGAGAAAATTTGCAAAAAGATACTACACTTTGAAAAAATGAATAAGTAAGATTAAAATGAAAGATTGTTAATAAGAATAATGAGGGGAAACAACTCTTGCCAGGCATGTTAATAATAAACTTGGAGAATTTGGAAGAGCTTGTTATTTATTCAAGAGTAGACTAAAGAGCATTTTATTATGGAAATGAAAGTCGAAATGTATGAAGATTTTAATATATGGATAATGAGAGAACTCAAGTAAATGGGGAAGGAAATGGATTATTTAATAAATGATGTTCAATTAGTTGGATTGATATTTAGAAAAAATAAACTGGTATCTCTTTCTCACTTCTTACACTAAACAATCTAAATTGCAATGTTTGAGCCCAAACATTGGAACATAAAAAATAAAATCAGAGGAGCAATGGAGTACAACATCAGGATATTGGTTTAGAAAAGGCCTGCTTACGATGCCACAAAATTTAAAAGGTGTGAAGGTAGACTGATAAATTTAAGGGCATAAAAAGTCCTTTGGTCAAGGCAAAAGATAAAAGTCAAGTTTGTGTGTGTAGAGATGTTCATCGTAGTTTCTGATGGCTTTTATTGCTGTGGGGTCAAGAGAACATTCCCTTTGTCATTTGTAACTGTGTTTATGTGGCTCTTCTCTCTATTCTTCTTTACTAAGCTAGCTAGTGACCTATGTATTTTATTACTTTATTAAAAAAACCAACTCCTGGATTTGTTGATCTTTTGAATTTTTTTTTTTTGTGTGTGTGTTTCTTGATTTCCTTCAGTTTATGTCTGATGTTTGCCATTTCTTGTATTCTGCTAGCTTTGGAGTTGATTTGTTCTTGCCTCTCTAATTCCTTCAGTTGTGAAGTTAGGTTGTTAATTTGAGATCTTTCTTTTTGATGCGGGCTTTTAGTGTTGTGAATTTCCCTCTTAACATTGCTTTACCTATGTCCCATTTGGTATTTTATATCATTTTTCTAATTATTTTCAAAGAACTTCTTGATTTTTGCCTTAATTCATTATTTACCCAAAAATCATTCAGGGGCATGTTGTTTAATTTCCATGTAATTGCATGGTTTTGAGTGATTTTCATAGTTTTGACTTCTATTTTTATTGTGCTGTGGTCTGAGAGTGTGTTGGTATGATCTTGGTTCTTTTACCTTTGTTGAAGATAGTTTTATGTCCAATTATGTTGTTGATTTTAGAGTATGTGCCAGTGAAAATGACAAGAATGCATATTCTGCTGTTTTTTTGTTGTAGAGTTCTGTAGAAGTCTATCAGATCTATGTTGTCCAATGATCAGTTTAGGTCTTGAATATCTTTTTAAATTTTCTGCCTTGATGATATTTGAGCACAAACTAGAAAACTTAGTAAGAGATGAATAAATTCCTGGACACATATCCCCTCCCAAGTCTTGAGCCAGGAAGAAATTGATTCCCCAAGCAGACCAATAACAAGTTTCAAAATCAAATCAGTGATAAATAGCCTACCAACAACAACATCAAAGCCTGGGACCTGATGGATTCACAGCTGATTTCTGCAGGATGTACAACAAAACAGCTGGTACCATTCTTACAGAACTATTCCAAAAAATCGAGGAGAGGAGACTTCTACCTCACTTATTCAATGAGACCAGCATCATCTTGATACCAAAACCTGGCAGAGATAACAAAAAGAAAACATGGCCAATATCCTTGATGAACATCAAAACAAAAATCCTCAACAAAATCCTTGCAAACTGAATCCAGCAGCACATCAAAAAGCTAAGTATAATCAAGTAGACTTCATCCTCGGGATACAAGGTTGGTTCAACATATACAAACCAATAAATGTGCTCATAAACAGAAATAAAGACAAAAACCACATGATTATCTCGACAGACACAAAAATGGTTTTCCATAAAATTCAATACCCGTTCATGTTAAAAACTTTCAATAAACTAGTATTGAAGGAACTTACCTCAACTTAATAAGCACCATCAATGACAAACCCACAACCAGTATTATACTGAATGGGCAAAAGCTGGAAGCATTCCCTTTGAAAATAAGTAAAAACAAGAATGCCCTCCTCTCACCACTTCTATTCAATATAGTATTGGAAGTCCTTGCTAGAGCGATCAGGCAAGAGAAGGAATAAAGGTTATATAATAGTAAAAGAGAAAGTCAAATTCTCTCTACAGATGACATGATTCTTTATCTAGAAAATCCCATGGTCTCAGTGCAAAAGCTTTTCCAGCTGATAACTTCAGCAAAATTGCAGTATACAAAATGAATGCACAAAAATCACTAGCATTCCTATTCACTAACAATAGCGAAACTGAGAGCCAAATCAGAAAGGTAATCTCATTCATAATTGCCACAAAAAGAATAAAATACCTAAGAATACAGCAAACCAGGGAGGTGGAAAGTCTCTATAATGAGAACTGAAAACACTGTTCAGAGAAATGAGAGAAGACAAACAAATGGAAAAATATCCCATGCTATGAATAGGAAGAATCAATATCATTAAAATGGCTATACTATCCAAAGCAATTTGTAGATACAGTGTTATTCCTACCAAACTAACGATGACATTCTTCAAAGAACTAGAAAATACTATTTTAAGATTCTTATGGAACCAAAAGAGAGCCCAAACAGCCAAGGAAACTGTACCCAAAAATAACAAAGCTGGAGGCCTTACATTGCCTGATTTTAAACTATACTAAAAGGCAATGGTAACCAGAGCAGCATGGCGCAGCTACAAAAACAGGCTCATAGACCAATAGAACAGAGTAGAGAGCCCAGAAACAAGGCCTCACATCTATGACCATCTGATCTTCAGCAAATCTGACGAAAACAACTGTTAGGGAAAAGACTACCTTTTCAAAAATGGTGCTGGGATAACTGGCTACCATTATGCAGAAGATTAAAGTTGGATGCCTTCCTTGTACCATGTACAAGTTGGACCCTTTCCTTACACCATAAAAAAACAACTCAACACAGATTAAAGACTTAAATGTAAAACCCAAAACTATAAAAACCCTGGAATACACCCTAGGAGATACCATCCTGGATATAGGAATGGGCAAAGATTTCATGACCAAGACACCAACAGCAATTGCAAAGTAAAAATTGACAAATGATATCTAATTAAACTTAAAAGCTTCTGCACACCCAAAGAAACTATCAGAAAGCCTACAGAATTGGAGAGAATGTTTGCAAACTGTGTATCTGAAAAGGGTCTAATATCCAGCATCTATAAAGAACTTAAACAAATTTACAAAAGAAAAATGACCCTACTAAAAAGTAGAAAAAGGATATGAACAGACACTTCTCAAAAGAAGACATACATTTGGCCAACAAGCATATGAAGAAAACCTCAGTATCACTGACCATTAGGGAAATGCAGATCAACCCAATGAGATACCATCTTATGCCAGTCAGAATAGCTATTCTTAAAAAGTGAAAAAATAACAGATGCTGGTGAGATTGTGAAGAAAATGGAGCACTTATGCATGGTTGGTGGGAGTGTTAATTAGTTCAACCATTGTGGAAGGCACTATGGTGATTCCTCAAAGAGCTAAAAGTAGAACTGCCATTTGACCCAACAATCCCATTTCTGGATATGTACACAGAGGAATATAAATCATTCTACCACAAAGAAACATGCAGTGAATGATCACTACAGCACTGTTCACAATAGCAATAAACATGGAATCAACCTAAATGCTCATCAATGACAGAAACAGAAAACTTGATTATATATCCAATAATGGAATTTCTATGTCAAATAGTAATTCTTCTTTGAGTTATTTGAGAAATTGCCCAATTGCTTTCCACAATGGCTGAACTAATTTACATTCCCAACAGCAGTGTGTAAGCATTCTCTTTTCTTTGTAACCTTGCCAGCATCAGTTATTTTTTTATTTTAACAGTAGCCATTCTGATTGGTGTGAGATGGTGTTTCATTGTTGTTTTTATTTGCATTTCTCTAAAGATTAGTGATGTTTAGCATTTTTTCACATGCTTGTTGACTGGGTATACGTCTTCTTTTGAAAAGTGTTTGCTCTAATTCTTTGTCCACTTTTTCAATGGGGTTATTTGTTTTTTTTGTTTACTGATTTATTTAGGTTGCTTATAGATTTTAGATATTTGACCATTGTCGGGTGCATAGCTTGTAAACATTTTCTCCCATTCTATAGGTTGTGACTTCGTTGATAGTTTCTTTTGCTGTGCAGAAGCTTCTTGCTTTAACAACAGCACCATGTTGTTTTGGTTATTGTGGCACTATAGTATAGTTTGAAATTGGGTAACGTGATGCTTCTGGATTTTGCTTAGGATTTCACTTGGCTGTTGGGGCTCTTTTTTGGTTCCATATGAATTTTAAAATAATTTTTCCTAATTGTGTGAAGAATGTCATTGGTAGTTTGATAGGAATAATATATATTCTGCAAATTGCTTTGAGTAATATGGCTGTTTTAACAATATTGATTCTTCCTTTCAACGAGCATGGATGTTTTTCCATTTGTTTGTGCCAACTGTGATTTCTTTAGAGTTTTGTAATTGTCATTGGAGAGATCTCTCATCTCCCTGATCAGCTGTATTCCTAGGTATTTTATTCTTTTTGTGGCTATTATAGATGGGCTTGCATTATTGCTTTGGTTGTCAATTGGATATTGTTGGCATATAGGAATGCTACTGATTTTTGTACATTAATTTTGTATCCTGAAACTTTGCTGAAGTCATTTATTAGATCAGGGAGCTTTTGGGAAGAGACTATGGGGTTTTCTAGGTATAGAATTAGATCATCTGCAAACAGGGATAGTTTGACTTCCTCTCTTCCTATTGGGATGCCTTTTATTTACTTATCTTGCCTGATTGCCCTCCCACAACTTCCATTACTACGTTGAATAGGAGTATTGAGAGACGGCATTATTGTCTTGTTCTGTTATTCAGGGGGAATTCTTCTAGCTTTTACCCACTCAGTATAATGTTGGCTGAGGATTTGTCTTAGATGGCTCTTATTATTTTGAAGTACCTTCCTTCAATGTCTAGTTTATTGAGAGATTTTAACATGAAGAGATGTTGAATATTATCAAAACCCTTTTTTGCATCTATTGAAATAATCATGTGGTTTTCGTTTTTAGTTCTGTTTATGTGATGAATTACATTTATTGATTTGCTTATGTTAAACCAACTGCATCCCAGAAATAAAACCTACTTGGTTGTGGCAGATTAGCTTTCTGATGTGTTGCTGGATTTGGTTTGCTGTATTTTGTTGAGGATTTTTATATCTATCTTTATCAAAGATATTGGCTAGAAGTTTTCTTTTTTTGATATGTCTCTGCCAGCTTTTGTTATCATGATGAAAATGGCCTCATAGAATGAATAAGGAGGAATTCCTCCTCCTCAGTTTTTTGGAATTGTTTCATTAGAAATGGTACAAGCTCTTCTTTGTACATCTGGTAGAATTCAGCTGTGAATCTGTCTTGTTCTGTGCTTTTTCTTCTTGGCAGGCTTTTTAGTACTGATTCAATTTTAGAACTCACTATTGATCTTTTTAGGGATTCAATTTCTTCTTGGTTTCTTCTTGGGATGTTGTATGTTTTCAGGATTTATCCATATTTTCTAGGTTTTCTAGCTTGTGTGCATAGTGGTGTCCATAGTAGTCTCTAAGGGTTTTATTTAAAAAAAAAATTCTGTGGAGTCAGTTGTAACATCCTTTTGTCTTCTCTGGTTGTATTAATTGGGATATATACATATATCTATCTCTATATCCTCAACACTGTATCATATGTATATATCTGATACTTAGGTCTTCTTGTTGAATTGAACTCTTTGCCATTATGTAATCTTCTTTGTCTTTTTGTTATTTGTTGGTTTAAAGTTTGTTTTGTATAATATTAGAATAGCAACACTTGCATTTTGAATTTTTCCATTTGCTTGATTTTTCTCCATCCATTTACTTTGAGCCTAGGAGTGTCATTGGATGTGAGATGGGTCTGTTGAATATAGCATATTATTGGAGTCTTGCTTCTTTATCCAATTTGCCACTGCGTGGCTTTTAATTGTATCATTAGCCTGCTTACATTCAAGGTTAGTATCGATATCTGCAGATTTGATCCTGTCATCATGTCGTTAGCTGTTTACTAGGCAGACTTGTTTGTGTGGTTGCTTTAGGGTGTCACTGGTATGTGTACTTAAGTGTGTTTTGTTAGTGGCTGGTAATGTCTTTCCAAATTTAGGAGATCAATTTTAAGAGATGTAATAAAACTAAATTATCTTGCAAACAAAAGAAGCAACTTAAAAGTATACATAGATTAATTTTACTTCTGAAAAATTGAGCTACACATAAAAAGTTGATGGAAAGATATATGAAACATTTACAGTACTTACCTCTCTGGGGAGTGGGCATAAAATTATAGTTGAAAGTATCTTTGAATCATACATTTTTGAAATCTTTTAAGGATTAAAATGTGTTAAGTATATATGTGTTATTTTTTAAAGTGGATTTAAATAAAAATGAATTTACATTAAAATAATATGATGGTATAATCTGTAGTCAAAATAATTATAGATTTAAAATAAATTAAAATACACGGGACATAGTTACCTAAATCAGGGATGGGGAACTAGGTTTTCCAAAGACAAATAATCTATCTTCCATCCTTTAGATATGTAACTTTTTGTTTTTGTTTCTGTTTTTTTTTCCTAAGACAAGGTCTTGCCCTGTCATCTAAGCTGGAGCGTGGTGACATAATCAAGGCCCACCACAGCCTCAACCTCCTAGGCTCAAATGATCCTCCTGCCTCAGCCCCCCAAGTAGCTTGCCTTATAGGTGCATGCTACCATACTGAGATAATTTAAATATATATATATATATATATTTTTTTGTAGAGACAGGCAGGCTCTTACAATGTTATACAGACTGGTCTCAACCTCCTGGGTTCAAGTGATCCTTTCTTTTGTGTTGGCATTACAAAGTGCTGGAATTATAAGTGTGAACCACTGTGCACAGCCTAGAGTATAACCTTAAAATAGATTATATCTTGCTGCCTGTCCAACTATATTAACTGATGTGCTACTTTGTCTTGTAAATTAACAACTTTTTCAAGCGAGTAATAGTATTTCATGTAATAACATTTGTTAAGATGAGAAATGGAGTGCCAAGTATTAACGTGAACTTTTTAACTTGATGGTTTCAGTGATTCAAAATGTTCACCTTTCAAACTAACATAATAAAAAGACTTTTCTTATTGTCCAAAGCAAGGTGTGAGGAGGAACAATTATGTTTTGTAAATGAGTTTTTCATTCTGTCAAATATCTGTTTAGCACCTACTCTATTAAGCTGTTGTAGTGAATAAACCTGCCACTAGGTTGGTTTCTGGCATTCAGGTATCTATACTATTCTTGTAATCCTGTGTCTTGCCAGCAATATGTCTACTGCAAATTGTACCTGGGAATATTTAAGAGAATATCTCTCTCATCACTGCTTGAAGTAATGTTCACTTAATGAATAACTTATTGGAACTCTTATATGATAACAGTTGATTATTTCAGAAGTCATCAAATTAAATTTAGAATTTAAAGGAGAATATAAAGACTGTAATGTATATAATTGAATATATTATGTTGACTTCCCATATAATTGATTTTGTGTTCATTTTTAAGAGCGTTATTTGAATTTAACATTTTGTCTTGAAGACAGGTGTTTTGAAATTCATTCTGTGACTTCACAGTAGACCATATGAAACATGTAAAAGTCTATATTATTCAGTTTATTATTCCAGTGGAATAGCAAATGATTCCCATGCCATATTCTAAAGGTAAGTATACAGGAGCTTCTTTAATTGAAAAACAGTGAACTTTTATAATTTACCATTTTTTTAGCTTTGTGATATATTTTTTATAGCTGTTCTTTCAGAATAAAAGAATAGTTATCTTAAATCTCTAGATAGTTTTACCCAATTATTTCATGTTAAATAAAAGTAGTATACTTTGTGTTCAATTTCTGTAAGTCTCTGGAGAAAAAAACTTTCTCTTTTGACATTTTGCCTGTTTTTTCATCTTCATTCGCAAGGTTTTAAAAAGATATGAATAATTCCCATTCCTTTCTTCTTTGTTGAAATATTATTAAAAAAAACACTGTACCTTCAAATATAAACCAAGAATAAACCAGAGAAACACAATTCATTCAGCCATTAAATTAATAATTGGTTATTTGGAACTTGAAAATTAATTGATCATGAATTTAAATTTTATCTTTTTTCCTTTTCCTCTCGAATCAATTTGTGTATAGGCAGAGTTTAATGAGCAAACAGAAAGTTTTATGAAAGAAATTATTGCAGTCATTCTGTTACTAACAGCAAGGCCTCAGAGCAGGTTTTAAAAATGCATTTTTATTTTAAAATAATTGTATGTATTCATGATGTACAATGCGATGATTTGATATACACTGTGTAAAAATTGTCGTATTCAAACTAATTACCACATCTGTCACCACTCATGCTATACATTCAATCCCCAGAATGTGTTCATTTTATATCTGAAAGCTTGTACCCCTTGACAAGCATCTTCTTACTTTCAACACCATCCAGCCCCTGGTAACCACTGTTCTACTCTCTATGTGTTCAACTTTTTCAGAATCTACATATGAGTGGTATTGTATAGTATTTGTCTTTTTGTGTTTGATTTGTTTCACTTAGCATAATGTCCTCCAGGTTCATCCATATTGTTGCAAATGGCAGAATTTCCTTCATTTTTATGACTGAATAATATTCCGTTGTCAATATATAGGCAATGAAATATATATATGTTATATAATATACATGCACCACATTTTCTTTATTCATCTGTTGAGACTTAGGTTATTTCCATATCTTGGCTATGGCAAATAGTGCTGTGATAAATATGAACATTATGAAGTTTCAACTATTTTAAGTGGCTTCTGGTCTTTCACAAATTATTTGGAATTGATTTACTATAACCTAATAGGATGACATTGTTCTTCCATTTTCTACCTGAAACTATGGAAATCCAGTTTAGAATTTGGCATCACTAGGAGGTGAATCAATTCTAGAGTTAAGGGCTAGGAGTCTTTGGCTTCAGTTTAGTATAGAGGCCTCTCACTTGACTCTGTTATCATAATCCTTTACGTAAAATTATAAAGTACTTGGAAATTGAAGGTTAACATTCTAAATTGAGGAAATAAAAATTATTGATAAAATGAAGTAAATGTAGTTTACTTCATTTTTTTCCTCAGAAAAGAAAAAAACAACTTCCTTTTACTGTGAGTAATGCTATTTTGCCATGTTTTCCAAAGGACATCCTTTTCAAAATGAATGTTTCCAGATGTAAAAACCTCAGTGGGAGAAATTAGTTTGCAAATATCTGGGTTAAAAAATCAAATACTTTTTTGGAACAACTAAAAATTTTCTCTAGTGCTAATTTATATTCTAATAAGTGTGGTGAACATCCTGGTGGGAGCTATATCCCAAACGTACATAACCATGAAAACACTTTTTTCTCCTATGGAACATCTGTTTAGTGGAATACAATTTAGGTAACACCAATAAGAGCATATCTTTAGACATTAAAAAAATAATTATGCTAACAATTTGACTTTCAGGAAAATCTGCTGTGTTTAAATAAATGTATACTTCACAAAGTTAATCTATAATATCACCTTTTTTTCCTAGGTATGAGAATAATTTATTTTTATAGATTTAGTTAGAGGGTTCACAGCTGATTGATAGAATTACACATTGGAGGTGAGTCTATCAAAGACTTTGTTGGTTAAGTTGCTGCCTTGCATTTGTTTGAATAGGGCTTTGCTAATAATAAAAGGTACTGGGCATAGAGACTGAGCCTTGTCATAATCTGTTGGTTCTGCCCAAAATTTCAGTCATGGAGGTAGCCTAGATGTGATGGTAGAAGCTATGCAATTTGGCCACCCTCAGGCAATGATTGCTTTGGCCCTGCTTTAAGGAGATGAAAAAAGGAGGCATTTTTCTATATAAACACTGTTTACTGTAGAAAGGCTCATTATGAGTAACAGATGGTATTTTTAGTAACTTTGAAGCCCCTAGCTCTTTTGTCATTGCTCCTGGTATTGTGAGGGCATTTAAAAACTACTTTTCTGATCTAAAACTTTCCCTAAATAGCCAATTTATTAATGCTTATTTGAGGGAAATTTTAGAATTCTTTTTCGTCACCCTCCTCCTTTCATATATTCACAGTCAACTTAAAACATTGTGAAGACTATCAGGCAGCTGAATTATTTCATTACATTATTTCACTGCTTCATTTTTAGTTCTCTTTACACATCTGTTAAATTTCGTGTCTACATGATAGATTGTGTCCCAGTATTTTATTATTTTATCCAACAGATCAATTTCCTTGTGTTCTCTTCTCAGCTCTGTGATCTCTCACATTCTGTATGTCTACAGAAACCTCTTTGTACAATGTCCTATAAACAGCAAATGAAAAATTCGTTTCTTTTTGTAAGATTCCTAGATTCTAAAAACATCTTATAAAGAGGAACAAAACTTCCATTATGATTGAAAGAAACAGAAGAGATATAAACTTATAAAGCTGATTTATACATTTAATTGGTGACTGTCTCTGTGGCATAATTCCAGAGATCTCAAAACACTAAAAAATGAGGTTTGTAAACATTTTCTACCTCATGGGGTCTCTTCTAGTTGCCTTAAGCCCTTTGATCAATGTTAAAGTGTGCAAAGGTCTTTGAGTCCTCAGTTAGATACATAAATGTATTACTTATTGAGAATTTCCAGGGAATGGATTTAAGGGGAAAATTTGAGTAGGGGGAGAGACTGAAGAGACTGCAAGAGATTGTGGATAGCTAATATTGGAAGCAAGGGATAAGGACATGTAAGAAAGAGTTGGGGACACTAAACACAACCAGTTCCATTTCACTAAGTGCCAGCTCTGAATATCTCACTCAATCTTCTGCAAGGGAAGACTTGGATACTAGTGCTAATGTGGATACACCAAAGAGCAAATGGTTCATATTTTGTCAATTTTTCGTTGTAAATGTGATAGACTTTAACAATTGGGGGTTAGATTATGAGAAAAGAAAGCATCTTTGCTAACAAACCACTAAAAAAATCTTTCATAGGCCTTGGGCTTATTTTTATTTGAAGCTACCCTGAAAGTCTGAACCACATACTTCCTAAGTGAGCTGTCCAAGAGCCTTGGAATATGAAGTCTTTGACACCTAAAACCTCTTCACTTATCCAGAAGATTTTCCCCTGCTTTCTTCTGTAATGTCCATGCCCCTTGTCATTGAGTTTAAGGGCTGTGTGTCCAGTAAGCAGGTAGAGGGAGGGAAGGAGGCTGGAAATAGTGGAAATCTAAGGCTGTGAATCTGAGAGGCTTATATTTTGAGGACAGGAACCACAGGAAGCAGATACTTGTGCTCTAACCCCAGGCAGTTGAGGCATACCTGGTTCCTGCAGCTGTCTGGCTTTTGTAAAAAAAAAAAAAAAAAAAAAAAAAAAAAAAAAATGTACTTTGCACAAGCTGTTGGTCATTCTGTGAAGAGGTCAATAGAAACCCATGCTATTGCTGATCTTTACCAAGCTTGTGCATTTGAACATGTAAGTATCTGCAAAGGCTCCCAAAATATTTTCTTTCCAATTTGTTTATTTATTCACGTGTTTGTTTTTGTAGAAAAGGGGTCTTGCTATGTTGCCCAGTCTAGTCTCAAAACTCCTGGCCTCAAGAAATCCTCCCACCTTGGCCTCCCAAAGTGGTCTCCTTAATTTTTAGTTTAAATGTTCCATTTGCCATGTGTTATGTTAATTCATTTTCTTTTCAGTGTTCCCTTCTCAAAAGAAAATCATTAAGGGTTGAAATTAGACACACTAAGTTTCTTAAGCTTTTCTGGCAGAACCTCCTAGTTATAACACCACATTCATAGCATTTTAGAAGAAGGAACCTTAGTAATAATCCAGTGCTACTCATTTGGTTCATAGATGAGGAGGCCAAGGTCTAGAGAGGTGAAGTGCCTTGCCCAAGGGCTTCAGAGCTGGCGATCAACACAAATCTTTGTGCTCCAGTCTTGGGAGGTCCCCACTACATCACACTGCACTCTCCACATCTTTGGATTGACGTACCTCACCTCAAATTAAAAAAAAAAGTTTCCTTTAAAATACTCTAGATGTCAAATATTTGTCAAAAATTCTTAGTACTATGAACCAAATTAAAACATAAAATAATTATACTTCAGTAGAGAAGATTAGCATCAGCTTGCTACTTGATAAAATGCTACTGTAACTTAGTTGGAATCTGAAAATAATATTTAAAATTTACTAAAGATATAAATAAAATTTGCAAATCCACAGAATGAAAATTGGCTTGAATAAATAAAAGGTTAGAATTCAAAGCAAAGGCACCTGCTTCTGTGAGTCCCTTCTGTGAGCTATCTGCTTATCCACTGTTCTACCAGTGAGCTTGTTCTGATCATACCCCTCTCTGTTCCTTCTTGACTTGACAGCATTAGGAAATGAAGAGGTTACTGTCCAGTCAAGTCCTCCTCGGCATAAACAAACCAGGTTTCCAGTTAATCTCCACTGTCGTGCATATTTCACAGATTATTTTTTCCTACTATGAGTATTACTTTCATTGTTTTCCAAACCTGGGGCAATTCCTTTGGCTTTTGGCATCTGCTTCAGAATATATTCACTTACTTGAAGCAGCTCACCTTGCTCTTTTTCTTTCCCTAATATTCAGCCCTGAAGTAGCCTTGGGACTGGAAGTATTTTTGGTTAGGATGTTTTGCATATAGAGGAGGAGGATAGATACAGCAGCATACTTCTGAAAAATTTAAATTTATATTTTTCTAAACTAATACTCTATGTTGTGGGTTGGTTTCCCTGGGAAAAATATTGAGATTGAGATTTTTTTGCACAGGGAGTTTATTGGGAGTGCTCCTGGAAGCCACGCCTATGAGGTAATGAAGAAGGTAGGACTAAATAGAGAGAGAAATTGGACAGCAATGTAGACACAGTGCAGGCTTCTGTTGATCCCATGGAAAGATCTAAAGTGAAATGGCCCTGTGGTGTTGACCACGTGGAGACAAGAGAGCTAAACCTGTAGACACCCATATTGACTAATAGTTGCATATTATCTGCCTTCAGAAATGGAGTGTGGATAGTGTGACCCAGGACGTGGAGGCTCTCTTTACCTGAGGGGGCCTTTTTCAGACCATTAGTGCATCCCAGAGATAAATTCAGCTGACTGCCATCAGCTACTGGCAGTTGCAGAAGGTGAGGAAGTGAGTGTTTCATTCCCAAAGTGTTGATTTGGGAAGAAGACCTTGTTACTCACAACGGTCCACCATTTGCACTGCTCAGATCCACATGCTTCATATAATAAGCTCCAAGAATAGCTCCTTCTGGATCTCAAGAACTTCATTTCCTAGCAAAATTGTAAGTTGGAGGTTAGCCCAGGCATGGTGGCTCTTGTCTGTGATTGCAGCACTTTGGGAGGCTGAGGCAGGTGAATTGCTTGAGCCTAACAGCTAAAAATCAGCCTGGATAACATAGGGAGACCCAAACGCTACCAAAGAAAAAAAGAAAAAATTAGCCAATCATGGTGACATGTGCCTGTGGTCCTAGCTACTCAGGAGGCTGAGGAAGGAGGATCACTTGAGCCTGGAAGTTTGAGGTTGCAGTGAGTTGTGATGATTATGGCACTGCACTCAGCCTGGGTGACAGAAGGAGATTCTGTATAAAAAAAAAAAAAAAATGCCAAAGAGGTTAGTGGAATGAATTCCAGTTCTAGCTGCTTCTCAAGGCTGCTATTTAACATCTCTCTTCTATTACACCCTCTAGGTTCCGCTTACCTTTGTCTGCTAGCACCTCTGCTAGTCTGTTTTTTAAATTTATCCCCTCAAGTATTTATGCTTTGAGTTACAATCAATCCAGTTACACTCTTCATTTTAAAATGTATTATTAAATTATTATTTCTGGCATGCACTGCATCCAGTGCTGCACAAGGGTTCAAAGATCTAAGAGGTAATGGTGGGGGACAAAGAAAGACACAGACAAACATAACAGAGAGCTGGGCCAGGCAGTTCAGAAAGCTGAGGTTGTCAGTTTCTTAGGCCCCGACCTGCCTCGGAGTACTTTATTTTATATGTTTACAAAGCATATAGCAGAGGGAGGGTGCAGTTACTTCCAAAAGCCTGTGGTTATAATTCTCATACTTCATTTAACATACTTCAGCTAACAACTATCTTGCAGCAAGGTCAGTGAGAGCTGGTTATCTTTTTCTAGGCCCCTCTGCTCTTCTCTGAGACATACACATTCCCATATTATGGTTTTGCTTCTCTGGAGTTTACTCAAAGTTCACAGCAGCCTTGCTGCTGATTCCCCCAGAGGGCTTGGACTACTCTGGTTCTCTATAATTATTGACTATAGTCACTATGTTGTGCTAGCAAACAGTTGGTCTTATTCATTCTTTTTATGTTTTTGGTACCCATTAACCATTCCCACCTCCTCCCCATCACCTCTGCTAGTCTAGATAACATGTTTGTTTGGATGACTGAGATCTTTATCTCAGGGTTCTGAGCTCCTTGTCACCATGTTCTTCACATATGCAGCTGCTGAATTTATCTGTTTTATCTGTTTTCAAGCAAAATTGTGCCAGAGAGTACCAACAGATGCTGAGAATACCACTTGGATGCCTTCATTTGTAGCATGAAAGCATTTCTTCCATGCTTTCATTTGTAGTATGAAGCCTAAAATGAATGGGCAGCATTTCTAGAGATTAAAGTTCAAAGGCACTCTTGCTGTGTCTCTGGTGGAAGCATTCCCATCTGGGAACTAAGATCTCTAAACCTGTAGAGTACAAAGTTAAGAAAAAAGAAAGTGTGGATTTTTCAGATGGGTTATTGACAGGGAGGGTAAGCTGGTCCACCTTTGTTTCCACCCTTTTGTTACTGAACTCATGAGTTGTACCCACTGGGAAAATAACACCACTGAAATTCATTGATTTAGAGTGTGATACAATATTCTGGGGGAAGAGTCTTCATTTTTCCAGGGAATCATTTGCAAGCTGGTGCCTCAGCTGTTGCTTCATCAGGCCTTTCCATTGCTCTACTGGGCCAGCATCTTGCAGGTGGTGCAGTAAGTGATAGTTCCAGTGGACTGCCTTGCTGTATGGCCACTGCAAAGCATGTGAGATCCTGTGCAGCGGACGAAACACTGTATAAACTCAGAGAGCGGAGCCAGGTTGGGTTCTGCAGGTAGAGAAGTAAAACTCATACGAAGAATGTATGCTGATTCTATTAAAGTCAAGTTGCTACCCCTTTCAAGAGGAAAACAGCCTAATCTGATTGACTTGTTAACAAAAAGCTATACAGCCTTCTTGAGGAATGGAGCCATTTGAGTGGCTAAGATTTGGTCTCTGTTGTTAGCAAGTTGGACATGTGGCATTAGGAGTATTTAGATCAGTCTTAGTGAGTGGGAGATCATGTTGCTGGCCCATGCATAGCCTCGATCCTAGCCACTGTACTACTCAACTCACGTATCTATAGTGCAAGCATAGGTGAACAAGGACAGTCTCCTAACACCAGCAGCACCCATCCCGTTTTATTTCTCTTCTTTTTTTTTTTTTTTTTTTTTTTTTTTTGTGACGGAGTTTCGCTCTTGTTACCCAGGCTGGAGTGCAATGGCGCGATCTTGGCTCACCGCAACCCGCGCCTCCCGGGTTCAGGCAATTCTCCTGCCTCAGCCTCCCGAGTAGCCGGGACTACAGGCACGCGCCACCATGCCCAGCTAATTTTTTGTATTTTTTTAGTAGAGACGGGGTTTCACCATGTTGACCAGGATGGTCTAGATCTCTTGACCTCGTAATCCACCCGACTCGGCCTCCCAAAGTGCTGGGATTACAGGCGTGAGCCGCGTGAGCCCCTGCTCCCGGCCTCATAGTCTTTATAATTCTTATCTTTCATATTTCTTCAAGCTGACGATACCACACCCATCAGTGTAGTCACGTCCACCACTATTTCCTCTCCATTAATGCTCAGCAGAAGTTTTAATACTTGCCCTGAGACTCCAGGTTAGGAGCTGTAGTATTTCATATTCCACCAGTGATGAACTTTTCATGGTTGATTGGTCAGTAGGTGATTCAGCAGCAAAATACCATTTCATAGATGTGTTCCTTGAATCACTCGTGGCATCAACTGTTGCAGAATGAATTCCTCTAAAAAAAAAAAAAAGAGGCTGAGAAGGAGATTTGCATGCAGAAACTTTATAAGTGTATGTTCCTGGGGTCAATATCCATTTTGGGTTGAAGGAAAAAAGATTGTGTTGAGAAAAGATAAAATGAGAGGCCATTGCATAAAGGTCTCAGGTGATTTCAGACGGAGCTCTGGAGCTGTGATGGCCCTTCAGTTGAGCCACACTTAGGATCTGGGTCTATATTCATCTAAACAGGTCGGCCAGCCATTGAATGTCAACTGCTCTTAAGATGGAGGCATCTTCAGAGGCCAGGCATAGTGGTCCATGCCTGTAATTTCAGCAATTTGGGACACTGATGTGGGAGAACTGCTTGAACCCAGGAGTTCAAGATCAAACCAGAAAACAAGTGAGATTCTATCTTTACAAATAAAAATAAAATAATTAGCTAGGCTTGGTGGCACATGCCTGTAGTTGTAGCTATCAGGGAGACTGAAGTGGAAGGATCACAAGTCCAGGAGTTTGAGACTGCAGTGAGCCATAATCATGCCATTGCCTCCCAGCATAGGCAACTTAGCAATGCTCCATCTCTAAAAAACATAAAATATTAGCTGGACACGGTGGTGTATGCCTGTGGTTTCAGCTACTCAGGAGACTGAGGTTGGGAGATTGCTTAAGCCTGAGAGGTCGAGGCTGAAGTGAGGTGTGATCACACCACTGGACTTCTGGGTGAGAGCAAGACTATGTTTCAAAGGAAGAATAAGGAGGAAGGAACATTGAGTGAGACAGCTCTCTTCAGGCCAGAGCAATTCCCAGAGAGAGAAAGCTGTCAGTCACCTCGCCTCCCAATACCTGGGAGTGATGGAAAGAGGATCAGTGCTTCAGTCCTGAAAGCGTCTTAGGGGATGGGATATCTGGATGGAGCACCACATCATGGACTGTACTATTTATTGCATAAAATTTGCAAAAGGCAAAAAGTGTAAAAAGAAAGATAAGTGTGACTCATAATACCTTCACCTAGATTTAGCTGTTGTTAGTATTTTGGCACATTTTCTTTGCTGCTTTTTCCTAGGTACCTGTATTTCCTACATATTTGGAAGCATACCCAAAACATGATTTCACATATTGCTGCATCACTTAACATAATTTATGTAATTCTTCATATTACTGAAAATAAATCCTCAGTCATGCTAAGGATGGGGCCACACAGAGATGCAAGGAAGAGAGGACAGTGAGGAGAGAGCTGCATAGGAGCTACCTCTGCTTTGTAAGCCAATGCCCCTCCTCCCAATACCTTTGAGTACTGCTTCACGTTCTGTTAGTAGAAAATGATGTAGCTAAAGAGGACTGAAAAGTTTAATATATTTTACTTAATTGTGTTAGAATAAAAGAAAGGCTTTTTCAAATAAAAAAAAATAAATTTTGTATCCTTAATGTTAGAGGCTCTAAATAGCTCATCTTGTTGATATATATTTACCTGACAATTTATTATAAATTGTGATCTCTTATATTTTATGAACATAAATAATAGCAGTATAAATTTAAACTGCTGGTCTTTGATCTAAACATACTTGAAAGAGTTCTTTCTTGTGAACCAAAAATTAGGTAAATCTTCATCAGAAAGAGTTTCCCAACGTTCCCTTCCTGAAACGCTGGGATTCTTTTGTTGTGATGGGAAAAATAATTAACAGCTAGTTATTTTCTGATTTTCTTGTGTTGTTATTTCAGTTCTGCCCCATACCAGGTCTGTGATTTTAGGTTAATCAGTTAAGTCCTCTGACACTAAGATCCTACAGCATTAAGTGTATTCTTCCTGCCTTTCTCCCTCACATTTTTATTGTGAAAAACCCAAACACTCTCCAACATGGAAGGGATTGTTTTGTAGTACTGATGATTCTGTCTAGGGGTGGGAGAATAATGGGATGGGCAGAACTAGAAAAATAACAAAACCTGTCTTTTGTTTTTTTGAACTGTATTCCAATTTGCCTAGTGTCACATTTTCACAGAGAAATGAGGAAAATGAGACTCATTAGCTTTGTTTCAAAACAGGCAGGGGCTGTGCCTGCGTAGCAACCAGCGACAAGATGGAGAAGAGCAGGGTTCAGCTGACGGTCCAGATGCTTGCTGATTCTCAGGATGCAAACAAAGCATCTGGGTGGTTGATTAACTCTCCCATTCACCACCACGGTGCTTGTTCTCATGTAGACAGCATTGCCAGTTGGTGATAGGGAGGTAAATCATCCATATAGACAGAAATACATAGATTTATGTGGATCCCACTCCAGTATTTTGAATGTACAAATGTCTCTTTGTACCCTCATAAGTGGGAATATTAGGCAGCTCATTCTGACAGCAGAGGAAGCTGTAAAGACTTAGAGATGTAAATAATGACAGGATAAATAATCTTCCATTCTGCTGCAGATATGCAAAGGGAAGCTTTTTAAAATGGAGTATTAGGCTGGGTGCAGTGGCTCACGACTGTAATTTCAGCACTTTGGGAGGCTGAGGCTGGTGGATCACTTGAGCCCAGGAGTGAAGCCCCATCTCTACTAAAAATTAAAAAAAATTGGCTAACTCTTGTGGTTGTGCACCAGTAGTTCCAGCTACTTGGGAGGCTGAGGTAGGAGGATTACCTGAGCCCAGAACGAGGAGGCTGAAGTGAGCTGAGATTACACCACTGCACTCCAGCCTGGGCGAGAGAAGGAGATGCTGTCTGAAAAAAAAAAAAAAAGTATATTATGAACTATCCCAAGTTGGTGTGTGTTTGCTTGTTTTATCTTATGCCTTTTCAAATTGCGACCTTTCCAGAAGGCATAAACCATTGTAATTTGGAGGAGGAGATTACATAGATCCTGGCTTCTTTCCATCTGTCTGAGAATGACAAGGCTGGAGACTTTTCAGAATCTGATACCAATGAGTTAGAAACCCCAGGCCCTAACCTGAGTCAGTGCATCCAGATTTCAGGTTAACATGGGATGTCCAGCAGATTTGAGTGGCTCCTCTACCCCTGTCTGCAACCAGGCAGAGAGAGGAGGAGAGCCAATTAGTTTTATAGAGGGAGGAAAAAATAAGCTTTGTTCCTCATTCTTATCCCTTCTGCTCCTCTACTTCTATAGCTTTGTGGGAACTCTGGAAATGTGATTGGTTATCTTTAAAATGTATTTATCCAGAGTTACATTATAATCAGACATTTGTCAGGCAGGCTTTCTTTTCTTTTGAGGTTTTTCATTGACTCTGTGTTTATTATAACTAGAAATTATATAACACACATGTAATAACATAAAACACGAAATAACATTATCATAAGTAGTAGTTGTTCATCGTTCAGTATGTGCTTTTATATGTATTAGGGACCCAAGAGCGCACAGAGTACGAGGGGAAATAGCTCGTGGTACCTGCTGTCTCCTTATCTCTCATTCACTCTTCAACCCCCTGAAATATGACTTCTGCTCCTACAAGTTAATTGAAATGTCTCTTGCTAAAGTCAATGATGACCTCTGTTGATAAATTCAGTGGAGAGTCAGCCTTTATCTTATTCGACCTCTCAGCAGCAATGCCACATGGCTGACTAGTTTCTCCTTGAAAAAGCCTCTTTGCAGGCTCTTGGGATGCCACACAGCCTGGCTTTTCTACCACTTCTCTCTGGTGCCTCTCTCTTTGATCTTTAGCATGTTTCTCCCTCCTCTGCAAATCTTCAAATGTTGTTTCTCAGCATTCTGCTCTAGGATCCCTTTTGTTCTCCTGTTTGTATTCTCTTTTCCCCTCCTGCTCTCACTTCACCTAGCCTCCTGGAGTAAAACAAAACCATCCCAATGTCTCTGCAATCCCTAATTGCATAGATGCCATATAGATTCTTACGTATCTGATTGTTTAAAATGTTATGTTTTCATCTGAATCTTCATACCTGGGCACTAGCCCATTTAGCAAATTACCACTTGCATAGCTTCATTTTGTTGTCCCGCAGGTGCTTTTGTTTTACTGTAATCAAAGGAAAACTCACCCTCTTCTCCCACAGATATGACTCTCATCCATTTTGCCTTTTCATTGAAGGGTGCGAATGGGCAACTGATAGCGTAAGTCAGAAATATGAGTGCCATGGTTAATGTGAATTTGAGTCACATATGGGTATTTGTTTCTATCTTGTTTTCCTGTTTTGTTTATTTATTGAATCCTCCCAGTGGCAACAAACCTCAAATTGAATTCCTTGTCTCCTGTGAATAAAAAAGTGCCTCCTGCCTAGGGAGCGCTGTTCTTTTCTGTGCCTATGTTGGCTGATAATTGTCTTCAGAATAAGGGCTGCAGGATGTCATTTCTAGTTAGGGTTGTGCCAGGAGGTCTCTGAGCTGTGGGAATAAAGCCAAGGCCCTTACCCCAACCCCCCAGCAAAGGTATATAGTAAGACAGCCAAGATGAGCTAGGAACTGAAATTTCAATTTTCAGTTTCGGTGGTACGGAGATGTGGATGAGGAATTGTTTTAGCATAAGAAATTAAATACCTGTCAACATTGTCTGCAGTATTAGCATAGAAAAAAAATCATTTGCAGCGGTTTTCAGGGCTTAGATTCAATGAGTAGTTATTGGCATCATTATTTAGTGGGAGAATTTTTATTCACAGACTTGATATATTTCTGCATCCTAATTTCAATGTATTTTTTCCCTGTTAGCAAGAAGAATGTTATTATCTGTTAGATTTGGTGGTGGAAGCAAAGCAGAAGGAGTCAGAGAATATGAAATTGTGAGCTCAAGCAGTAACAATATTTAGGAAAGGAAACATTCCCAGGAGAAAAAAATGAGTAAACTGGATAGGTTTTCTAATTTATAAGCTTTCTTACATATCTACCAATTTCATGTGCTCTCTGCCATGTCTACGGTATAGCTTAAACATCACTTTAGTCCTAAGGGAACTGGGTTGGCATGCTTTAGCACAAAATTTTTACCAGCTTTAGAAATGATCCTTATCATTTTTCCTGGGGTTATGATGGGTCTGAAGAAGGTTAGTAGCAGAAGACAAAATAAGAGGCACTATTTTACAATGAGACAATGACATTTAAATCCTTACCTTTCAAAAATTGTTGGTTTTATTAGCCATGCTGACCTCTCTCTGAGGAAGTATTGAAACATAAAAAAATATGAGATTTTATGCTTTTTTCTTTTTTTCATAACCATCATGAACATGTAACAAATTCCTGCCCCTTAGCAATGGGTATTTTTGAGCCCTGCTAAGTAACATGGTATTATTGGCATGAATTATAAAAAATTTAGGATGTATGTTTACCAAGAAGATTTAAATGATCATCAAAGCTCCCGTATACCTCCTGAAAATTCCTCAGAGTGAGTTTTTTTTAAAATCCAGCTCCTGAGATACTGAACTAACAAGGAAAATGAGTCTGGAGGCATTACGCATCTTCATTTAGGCAGTAATTTCTGTCTTACCTGTTATCAACCTTTATTAGAGTGGTTAGTAAGCAGCTAAAATGAGACTGATTCTGGTTTAATTTTATTTAATTTCCCTCATCTCCACTTAAATGGAAGGCAGTAAGTAGCCATGAGTTGACCAGGCCTCTGAGAGAGGGATGAGAGGAGAAAGAAGAAAAGCACATGTGCAGTTTCATCTGAGGTTAGACAAAAAGCCTCTGGGTTATAAGGAATTGACTCTATCTTTCTGGAGAAGCTGCAGTTTTATCTGGAGAATACAGAAAACTACATCACAAGGCATAAATATCATATATATTTTTTTTCCTGCAGCATGAGATAGTTTTGACTTCTGTTCCTGTACTCTTTAGGCTCAGGGTTAGGGCACTAGGGACGCAGACAGCTTGAGTGTAGGATGGAGCATCTGGGTTGTATGTACACAGCATTCAGCAAACATCTCGTATGCCCACACTTTAGACGATTCTGACAGCTGCTGGAACAAACCATTTTTCTGGTACAATTACACAAAACTAAAAGCAGTCAGCAATTATATTTACCACTGTGAATTGTGTTCCAAATCTTATTCTCTCTCTGAGATACTCATTTTAATGAGCCAAAGATGTTCATGTAAAAAAATAAAAGGTTTTGCATGTAAGCATTTTCAAAAATGTTTTTATGCTGTCTGGTGCTATTACTACATTTCCTCCTGAACATATTATGATTCCTAGGTTAGATCCTACTGTAGCCAAAACTCAGGTCTCTAATTTGTTGAAATGCTCTATTATAGTGAGTTTGTGAGACCTTACTGTCTTGATTCGCTAGGTACAGACTGAATGTTAGGAAATGGGCCATATAGAATGTATGATGATGCTTATCTTTGGTCTTTCTAGAGAAGTAGGTTGTCCAATGAGTGAAATGACATAACAATAAAGCATATTTATTTAGCTTAGCTTTCTGAAACCAAGGACGCTATAGGACATAGGAAGCTCAGAACATTGAAACTCTTAGCAAATCCATTAATTTTAGATTTTTGGGGGTCCAATTAAATTTCTTTCTTTTTTCTGCCACCTTGCAGGAAGTGCTAATAACCAATGGTATGAATAACTCATGATAGAAGCTAGATGGGGTATCATTTATCTTATATGCTCATTGAATCTTTTGCATATTTGCATCATAGCCATAATTTTTTTGTCTTGTATTTGTGTGTGTCTTCCCTGCAGACCATAAGTTGACATAAGACATCCTTCAGGCCAAATCCTGCCCACTTCTTTTTTTTTTTAATAAAGTTTTATCGATAACACAGCTCCGTGCATCTGTTTATTTAGTGCCTGTGGCTGCTTTTGTGTGGCAATGGAAGAGATGAGTAGTTGCAATAGAGACTATATGGCAAGCAAAGCCCAAATATTTACTATCTGATCTTTAACAGAAAATGGTTGCAGAACCCAGCTCTAGCCTATGACCCCTTGAGAAGCTGAGATTCTTTTTTGTTGCCTAGGAATCCCAAATGCATTGCACAGTACTTGCCATACGGCAGTAGGCACTCAATGTCATTATTAAGAAGCATCAGTAGTCAAGTGCTTACTGTCTTGCAGGCACCCTGCTAAGTGTTAAGTGTCTTTAGCTGTATTATTTTACTGATCCTGCTCAACAACCCTGTGAGGTAGGTATGCTATCATTGTCCTCATTTTATAGGTAAAGAAACTAAAACAGAAACATACTGAATGATTTTTAAAAAGTCATACAGCTGGTATGTGATGAAGAAGGAGACAGATGCTCAATGATTTTCAAAAAGTCACATAGCTCATATGTGGTTGACCAGTATTCATAGATTCAAATCTTAGTACCTACACTCTCTAAGTGATTAATGAGAACTCAGTGTAGTGAAGCAAAGAGCCTGAGTCACCTACAAATTACAGGGCCCCAGGAAGGACACATGCCAGAGGCCACCGTCCTAAAGTGCTGCACCTTTGTGAGACAGTGAGAAATGGCTATTCTTCTCTTCCTCACTGCTCTCAACTTTTGTAAACCTTCTCTATCTGTTCCATTGGTAAGTACAGGTCTGAGTGTATCTTTTGCCAGGCAGGGGTTAATAGAAGACTAACATGGGCCAAGGTGAGGTCTTGTGGGGAAGGGAAAAAGCAAGAATGGCTGCTTGACTGTCTCTAAGTTAAGTCCCATGGCTCTGATTTATGTGTTCTTCAGCCTAGGCAGGTAGGGGAGCAGATGAATGTTAGAACAGAAGTCTTAATGTGGTCATGGCTGTACATTTGGCTGGTTCGGATCCTGTGTCATATCTCTAGGAAATCTGATTGAAACAGTGGGTTTTGGATGTGGGGTAGTAATGACTGAACCAAGGGATCCCTAATGTCTGCTGGAACCAGCAATGGGAAACGTCAGTAGCTGGTAAATGACTGACAACCACTGTCTGCCTCAAATTGGAATAATGGTAGCTTTGTCAAGTAGTGGGTAGTAACTACAAGAAATTCACTGACTGCAGTAGCATCCAGTGATTTTTATGTGAAGAATAAAAAATGACAGAGATTTAATAACTATTTCAATATCCCCTATTAGTTATTAAAGGGAAATAATGTGCTGAGTATACTGATAACCAGGGTGAATAGTGGAGTCAGCTAGTTTACTGACTATGGCAAATACTGAGCTCCCTTACAAAATACCATTATATATGTGTTTAAACATGTATAGTAGTAAGCATGTGTATAGCAGGATGGCTCATTGATTTGGCTCAGCACAGAACTTCATTTTCTTTTATATATTTATTTTTAATTTTAAAAGATTAACTGAATTCCAATATTGTGTGTCTCAATGAGAAGGTTGAAGTGTAATGTTTTAATCAACTAATTTGATAGTCTCAAATAACCTAAAGCTATTCTCAGATTGTTTATTGATTCCTTCTGGCTTATTTCCCAGTATCATCATTCTTCTTGTCTTCCATGGTTCCCCCAACCAGAGCACTGCGGCCTGTGCATGCCCACA
Source organism: Sapajus apella (assembly GCF_009761245.1). Taxonomy (NCBI): domain Eukaryota; kingdom Metazoa; phylum Chordata; class Mammalia; order Primates; family Cebidae; genus Sapajus; species Sapajus apella. Next base: position 16,685,406 of record NW_022436966.1, on the reverse strand, counting down.
AGTAAGCACTGGGAGTGGTGGAGAAACCTGGGAAGCTTCATTAAATTTTCAGGATATCAGGGTACGAATCACTATGCCAAGCCAGTCATTTACAGAAAGGCAAAACCATTTTGCTTTAGATTCTCTTGTTACCACCTCAGGGGTCCATAGAAGTCATCTGAGTTCTTTTTTGTTCCTACTTGGTTTGTTTTTCTTGAAGAAAAAATTCCTAGGTTTGTTTTGATGTACAATTTTACTCAATAAACTCTGAAATTACAATACAGAAAACATAAAATTATGGAATCAAGCAAACAGTAATCATTTTGTGCAAAATGCCAGAAATCTACAACTATGGCAATTAGTGTGGCACACCTGGCTGAGATCAAATTTGCATAGTATTAATGCCTAAGTGATACTCCATGGGACTCAAAAGAATAAAACAATTTCTAATCCAAGGGGACTTGCAAATGATAAGCACAGGAAACAAGCAGGGTCTCTTCACTCACCTGGCAAATTTATATATCTTCTCTTTTAAAATTGCTGGTGAAGTTTTTTTCTTTCATTTGTCTAATCATCAATGAATGGCTTTCATAATATTTCTACCATGAGTTTTTAAAGCACTGTTCATTCTGATAAGTGTCATATACTTCAATTTATTCTCATAATACTCCTTTAAGTTGAACATAAAGGCTTTTCTGCTTTCAAATGGCCTTGTGTTCCAGAATCTAGTGGTTTGCCTAGAACAGTCTCAAAGTGTTAATAATGCTGAGTAACAGGAACTCAGCTTCTGACTTTGAATTCTCTTTTCCTAGTGTGAGGAAAATTAAATTTTACCTGCCCATAAAGTCCTCTATTGTCTCTTTCTTTTATGTTTTAGTTCTAAATAGCTATGATTAAAAAAAATACTAGATTACATTTAGTCTCACTTACACAATGTGAGAAAAATAGACTATCTAAACCCTTCTCAGCTTTGATTTAGTTACTTTTCAGAGTCTTTGGAAAGTAATATCTGCACACAGGAAGAACATTTCATGAAAGACAACAATAGCTAACAAGGAGGTGCTTGTTATCTATCATATGGGAAAGGTTTTATGGATGAAGAAACTGAAGCTTAAAGAAATTTAAATAATTTATTTAAGACCACATAGTAAGTGGGAAAGCAGAGATTCATACCCAGGCAGTCTGGCTCCAGTGCCTAGAAACTGAATATTGCTTTGCTATAGATTGGCTGTATTTTTTTTTTTTCATATCTAGATGGATGTGAATTTCTGTTAAGCTAAAGTAGAGATAAGCATAGCAGATAGGTAACCAGTGCCAAGAAATAAAAATGGGCATGATACCTTCAAAGTGCTTCTAATTCTCATGATCAACCTGGAGACATTAGCAGACATAATGATGAGTAGCTCTGTAACTTTTTTCACTTATCCAAATTACAGAATATTGTGCTTTGGAGGGACTAGTCTCTGAAGTTCTTCTTTTCCATCTCCACTGAAATGTGGCCAATTTGTTCTATGGCCATTTAACACCTTTGGTTAGTGCCTGAGGTCTTCCTTCAGTTTCAACAAGGTCACCTAAGTGTTGGTGGAAATTGCATTTCTGTATAGACTTATAACCTACTTTCTTGGCTTTTCTATTCTACTCCTCTCCTGTACCTATATATTTGCCCCTATCACATTTCATACATGTGTCGTACTAAATAGCAAGTGAGTAAAAAGAATTCACAAGGGCTGTGTGGATTCTCGGAATAACTAAAGAGGGCCATCCTGCTGAAGGTGCTGGCCACGATGGAGCCAAGCACCAGAGATGCTGCCATGAGACATTCATGCCTATCAAAGCGTGACCCAGTGATGACTGTTCAGTTATCCCATAGTGAAGGACAGTGCACAAGTGCTCCATAATCCTGCTGTCACTTAGATAGACCTACTTGAAAGACATTAGCAAAGGAAAATGGCATTTTAGATTGTGGACAAAAGTGCTGTTTTTAAAAGGTGTCATTCAAGATACCTCCTGGTCACACCAGGATTCTAAGGAAAAGCCTTGTTTCCAATTTCCAGGCTGATACAGCTCTTTGTACTACTCTTACTGTAACATTTTTCAATGTGTAGCAGACCTCAAATAAAAGTCAGGCAGTAACTTCATCACAGAATCCTATCCCAGCCCTGTAGCAATTCTATAATTACCAGTTAGCAAATGCCTGTCCTGCTGTGCACTTGTATCTACCTGAACATAGGTTTGTAAGAGGTCAGAGAAAGATAGCACATCCTCAAAATGCTCATGGTTTGATATTTACAAAGACAAATACCAATTATTTGTTCCTAAAAATGCACATTTTTATGCATGTACTTTATTTTTTTAATTGTACATGTTTATAAATGTACAACATAATTTTATATATGTATGTATGCATATAAATGCATTATATGTGGATGCATATTTATGTATATATATCTATATTCTATACACACGGTGAAATGATTACTACAGGTAGCTAAATTAACATATTCATCACTTTCCATAGTTATATCTCTCTTTCTCTTATTATCTCTCTCTCTTTTTTTTTTTTTGTAACAACTCCTAAAATCTACTCTCCTAGCAAATTTCTAATATATAATATAGTAGTATTTACTATGATGCTACTGTCATACACTGGATCTCTAAACTTACATATCCTACATAATTGTAAGTTTGTACTCCTTGACCTACATCTCCCCATTGCTTCACCTCCCTCCCACTTACCCCTAGTAAACACTCTTTAACTCTGTTTCTGTGTATTCACATTTTTAAAAATTCCACATTTAAGTGAGGTAATGAAACATTTTTCTTTCTGTGTATAGCTTATTTCACTTAGCCTAATGTCTTCTAGGTTTATTTGTGTTTTTGCAAATGGCAGGATATCCTTTTATTACACTAAATAATAAGTTCTTTGGAAGTAGTTGTTCATCCCTGGGGAATTTTATGTAAATTATCTTTGACAACCTCAGCCAGGGGTTAAACTTATTTCAAAGGAATTATAAACCTTGCCATGCATTTAAAAGCTAGAATTAGGCCTCATTTTATTATAGCAAATTGAAAAGTTTGATTATGTTGTACTTACTGAAGATCAGATGATTAATGCCAAAACATAGCTCTATGCTGATTTCTTACACCTGTCTGTACTAGTGATACTGTTTTATATTTTATTGTTTTGAGGAGGTGATTTGGTATCTTGTCTTTCAAACTTCTGAATTTTCATTTAGATATATGGCAGTGTAAAGAAGACTGTCTTAATCCTTTTGGGCTGCTATAACAAAAATACTGTTAACTGGGTGGCTTATAAACAACACAAATTTATTTTCCACAATTCTAGAAGCTGGAAAGTATAAGATCAAGGTGCCCGTAGATTTGTTGAATATTGCTTTGCTATAGATTGGCTGTATTTTTTTTTCCATATCTAGATGGATGGGAATTTCTGTTAAGCTAAAGTAGAGATAAACATAGCAGATACATAACCAGTGCCAAGAAATAAAAATGGGCATGATACCTTCAAAGTGCTTCTAACACTCATGGTCATCCTGGAGACATTAACAGCCATAACAAAGAGGTTAGCCTTTTATTTAATTTCTTGTTCATTCCATAGGACACACTTCTGGTGAGGTCCTCACTTCCTGGTATGTAGAGTGGCAACTTCTTACTGTGTCTTGGCATGGTGGAAGGGACGAGGCAGCTCTCAGGTACCTCTTTTAAAAAGGCATATGATCCCATATATGAGGGCTTTACTCCATGACCTAATAACCCCACAAGAGCCCCACCTCTTAATATCATCACCTTGGGGGTTAGAATTTCAACATATGAATTTTGAGGAGCTATAGCATTCAGACCATAGCATGGAGTCCTAGTCCAGACAATACACATTTGCCACTATATGTTGTATAGTACTCCCAGGTAGATATGTAGATCAGAGAATTAGATGTTTGTTTTGTTTTGTTTTGTTTTGTTTTGTTTTGGTGTAAGTCTATTTATTTGGAAATTTTGTGGCTCTGGTTCTTGGTCATGTAAAGGAAGAGTAGAAGCAAGGCCTATCCCCAATAAAATGGGAAAGCTCTAGAGCTTTAAATCTCAGATCTAACCTAGCCTTTTATTTATTTTCTTATTCATTCCATAGGACACCTTCTAAGTGATTGTGATACCTCAATGGGCAGGACATCGATTAGGTCGGCTTCCTCACTTTTGCCAGCCTTCCCTTGTTTCTTTCCTTCTCCTGGGTTCATCAATCCTTGAGCAAATATTTATTGAGTATTTATAACCTATTGACTATTATCCTAATTCTCTAATAGTCTTATAATTTCTTTCAAACATATTTAGAGAAGGAGGTCAGTAATTTCTACTTTCCCAAATGTGACTTGAAACCAACTTTACCTCTTTCTTTGCTGGGGGTGAAAATTTTGAAGTCTTGTTTGAGCATACAGATAGTGGCTTTTCCTAAAGGAATTTTGGTATTAATTAGGAAATGGCTAAGTTACTGGCCTTAGAAACCAGTGTCTATGGATATGAGCCTCTCTGGCATTCACAGATAATCAGAAGCTTTCTTTCTGCCACTTTTACTTAAAAGGTGGGAAAGTTGAGGCCACGGAGGTTTTGAATTGCCAAAGGCTTCACATCAAGTCTATATCAAAACTGATACTGTAACCTGGCCTTTTGGATTCCTAATCTAACAGATTTTTATTCTACCTGGTTGAGTAGGAGGAGAACTTAATATAGAATGAGCCCAGAGAGGACTAAAAGGCTAAAAGTTAGACCCAAAGCAGAATTTGTAAGAATTTGAAGTGACAAAGTGAGGCTAATGGAAGACTTCATAACTGGCTGCATTCAAGGGTGTAAACAGTTTCTAGGTCAAAAATTATCATGACTAACATGTACTAATGACTAAAGGCATAAAGAAAACACGTATATTAAAGTTGTACTGTGAATATTTGGGTGAGGTGTAAAAAAGCTTCCTGATGTTAAATGTGGGAAGATATTTGTAGAAAAAAATCACAGAAATTTTTTTGAAATTTTTTTTGTGAAAATAATCGTGTGTGTGTGTGTGTGTGTGTGTTTAGTTGCAAACCTGCTATTCAAATGGAATGAACCCCAGGTAAAAAGTACAGCTGGGCTTAGAGATAATCCGAGCCGTCATGGGTTCCATGAGCTCCTAAGAGCACAGAATGGTTTTACCTTGGGGTAGAGTGGCCTTTTTAGAGTGCTTCAGCTCTGACATTCCAGGAAGAGCTCTTTGCTTGAATATTAAGAAATAGTTTGGCAATGTGTGTGATATTCAACAGCCATTGACTCATGCCCTTTCATTTAAACTAAAGTGAATAATTAGTGCTGTCCTCAACATAAGGCCTTTCACACAATGGGTTCTTGACAAATATTTGATGAACAAATGCTGTTCTTATGTGTAGTAGAGAGCTCTAATTCTCTAAATGAGTTGGTGAGAAGCAATGAGAAGTCATGGTACAGAGTTAATTTTGGCTTCTTAGCCTCTCTTGACAGTGTATTGGATTTCACCCCATGGGATGGCTGCCAATGATAAAATTTTCCCAGCTCTGTTTGTATTTGTAGCCTGGGCAAGAGCTGGAAGGGCTGTGGCAGCAGAAACATGAGACACAGACCCGGAGCCAACCTGATTCTGTCAATATCTTCCTGCTCAGCACTTCAGAAATGTTTCCTGTATTAACCTCTTTGGACAGTAATTAAGGAAGGAAGGATATTTTTGAAAGAGCAACTTATAAATGTGAACAGATATCTAAATGTGCTCTGGGTTGGACACGTTTTACAACTGGGCCTTTCACAAATGAATTTTTTCCCCTTTTTTCTTGCTCTGGCCTCCCATGGCTAAGGGGAAGTGACTTCAAGGCATTCTGGATTTTGGATGTTGCCAAGCCAATCTACCACAGAATTGTGTAGCTTTGGAGAGAAATAAGTCATTTTCCTAGGTTCGCTGACGTTTTAGGGACCTTACAAATATTTTCAGTACTAGCACATAAGGAAGATTTTATCTTTATAGGCAGAAGGACATTTTGTAACTCTTTCTGCTCCACCTCTATGAAGTACATTTTTAAATGGTGCCTTCCTTATAATTTTTTTCTTCTCTTAACTTTATTTAACTTTTGTCTATTTCTGAGTTGTTATTTTTATGCTATTTGCATAAAAATAACAACTCAGAAATAGACAAAAAGTAGTTGCCCCAAATATCACCACTCAAATTTAGAATATGTTTTAATTTTCAGTGATTCCTTAAAAACATTGTTCATACAAATATTATATAGTGTTAATCAAGTTGTAGACAGAATTATGTCCTCCATTTCATGCCAAACTTGATGTTTTCATATATTCCATGTTGAATAGTTTTCATAAATTAGCACATTAGTGGCTATTTTTTTGTGGATGTATTCCATCTTAAGACTTGCTCTGTGTTTAATGCATATTCAAAAAGCGTCCAAGATTTCCTACTATAAAAATTGCTGAAATGAGTGATTTCACATATGTAGTTTTTTCTTTCTTTTGAAAACAACTCAGTATATAACATATTTTAAAGTAGACACACATTGTGGAAAGACTAAATTTAGCTCATCAACATATACATCACATCACATAGTTATCATTTTTGTGGTGAGAACACTTTACATTCACTCCCTTAGCATTTTTCAAGAAGACAGTATATTATTAACTATAGTCATCATGTTGTACAATAGATCTACACTTGAAAACATCATGTTGTACACAGTAAATACACACAAATCAATCTGTCAATTTAAAATAAAAATAAGTAAGTCGTAAAGCAGATAGTCTTTTGCTCAGAGAAATTTACATTTTGATGGAGATAGACATTCACAAAATAAAACAAGTGGGTAGCAGTTGCTATAGCAGCTGGGTACAGTGAGACAAGGACACTGGTGAATTCCTTTTGAGCAGAATGTTTTATATATATATGTGTGTGTATATATATAACACTTCACATATATATAACATATATAACTTCATATAAAGTGATGTTCTTAAATCTTGAAAGATGCGTAGAATTTAACCAGGTATGTGAAAGCAGAAAGGAATTGTAGGCATAGGGAAGGGCTTGTGCAAGGGCATAGAGGCCTGGTAAATTCTGGGAACTGCCAGGAGTAGGACTGACTGGAGGTCCATGTGCAAGAGGGCCAGCTCCAGGGCTGAGGTGGGAATCAAATGATGAAAAGCTTTGTGTGCCCCGTTTGGGAACTGGGTTTTATCTTGTAGGCAATGACAGTGCCATGGTTATGACACTTCAGGTAGGAGGTGAAAAGCTTTGGACTCTATGAGTTTTATGTGCTTGTGGGCTCAGGAGAGAACTAAACATTTTAAATTTGTTGATATGCATGACCCTCAGAAATATATGAGTAGAGGACATCACTAAGGAGGATTGTGTAGAATGAGGCAGGCCAAAGACAAAGTTGGGAAGGAAGGGCAGTTACGGAGGAGGGAGGAGGGTGGGAAGAAAGCGGAAGTATAGGACCCACTAGGAAGGGAGCAGGGGAATCAAGTTTGAATAGTCAAAATTATTTATTGGATAAGTAAGTTTTGATTAAAAAAACTTATCTCCTTGCCTTTTGTTTGTAGAATTGTAATTCCTTATTATCAAATGGTGTGAGTTTTCTCTATCATGTAGGCATAGTTCATTGTAAAAAGCCATATTTGACATTCATTCTTCCTAGTCCATTTTTGTACTTTTCAGTCTTTGATTTTATCTATCATGAGTGCAAAAATTTTAAGAGTTGAATTGTGATAATTTTACTTTGTGATTTTTTTTTCTTTTGTATGGAAGTCTAGGCAGATTAATTAATATGGAATGAAGGAATTAGGGACAGAGGTAGGGCTTCCAGATAGGAAACAATTATAATGTCCTGAGGACCTGAAATAATGGAAGGAGCAGAAGGACAATCGGTGGTACAAGGGTTATTACAGAAGTAAAACTTACAGGTCTCTTATAAGCAATGGGAAGCATTAAGAAACAATGTTTGGAAGCTGAAGTTTTAGAGAATGGAAAAAAAAAAGGAAATCAGAACTTTATGCTTTTTTAATATTTCAGGCAATTTCTAGCTGTTTTACATATATTCAATCATTCAAAACTATTTACTGAGCACCTGCTATGGGCATAACACTGTTTTATGTGCTCAGGCTGTATTAATGGACAAAGCAAAGATTCCTGTCTATACTGAACTTACATTTTTAGAGATAAAGGTGATAATGGTAAAAATAATAATAACAGATGCAAAGTACATTATGCGTTTGAAGCCAAAGTGATTACTATTCTGTTTTCTTTTCTAGATTTACTTCTACCTTTTTCTTTCCTGCCCACAGCTCTGGCAGTCTGACTTTTACAAATTAATCAATGGACTCTGTTGCCTTCTGGACTCCAGCTGAGTTCAACTAATGGGAGCTGCTAAAAGGAAATCAGAGCCAGGGAGGAGAATGAGAGTTGTTCTCTTGTATGCTGATCTAAATGTTGACAGTGGCTGGGCTTATCTAGCAAAAGGCACGACTTGTGTAAAATGCTTTCTCCTCCAGGATTCACAAGTTTCCAGTAAGCTGCTGCTCCCTCCCTTGCCTTACCAACTAAGATTGGTGCCAGAGTCCCGATGTTTCTAACATTGCTGTGCTACATAGTTAACAATTCGTAGTTAATTTACCCATTTATTTGCCCAATAGCATCTTCAGTGCCTTCCATTTCAGTGAGTCATTTGTTTTCTACCAACTCTGACTGGTGTAAGTGATAAATATTAGCTTAAAAAATAAAAGGAATAGAGCATGGTAAGTGGGATCAGAAGTAGGCGGATAATTTGCAGTATTAAATAAAGTATTTAGTTTGGTTTCATTGAAAATGAGACATTTGAGTAAAAAAACCAAAGGTGATGAACCCATTATTAAAGTAGATATCTGAAGTTTTGTCAGGCTGTTTTGCATTGCTATAAATAAGTAACAAAATGAGTAATGAATAAAGGAAAGAGGTTTAATTGGCTCACGATTCTGCAGGCAATACAAGAAGCATGATGTTGGCATCTGGTCAGATCCTTGTGAAGCCTTGGGGAGCTTTCAATCACGGCAGAAGTAAAGCAGGAACAGGCACTTCACATGTCAGAAAGCAGGAGCAAATGTTAGGGGGAGGTGCCACATACTTAAATGACCAGATCTCATGTGAATTCAGACCAAGAGCTCAGTTACCACCAAGGGGTTGGACCAAGCATTCATGAGGGATCTGCCCCCATGATCCAAACCCCTCCCACCAGGCCCCACTTCCAACAGTAGAAATTATATCTCAAAATTAGATTTGGGCAGGGACAAATATCCAAACTGTATCAGAAGTAGAATCTTTTCCTGGTGGAGGGAGCCACTACAGGTAAGGCAATAAGGATAGCGTGTCCTATAATGTGGAAGAAACAGCAGAAAGTCAGCATGGCTGGAACATGATGAGTGAATTGGTTAGAGCACAGATACACTTTGAAGTAGAAGAGAAAGGGAAGAGTAAAGGGTTATTCCACGCTTTGTGTCTTGAGCAGCTGGTAGGATGGATTTGTTTCCCTTTCAGATGGAGTGGGAAGAGATTGATTCAGTTTTAGGCATGCAGAATTTGAGATGTCTATTTGGTATCTCTAATTGAAAATATCAAGTAGGTAGATACATAATTTGAAGCAATAAATTAAGATTCATCAAATAAGTCTGTACTGTCTAATACAATAGCCACTGACCACATGCACTAGCACATTTAAGGTGACTCAATAGCTTATGCGACCAGTGGTAACTGTATTGGATAGTAAATATATCTAATATAGTAGATATATTCTATTTCTATTGGATAGTGAATATATAGAACATTTCCATCACAGAGGAGAGCTCTCATGAACAGTGATGATCTAGGCGGTATTTAAAGTAATTAGATTTGATGAAATTGTTAATGAAGGGAAAGGAGGAGAAGATGAAAGACTGAACTTTGGGGCGATGCAATATTAAGAGATTAGACAAAGGTGGAGGAAAAAACATAGACCTGAAAAGGAAGTGGACAGTGAAGTACAAGATAAACCAAGAATAACTGATGAAATTTTATCATTTCATCTGCATGACAAAATTAGGAGGCTTACATTATTTTCAACTTTATTTAGGGGAGAGAACTAAAGCTCAGAGAGTGAAGGCACATGGCTTTCATGACACAGCTAGTATCAGAACATTTAGGAATTGAGGCAAGAATGTGTGAGCATCTTCCTTTGGCGGGATCTAGCTGGCTGTGGATGTGATGATGGTGACTACTCTTGGCAATGACCACAAGTGAGTCCTCACCAAGGATGCCTATTCTAGTGGATTTAACGAGCAGTTTGGGATTTCAAGGATCCCTTTGACTGTGGAGCCATGGAGGATGGACTATAGCAACAACAGCTGCCGCCTCCATTTTAACTGATGTTCAGTTCTGCTCTAATATGCTGTACTTACTGGAAAACGGTGTTTTCTTTTGAATCTCCCATCTTCTCCAAGTTTGCCATACAAGAAGAAGGGGCCTCCAATTTATGGAATCACTAATTCCTAAGATTGTTACCTAAAGAGCTTTCTGGGTTGCCTCCTTTGGTATTTCTTATTGCAAAAACTTTAACATCATTTATGTCTTAGTTTGAGTTTTCTTGAAGGCATAGCCTAAAATAAGGATTTGGGTGGAGATAGTTTATTTGAGAGAAGATTCTGGGAGGCAGAAATAAAGGAGTGGAGAGAATGAGACAAGAGAGAAAGAAAAACTATAAATGGTTGGTTACCCCCATGGGCAAATAGATCTTAAATTATCTGGTGTCCTTCTGAATGCATTGACTTCCATCACCTTTGGTTGGGAGTTGCCCTTGGGGAAATTGACTTTGTGCAGTTCTGGTCTACACTTGTGCACAATTTAAGCTGTGTTCCCAGCTTCTTCCTGAACCAGACAAACTAGAGATGCTGCAGCTTGTATTTATGGTGGGACACCGGCACTGTGCATAGAACTGTCTATTAAAGCCATGTTGAAATTAGGTGGGCTGTGGGACATGGCATGGAGCACCTGTAAGTGTTAAGATGATTGGGAAACAGCATAATATGGCTGTTAGGACTAAGTAATGAGTATGGAATTACACTGTCCCCCACTTAAAATGATAATAATTTTTTGTGAATATATTAGATGACACTATAATTTATTCATCGTTCTCACTCATAGGCAGGTGTTGAACAATGAGAACATATGGACACGGGGAGGGGAGTACTACACACTGGGGTCAGTTGGGGGGAAATAGGGGAGGGACGGTGGGGGGTGGGGAGCTGGGGAGAGATAGCAAGGGGAGAAATGCCAGATGTAGGTGATGGGGAGGAAGGCAGCAAATTACACTGCCACAAGTGTACCTATGCAACAATTTTGCATGTTCTTCACATGTACCCCCAAACCTAAAATGCAATAAAATAAATAAATGGGGGAAAATAATTTATTCTTCTCTAAAGACGAAATAATTACAAGTAAATTGTAAAAAAGGAACCCTCTCCTCTCTTTCAAATTTGATACATCACTTTGGAATCACAGAAATTAGGTTACAGTCTTGGTTTGCTGCTGATTTGTTGTTTGAATTTGGAGAAGCCAATTAACTTTTCTGCACATCAGGATTATGATCTGCACAATGAGACAAACATATTTAACTCATGGGATTATTTCAAGAATTATAGAACACACACAGCACAAGCACACATATACACACATATCAGTCATGAAGTGAGTACTTAATACTTATGAGTTTCTTTTACTTTTAAAACAAATCTAGTTATCTAATTATTTTCTCATCTTAACTCATTTCTTCCTTTTTCAATGAAAGATAGAAACATAATGGTTGTTAAGGATAAAAATAATGGAGTAAAAGTGATGCTAATGTTCTATTAGATTAAATAAATATTATTAGATTCTCATGAAATAGTTTTCCATTAAGTTATGGAAAAGTGAAAGTATATGAGAAAAATCAACTTGTTATCTAAATTTTATACTGAAAATCTATATACTACAGTCTAATTTTCCCTTTTATGAGATTTCAAAAGATGTAAAAACCAACCTTCTGTTTCTACTTCCACTTAGAGTAATGGGCATATTGTTCATAATAATGTTTAATTTTCTATTAAGAGTCTTTTATCTGCCTTTCTTTATAGCATACTCATTCTCCATCATTATTTGCATATAGCCTTATTATCTAAAAATGAAGGGAGAGAAGAAATGCCAACAAGTGTAAATATTGAAAGGTCAGGATATTTACACACATACAATTTCACTTTTTAGAATGCGTTAGCCATTACAAGTCTGGTATGTCTTTCAACTTTGAGGTATCAAATTGATGTTGTGACATTTTCTATTCTGGAGGCAATTTTTGAGATCATAAATGTGTGCAAGGGACATGAAAATGGGGCCTGAATAATTCAGAATTGAGAGCATTTTCAGCTCATGCATATGGTGAAAGAAACCAAAGACGCTAGTTTTCACTGGCTGTTTATTTTTGTGACACTTCAAGTATAATAAAAGCATGATCACAAATTCTGCATTGGTTTTGTTCCCTCACTGGAGTTTTGCTCTAGAGACTGATGGATCTCTTTGCACAGCTGTGTAAATAGTATCTTGCCATTTGGCACAATGCAAGGTTGGTCCCAGTGAAGAATGGAGTAAGTACAGAGATCAGGATGAGTGTGAACTGGGAGAGAAGGAGCTCCCCAGTCAGGGAGTTTTCTCTAATAGATAATTGCTTCTGTTGTCTGCCCAGAATATATTTATTTGTGTTCCTGCTTTTTCTTTGCCTCATTAGTTCTGGTCAAGCTGGCAGGTACAGTACTCTGACTTTGGTCAATAGAGTAGGAACTGCTGGATTGAAAATTATAAAATCAGAGGCAAAAAAGAAAATTTTTATACACAAAGTTTTTTTTTTTAAATTATACATTAAGTTCTGGGGTACATGTACAGAATGTGCAGGTTTGTTACATAGGTGTACACGTGCCATGGTGGTTTGCTGCATCCATCTTCCCGTCATCTACATTAGCTCTTTCTCCCAATACCATCCCTCCCCTAACTCCCTACCCCCGGCTATCCCTTCTTTACTGCCCCCTCCCCGCCACTGACAGGCCTTAGTGTGTGATGTTTCCCTCCCTGTGTGCATATGTTCTCATTGTTCAACACCCATGTATGAGTGAGAACATGCAGTATTTGCTTTTCTGTTCTTGTGTCAGTTTGCTAAGAATGATGGTTTCCAGCTTTATCCATGTCCCTGCAAAGGACATGAACTCATTTTTTTTTCTGGCTGCATAGTATTCCACGGTGTATATGTGCCACATTTTTTTAAATCCAGTTTATCATTGATGGACATTTGGATTGGTTCAGAGTCTTTGCTATTGTGAACAGTGCAACAATAAACATACCTGTGCAGGCGTCTTTATAATAGAATGATTTATAATCCCTTGGGTTTATACCCAGTAATGGTATTGCTGGGTCAAATGGTATTTCTATTTCTAGATCCTTGAGGAATCACCACACTGCCTTCCACAATGGTTGAACTAAATTACACCTGCACCAACAGTGTAAAAGTGTTCCTATTTCTCCACATCCTCTCTAGCATCTGTTGTCTCCTAATTTTTTAATGATCGCCATTCTAATTGACTCGAGATGGTATCTCAATATGGTTTTGATTTGCATTTTTCTAGTTACCAGTGATGATGAGCTTTTATTGTTTATTGGCTGCATAAATGTCTTCTTTTGAAAAGTGTCTGTTTGCATCCTTTGCCCACTTTTTGATGGGGTTGTTTTCTTCTTGTAAATTTGTTTAATTTCTTTGTATTCTCGATATTAGTCCTATGTCAGATGGGTTGATTGCAAATTTTTTTCCCATTCTGTTGGTTGCCAGTTCATTCTAATGATAGTTTCTTTTGCTGTGCAGAAGCTCTTTAGTTTAATTAGATCCCATTTGTTTATTTTGGCTTTTGCTGCCATTGCTTTTGGCGTTTTAGTCATGAAGTCCTTGCCCATGTCTATGTCCTGAATGGTTTTGCCTAGGTTTTCTTCTAGGGTTTTTATGGTGTTAGATCTTATGTTTAAGTCTTTAATACATCTGGAGTTAATTTTTGTATAAGGTGTAAGGAAGGGATCCAGTTTCAGCTTTATGCATATGGCTAGCTAGTTTTCCCAACCCCACTTATTAAGTAGGGAATTCTTTCCCCATTGCTTGATTTTGTCAGGTTTGTCAAAGATCAAATGGTTGTAGATGTGTGACATTACTTCTGAGGCCTCTGTTTTGTTCTATTGGTCTATATATCTCTGTTTATATAATATATACAAAAATTTTTAACATGCATGAAAAAAATCACAAGCAAAAATAAAAGACTTGACAAATTTGAAAATAATATTTCCAAGATACATGTAGAGAACTGATATCACAAATATATAATAAACTCTTAAAGTGGAAAGGAAAATAATATTTAAAAAACAGTAAAAGATGTGAACAGATAATTCACAAAAGAAATAGCCTTAAATCATAAAAGGCATTCAATTTCAGACATAAATCCAAAACTAAAAATTAAAATTGTACTGAAGCCATTTATCACTTTTCCCAGTTGATGAAAATTAAAAAGTCTGACCACATCCTATTGGTTAGGCCATAAAGAAACTAGCACTCTCATATATTGGTAGTGATAATACCAATGAATGCAACCCTATTGGATGGGAATTTGACAATATCTAATACAAATACCTTTTGACCCAATAATGCTGCTTGTAAGACTACTCTGAAGATACACCTCCAATAATACAAAGATAGAAGGAAAAAGAAATAAAAATATATTGTTTCTGTTTGTTTTCCATATTTGGTTTCTTATATCCATGTTAATTTTAATATATTTTTGATTATATACAACATGAATATGCTTTAAAAGTCAGAGCTAAACCAAGGCGTATATGATATAATACAGGCCCTTTAATACAGAAGGCGATGGAGGTGGAGAGTAAAGAAAGAGACTATTGGAATAGGGTACAAAGGTGGGCATAACTCTTCCCTGAGTATACTTTTGATTTAGTTCTGACTTTTAAAAGCATATCCATATTGTATATAATCAAAAATATATTAAAATTAACATGGATGCTAGATACCCAACATGGAAAATAAACAGAAGCAAATAAATGTATATGCATTGCAAGTGAGTAACATAACCACAGTGAAGGGGAGGAAGAGAAAGAAAATAATTAACCTAAGACATTTTGAAAAACAGTATTTTTACCATATACTCTAAGGCTAAAGAAAGAAAATAACTCTTCACAAATATTGAACTCTAGTTAGTAGGTTTGTTTTTAACTGGTATAGGTTAGCAATTCTAAAACGTATGTACATTCTAGAATTTAGCAAAGCAGTAATATATGGTGCATAATGACAGCATGCTTTCTCATTGTCTGAGAAAAAAGTTACAGTTAAAGAGAAGGAAGGGCTGCTGCCAGTGATGGTTGGCCAAAGACCACTCAGAGCATACTGTAGTTGACAAGTAGAGCTTGTTACTCATTGCAATGAGAAAGGAGTCACACCATAGCAAACCAGAGTGTCTGAGTAGAGAATGTTAGAAAGAACCAGTCATAGGATTTGGACTTTTGTTGGGTGGGCAGTGAGTTTAGTGAAGGTCTAAAGAATTGGGGATTCACTCCAGGTAGGTTGCTGTTGGAAAGCGAGGTGATTCTGTCATTGGGTATCTCAGTAATTGCATCTATATGAAAGGCAGATGAGAATGAGAATAAATCTGCTGTTGGAAAAGGAGTAAGAGCTACTTGTTTTAATCAGAAGAGAAAGAGAAATTTAATATTTAATGGATAGCACAGTGATCTTATTTTGTCTATTTATACAAAAAATTATGAAGTGATATTGTTTTTTCTCCCATTATCAAGGTTGCAGAGTTACCTTTCCTCATGTTTGCTTTCTATGAGATTGTTTATGTTTAACAGCAGAATAACATCCTAGATGTGAATGCCAGAACACCTTCAGGATATAATGAACTGCTATTTGCCTTTCTGTGGCACTGTATTAGAATCAGTAGAATCAATATGAATTCGTGGCTCAAGTAGACTGATGTATTTCTTAGCCCTGTCTACTGAGAAGCCTAGAAGCAATGCCACCTTACTATGGATGAGCATACCTCTCAATTACATCTTGGTTTCTAAATGCTATTCTCTAACAAAAGAAACAAGAACTCCTTGGATAAGTGGCCAGTTCTGTGGCTGGAGTAGAGAAAGTGCAAGATAAAACCAGAACATAATGTAGTACTGTTGCAGGACAGGTGAACCCTAGAATTGGGTGAGCTCCAAAATTGGAGCTCAGCCATGAGGGTTCTTGGTTTCACCCAGGAAAGAATTTGAGAGCAAGCCAGTGGTGTTAGACAGCAATCTTATTGAATGGTACTGCTTCTTGTGGAGCAGGGCTAACTTATAGACAGTGCCCCCAGAGTTGGCAATGTATGGGCTCCAGGCAACTGTTTATATTCACTTAAACCCACTTTCGATTACACACAAATTAAGGGACACATCAATACAAATTGAGGAGCAGATCTCACTAGGCTAAAATCAAGGTAACAGTTGTGCTGCATTTCTTTCTGGAGGCACTCAAGGAGAATTTATTTTCTTTTTCTTTCTAGCTTCCGGAGGCCACTCACACTCCTCAGCTCATTTCCCTTTATTTATCTGAAAAGCCAGAAATGTTGCATCATTATGGAGTCATATGTTAGTCAGGGTTCTCCAGAGAAACAGAACCCACAGGACATATTCTATGTTTTTAAAATTCAAATTAGATTTTTGTTTACTTGACCTGGAAGTTTTCTGCTTATTCAGATCAAACCAGAATTTTGTAGGCTTCCTATCTGTTTCATATCTAGGAATAACATGATTAATTAGCTAATACCACAGGTCTGCATAAGTCAGACTATGCTAATTGTTGTTTTGATTCTGTGGTCCATTACAGCATCTACACCCACCTTGCCTCTGGTGACTGATTGCTGCCACTTGACCTCTACCAACGTAGGGCCCGTTTTTTCATATTGCATTTAAGTTTTCCATACTACACTTTTCATTGTACACTCTGAGCAATCATGAAGCTCTTCAAAGACTAGGGCTCCTTCTACAAATCTATTTCTTAATGTAGTGGTAAAAGATGTACCTCCTGGACCCTCCTAATATGGCAGAGTAGGCCATAAATGATCGATCCACCCCAGCATTTCAATCTCTCTAAGTCTTTAAATCCTTTCTTCTATCTTAAGCCAAGGGAGATGGAGCATTTCCAGCTAACTCACAGTTGGCCATTGTTAACTCATTTTTCAGCCGACAAAACAACTATTGGAGCCTTTTCTAATACCCCAGGCTGCAACATTAAATGCAGAATCTCTGCTTAGAGGGCCTGTATTAGTAAGTTTCACTTGATCTATCTTTATGTTCCTTCCATTATAATTCCACACCCTTAATACCCATTCCTGCACATGTTCCTTGGATTTCTGTTTGTATAAATTGAAAAAGTTAAGTGGCTCTTTTAAAGTGCGACAGACATACCTTCTCATGAATCACACTTTGTACTTCACTTTTAGGGGCCTTCTGGGACTTGAGTCTAGTTATTGGTCTAGAAGCAAAGAAGGGTGGTGGAATGGGTCCTGAGGAGAATCGGCATTGCCTTGCTTGGCATTTGCCTCAAATGAGGTCATTACCATTTCCTTAGGCAATGAAGAGCTAATCTCCTTAGACAGAGGTAGAAAGGCCAATACCACTGTAGATGGGGAAGATGCTACACCTGGGGGTAGGGAGGCCACATCTGTGGTAAAAACAACAACAACAACAACAGCAACAACAACAATAACTCATCAGGATTTAGGAGCTCAATGTCCCCACATGACCTCATCTCAACTTGAGGATCCCATTATTTTATCCCCTACTTTAACAGTAGACACCTTATAAGGCTGGAAATTCAATTTTCATTGCAATTCAGGCCAATTCCATGAAGGCATCTTGTGTTTTAGTTTCAGCAATATCAGCGTGGCTACAGGAGATATGATTCTTTGTCAGGACATATATAGAAGCTTTCAGGTCATTTATGAAGTACTTGAGCTGTGAATTAGGATCCCTGGGTTCATCCTTTTCTTTCATCACTCTGTCCAATGACATTAGGAGCAACCAACTAATGTCATTGTACTGCTTAGTTTTCCACAAATGTTCAAAAATAATAACAGGATCACTAAGTTCTTTGTCTCTTATAAGTGGTTGATTAGGAGAATCCTAGTCAAAGCCAAGATACAGAAAATATCTGTGTATCTGTATAAATAGTTCATGCTATGAACTATTAGTCCTTTTCGTACTATTAAAAATAGAGTCCTTAGCATTTTAAAATCTAATCTGATTAGACAACCAATTGCATAAATCCTAAAACTAATTCAAGAAACACGTCCTTAAAATTCTGTTTCCTTAGAACCACTCCTGGTGTCAAAATCTGTTATTAGTCAGGGCTGTCCAGTGAAAAAGAATCAATAGGATAGATTGATTGATAGATCAATAGATCGATAGGTGAGAGGAAATTTATTATAGGAGTTGGCTCATGTGATTATGGAGGCTAAGAAGCCTCATGATATGTTACCTGCAAGCTGGAGAACCAGGGAAGCCTGTTGCATAGCTCAGTCAAAGTCTCAAGGCTTTGAGATGCAACAAGGACCCCTGTTTGGGCCTGCTGATCTCCCTGGCCACCTCCCTCAACCCCAGGCATAGAAATAAAGACAACATTTTAAATTCCTCCAAAGGAAATTCCAGGCACCTAGCTAGCCCTGCAACCAGCAATTAGAGAGGTATATAAACAACACATTCGAAAGAAGATAGTAGCTTAAATAAGTCATCCACGGAAGCCAGAAACACATTATTTGGTTTTCCCTAGAAATTAAAGATAACAACTTGGCATACATTCTTGAAGTTTTTTTTTTTTTCAGAAACTAGTTGGAAAATTCTGACCAACCATTGTCATATAGACCTCAGACAAACTGGAACCAGAAAGTACATTAAAAAAATTTCCAGAAATTCTCCAGCCCTTAGCTCACTTTTGAGAACCGCCCCAACCTCTGCCTTTAAAAAGTGTTAACTTGTCCTAATGTTATCATTCCCATTAGGACAAGCAACACTTTTTAAAGACATAGGTTGGGGCATTCCAGAACTTAAAGTATAATAATAATAATAATAATAATAATAACAAAAAGTATTGCTTGTAAACCATCAGAGACTTGAGATCTTAAGCAATTGAGATCTTAGCTGCCAATTCTCCTTGCTTGGCACCGTCGAATAAGTGTCTTACTTTCTTTCACTTATAAATCCTGGTGTCAGTGTTTGGCTTTGTTGCACTGAGTGAGTGGACCCAAGTTTGGTTCAGCAACAACCTGAGATCCAAGAAGACTTCTGGTGCTGGTTCCGTAATTGGAAAGCCAGAGAATGTGTAGTTGGGCTACTCTTAAAAGGAAGGAAAACATTGGTGTCCCAATTCTAGAAGAGAGAGTTAATTTGCTCTTCTTTTCTGCCTTTGTATCCTATTTGGGCTTTCAACTGATTGGATAGTTGCCTCCAATTGCATCTACCTGGATAATCCATGAGAATTTTTCTATCCCAAGGTTCATAGCAGTAATCACATCTACAAAGTCTCTTTTGCCCTGTAAAACAACATATTACAGATTTCACAGATTAGGAATTGGACATCTTTAGGAGGCCATTATTTTGCTGCCACATACATGATAAACACTAAAATGATAACTAAAGTTAACACAAAAGATTTACCTACTATGCCAACAAGAGATATAAAATGGAATCACAAAAGTAAAGCTGAAAATCAAAAGGGAACAATCCAAAGATGGAATGGAAAAGAGCACAAATCTGAAGATAAAAAAAAAAAAAAATTAAATGTAACTGATTGAAACACCCCTATTAAAAGGCACATGTTGTTACATTGCATTTAAAACAAGAAAACCTAACTGTAAAGCTTGCTTTTTGATACTATGAATAACAATGATAAACTTCTAGCCAGACTGATAAGGATAAAAGGAAAAAATACACAAATTATCAGTATTACAAATGAGTAAATTGATGTCATTACAGATTCTACCAATCTTAAATGTATTTAACAAGAGAATATTATAAAAAACTTTATATTGGCAAATTTTACAAGATGAGCAATTATTTTGACAGACATATACTATCAATACTCCCTGAGAAAGAAATAGAATATACAAATTGTTCTTTATTTATTACAGAAATGAATTTGTGATAATCACCTTGTTTGTTTCAGGGTATAAAATACATTCTGACACTGGTATTTGTATTAGACAAAGCAAATGTGTTAGGTTTAGATGATATTTCTTTTCTGACACTATTCTGTATTATGAGCTAAAACAGATAAGCAATACAGATACAGATGTAAGTATAAGATTGAGGAGGTTAAATGTATCTCTTTAGTCCTGAATTTGAGTTGAAATCTTTATTTTTATTTTTATTTTTTGAGATAGTGTCTCACTCTTTCACCAAGGCAGGAGTGCAGTGGTATAATCAAGGCCCACCACAGCCTTGAAATCCTTGGCTGAAGTGATTCTCTTGACTCAGCCTCCTGAGTAACTGGAACTAAAAGGTGCATGCCACCATGCCAGACTAAGACCTTTTTTTTTTTCTTTTTGTAGAGACGAGATCTCACTATGTTTCCCAGGCTAGTCTTGAACTCTGGGGCTCAAGGGGTCTCCCTGCCTTGCCTCCCATAGTGCTGAGATTATAAACATGAGCCACCATGCCCCGCCCAATTGAAAAATTTTGTAGGAACATTTAATGTATTTTCTTTTCTTCTTATATATGTCTTTTCTAGCTATTTCCATTGATAGGGCACAGAAAGAAAGATTAATGAGAATGAGAATGAGAATGCAAAAAGAATCCCCAATGGTCAAATTATGCTCTTTGAATAATATTTCCATCCAAAAGATAGCAGAACTTCTTGTATGAATGACTTATGTGAAGTCTAGAACAAAAAAGTTTAAAAGTTGGACCTGCATCTACTGTGTACTTCCTAAAAAAGAGTCATACAAAAGACTGCCAGTGTCATGTTGACAGGACTCAAGATTCAACCTCATTTAATCTCCCATTTTCCAAATGTGAGGCTATTTCAATGAAAATACTAACTTCGATGGATTGAAACACATCAAATATGTTTAAAATTGCAAGTTTCATAATGACACCCAAAATAAAAGAATGCATTTTGAGTAGTATAGAGAATCACTCTATTAGTTTGAAAAGTGGGCATATAGGAGAGGAATTGAAAATGTAACCTGCCATTCCATATAATAATATACAAGGAGGAGTTTCTCTTTATACACATATGTGTAAATGTAATGAATGAAGAAGGAATGGCAGATTATCACAACTTGAAACCCTTAATGAAGTAAAGGATCTGGGATCTCGTGATTATTGGGTGATAACATTATTGAAAAAGTGCCAGACAGACATCATGTGCCTCCTAGTAGAAGTATACACCACACTCTAGCAGGTAGTGTAGTACCAAGCTTGGGCTACCATAACACAATACCATATACTGAATGGCTTGAAACAACAGCTATTTATTTTTTCACAGTTCTGGAGATTAAAAGTTCAAAATCAAGGTTCTGGCTTATTCAGCTTCTGGTGAGGGCTCTTTTCTTGACTTCCAGACAGCTGCCTTCTTGCTGCATCCTCACATGACCCCTCCTCTGAGGTGTATGGAAAGAGGTAGAGAGAGATGGAGAGAGTGCACGCAAACTCCCTAGGGTATCTTTTTATAAAGAAACTATTCCTATTGCCCCAGGTCCCCAACTGACAGTGTGATTAACTTTACTTCCTTAGAATTCCCATCTCCACATATACTTACTCTGGGGATTAGAGTTTCAGTATATAAATTTTAGAGGAACAAAGCTTTCAGTTCTATAACACATATTCATATAAAAATGACTGTATTTAAGTTGATCAAGTCTCTATATCAGCTACCAATTTTAGAAAGGACAGAGGAATATGTCAAATGGCTTCAAGGGGCTATTCAGCAAAATTGTCCAAAACTCTATGGGAATAATAAAAGTTCAACAAAACATTGCAAAGTGTAGAAAAAAAAAAGAATGAATGTAGAGATTAACCAATTGCAAAGATGCACTTTATTCAGATACGACTTATTCTCACATTGTATTGTTATCAAAGCCCTTTCAGGAATACCTGAATAAATACTACAGGTTCTAAATTATAGGTGGTGTTTTATCCTACTTTGTCATCTCTTCTCCTTTATCATTTCAATTATGATGTATCATCTTCTTCTGTCTTTTAGAATCTTAGTATTACATTTTATTTCAGTAGTTTAAAATATCCTCTGTCTAAGCAGAGGATACTTAGGAATAAAATACCACAGTTTCTTACCATTTCAGCCTTATTACTTGCCTCTGATTCAGTCTGATTTATACCCTTGTTTTGTTTATAATTCTCATGTTGGTTCAAGCAGATAATTGCTATGACCTGGTCTTTCTGTTTGCAATATCAAACCTACTCCAGTCCATAAATTGCTCAAAGATATTGTTATTATTCATCTGCAAAATAAGCTCTTGACAGTTCTCCATTGCCCAACTAATAAAACGATTACTCCTTCCCATGGTATGCAGAGATCTGCCCAATCTGGCCCCAACCATCTTTCCATTCTTATCTCTTGCCACTTTGATCACTGTCTTTGCATCATAACATTACTATTTCCAGAACTTTCTATACTCTTTGCCTTGGCGTGTTCTGTTGCCCATGCTGTAATACTCTCTTTCTTTTTTAACCTGAGCATGCTTACTCGTTGTTTATAATCCATCTCCAAAAGCATCTCTGATTTTTTTCTCTGTGCTCCCCATTCCCACTGTACACAGGTTTAGTCACTCTTTGCTTTCGAACATTTCACACATTTTGTTATTATCAAACTCAACAAATGGTACTGTGATTATATGTCATATCATCTTTAGTATATGGATAACATAATTATTGATATTCAATAAATATTAAATTGAATGAATGTATGAAAAGGTAAGTGGCAGTTTTTGCTGGAGGAAAATAAGTTCTGCTACTCAAATGTGCATCATTACAAAAATCTACTGGATTATGAATAAGGATGACTGTTATCCTCAGGCATTTGTATATAACTTTTATGTTGTAAATAAATTTACTTTAAATCTGAGTTTATTCCTGTATAAATCTGAGTGTATTCCTGTATAAACTCAGAAATACAATTTTCTAGGGGCATCTTGGGTTAAAATAATTCTAAATGATAAAAGCCACGTTATTTTCATTTAGTTTATAGTAGAGATATGAAATGGCTATAGAATACTTTTTTAACATTAACTTATGGTTCTAGCTAAATAAGTTAGTTTCTATTATATAAAATTTTATAGCAGATAAGGTTTTATATTTTATATATATATACATATATATATATATGTTTCACTTTAAACATCAGGTATGTTTTTGAGTATAACTTACTGTTAGACTAATTGGAAAACGTCAATATCTATCCATCAGACTCTAACTGTTGAAAGTCATTTTTCCATATAAAGAAACTATATTTCTATATCACAAGTAGATGACACTTTTCCAGTCTGTAGTTATAAGCTAGCATACTCCAGACATTTCTCAACTGAGAAACTGATAGATAATCACATTCATACAGCTTCCAGTGCTATAAGCTTGACAGATTTGAGTGGACTGTGTTGTTTTTTGAGGAATGATTATATTGTTGTCTCTAAGAGACAGAGCACCTTACTCTGAACTGGTTTTTAAAGGTTTTACACCAGAATAATAGCTGCATCTGTAAAGTGTGTAGGGAGGAAAGCCATATTTATTTCATGTCTTGCGTACTCTTTAGCCACTTGGGAGGGCAGATAATGCATTTTCCTATGCTTTTTTGTTTACAAAAGTCACCATTGTGATTTTATATAGAACTATTCACAACCATTTTTTGTGTGTATTATTGAACGTGTTCAAGACAACACAGATGCTCACATGATGCTATAGAAATTCAATGTTTACCAGTCAGAATGGATATTATTAAAAAGTCAAAAAATAACAGATGCCAACGAGGTTGTGGAGAAAACAAAATGCATGTATACTGTTGATGGGGTGTAAATTAGTTCAATCATTGTGGAAGACAGTGTGACAATTCCTCAAAGACATAAAGTCACAAATATCATTTGACCCAGCAATTCCATTACTGGGTATATATCCAATGGAATATAAATTGTTCTGTTAAAAAGATACATGTACATATGTTCATTGTAGCACTGTTCACAATAGCAAAGACATGAAATCAACCAAAATGCCCATCAATAACAGACTGGATAGAGAAAATGTGGTACATATACAAAATGGAATACTATACAGCCACGAAAAAGAACAAGATCATGATATTTGCAGGGACATGAATGGAGCTGGAGGCCATTATTCTTAGCAAACTAACACAGGAACAGAAAACCAAATCCATATGCCCTCACTTATAAGTGGGAGCTAAATGGTGAGAACACATGGACACGTAGAGGGGAACAATGCAAACTGGGGCCTATTGGAGGGTGTAGGGTAGGAGGAGGGAGAAGACCAGGAAAAATAACTAGTGGGTACTAAGCTTAATACCTGGGTGATAAAATAATCTGTACAGCAAACCCCCATGGCATAAGTTTGCCTATGTAACAAATTCACACATGTACCCCTGAACTTCCAATAAGTTTAAAAAATGTAATATTTTAATACAGAAATACAGTATTTAGTTCTATCTTACAAAGCTTAAAGTCAGCGTCTGGATTTGTATTCTTTTTGCAATTGAACGTGTGATGGAGAAGACCTGCATGAAGCTAGAGCAGCATGATACTCCTGTGCAGAATAAAGAAATGGAAAACTTGCAATGGTCTAAGTAGATGATCACAGCACTTAATTCCTTTGACTCTGAAGCAGACTCAGTCGTAAATTTCTTATGCTTGAAAGTAGGAAAACATTTAACATGATTTTTTTTTCTGTCTCGGATATAGTTTTATCTTGACATGGGCTGATAAACAAAGTAAGCTTAAATAAAACAAATCTGCTATCTTCTTTGTCAAAGCCTTCTTTACATCATTTCTCTATGAGTATGCTACTTACTGCTTTTCCATGAAGCAATGATCACCATGATGAGAAATGAAACACCCAGTCAGCTATAATCTATGACACATAGTTAAGTGTTATCCTGCAAAGGAAATTCTATATGCTTCCAAGTTTCTTCACATTTTGAAGACTGCATTTAAGAAAGGAGCCTTTAGTGTATTCTGATAGATAAGATGAAAAATGACTCCAGGCCTTTTAAAAGTCTTCGCTACCTGAGATGGTTTCTTAACCTGTCCTGCTAGTATCAGTGTTTCAACAAAGCACCAATGCTTGGGAGCTTCACTGACTTGGGGAAAAAGGAGACTAGCTCCACAGCTTACATTTCCATTTTTATTAAAATTTTTCTATTCTTCCAGAGTCTGTCTGAGTCTTTGTGTGCTGAGTGATGTTAGCAGACTGAGGCTCTCTAGCAAGATTTCACAGAGGAAGAGAGTAATGATGTATTTCTTCATTGTAACCAGTGTTTGAAAGGACGACATTTTCCTTCTGAAGCCTTAGTATGCATATCTACTTACTTAGTGAAGGGAAAATGCCAACACTTCACACCTGGTACAGAAATTAATGTCACATGCAAATATTTTCTTTTAGAATGGGGAAAGGAGGTTGACATGCTGCTTTAGTGCATTTTCTGTTGCTTATAACAGAATTGTTGAAACTGGGTGATTTTTTAAAAAAAATAAATTTATGTTTTGTAGTTACGAAGGCTGAGAAGTCCAAGATTAAGGGACCACATATGCTGAGGGCCTTCTTGCTGGTGGGGTCTCTCTAGAGTCCAGAGGCCATGCAGGGAATCACATGTCACATGGTGAGGGGCTGAGCATGTTAGCCCAGGTCTTCCTTTCTCTTATAAAGCCACCTGTCCCACTCTCATGATAATGTATGAATCTACTAACCCACTAGTCAATTAATCCATGAATGGATTGAACCATTCATGAAAACATTGTCCTCATAACCCAATCACTGCTTAAAGGAACCACCTCTCAATACTGCTACATTGGAGATTACATTTTCAACTCGAGTTTTGGTGGGGACAACCATTCAAATCATAGTACATGTGTATGTCTCCAGGACAGGGAATGTTCTGATTCTATTTCATGCTAAGGTATACATGACTGATAAGTAATCTTTTCCCAAGAGAAATTTTCTTTCTTTCTTTCTTCTTCTTCTTTTTTTTTTTTTTTGAGACACGTGGTCTCATTATGTTGTCCAAGCTGGTCTTGGGCTCCTGGGCTCAAGTGTTCCTCTCACTTCAGCCTTCCAAGTAGCTGGGATTATAGGTGCACATTACCATGCCAGGCTCTCAAGTTTAGTTTTTGTGGAAAGAAGAGAAAGAGAACAAAAGGGAGAAAAAAGTGGAGGGAGAAAAAAGTGTTATATAATTGGAAGAAATAAGAAAGAAATGGGTGGTTGGAGTACTTACAAGTCAACTTTGATGACAACTTTACCTATGTATAACCTGGTCTCTCTATGCTGTTCACATTTAAAGCAGGTTATTGGTATTGTGACTGTAGCTATGGCTGCTTTGGTATTAGCCTCTTAGGTGGCTTGAGGTAGTTGCTAAAATAATGGTAGCTCAGACTTACTGTAGCAGTTCTTCCTCTTTTTGTTTTTTGCATGTAGAACTAGGTCATATCTTTTTATAATCATTCCTGAGGCTATCCTTGTAAATACTTCTTTCTGCTTGAATTTACTCCTCATAGGATAATAGCTCATAAAATGCCTAGAAAATTCATATTTCTGCTAACATGGCAGTTGACTAATTAAATATGAGGATCATGATTCTTCTAGCCCTCTGAAAGCTGCTTTGACAGAAATGAAAAAAAAAATCCAGGAACCAATGCCAATGAAAAAAAAATAAAAACACATTTCTTAATTGCAACATAAAATACAGTGAGCTTTGTCCTATTAGTGATAGTCTTTTTTCAGAAATATTTTCATTTAAATGTGCCAATTTACCTTAAACTACTTCTAATTCTTTTACCATTAGAGATTTTTTACAGTTGAGCAGTAAATTTACTTTTTTTTTTTTTTTTTTTGAGACTAAAAATCATGGAAGAGGCAGCTTAGATTAGAATTTCTTATCAGCTTCCTTTGAGGCCTTTGGTAAGATCACTGACTTCTTTCTTTTCTCATTTCCTCAACAGAGAAAAAAGTCTACTGAGCAAATTTCGGTGAATTTGTAAACATCTTAAAGTGCATACGGTTTCATTCATTGACCAGCTTTTCTCATTTTCCCTGGTCTCCTTAGCCTGCTGCTTAAGATACTTATAATGGAAGGAAAATTTTATTTCACAATGCTTTTTGAGTGTTTGCTATTTCCAAGGAACTA
This sequence comes from Sapajus apella, assembly GCF_009761245.1. NCBI lineage: Eukaryota > Metazoa > Chordata > Mammalia > Primates > Cebidae > Sapajus > Sapajus apella. The sequence continues at coordinate 16,657,894 of NW_022436966.1, read as the reverse complement.
TGCTAAAATGTCCAAAAATAAAATATATCTAAAAATAGAATATTCTTAGTTTCAGAAAGCCGAAAGCTGGGAAAGGGGGTAGTTAAAATATCAATACTTGGGTGTATAAGCTACACACAGCACACAATAACAAACAGATATTTATTGAGAATCTACTATGCACTTCACCTTGTGCTAGGTGCTGTTGGGTGATGAAGAAGTGAGTATAGTTGATGACCTAACTGGGAAGACGAAGCATACATACATGCACACAGGCTGGTATGAACCCAAATAAGTGGGGAGATTTTGACAAGAGGACATCAAAGTGCTGGAGTTATAGTCAGTGTTTAATACATGTTTAGAGATTGTTTAAAGAAGACTGGGGTAAACAGGGAATATGAAATTGCCTTAGCTGTTGCTTTAGGAATGATAGTCTGATATAAAGGTGGACTGGGAAGAAAGGAGGAGACACTCTGGGCAGGAAGACGATAGGAACAAAGGGAAGGAATGACATATGTAATGACATGACTGGGGATGAGAGAGGTTGAGGGGGTCACGGGTTGGGCATAAAAAGGAGACTGATGTGTCTGATCTAAGGTTGTTTTGCTCAAAATAAATGGAGGTGGTGTTTGAACCTGGGATATCTGACCCTGAATCCCATGGGTAGGAGGTAAAATTGCACACACATCTAGATGTGGCAGCCTTAAATCTGAGTACAGTAATGTGCCTTTAATTATGTAGATGCATAGAAATTAGGTAAATATTTTCTTATCTTTCTGCTATAAAGATTGCTATAAAACAGCTGCTTTAATAGTGAAACAAACAGCTCTGAATGGAGAAGAAAAATTTCAGAAAACATTCAGATTTCTGAAATTATCTTGTAAATGACTCGAAGTATTGGGAAGTAATTTCTTAACTGTTGAAATTCGAATACTATATAAGAAGTAACATACCATTCTGTGCTGTTTCTTAGTTTCTGCTGAAGACTATTTTAAGTTTCTAAAAGAGATCTTTCTAATTGAGATATAACTTGTTTGGGATTCCTATTATATAGAAAACTCTAGAATTTTAAATAAACCCAATATGTATTTGTAAGAAGAAAAAAAAGAGATAGAAAACAGAATCCTACCTCTGAAACTAATAAGGGGAAATTGAGGAGAAATACAGTATGCCTAGAAGCATACTATCAACTATGGAGGCATTATTGGGTCTTGACGTGGTAAGTTTATCTTCGTAGGCTGTTTGGATTGACGTACTATGTAACATCAGGACATAAGTTAATGGGTCTTCTTGGAAAGAGAACTCAAATTGAAATTAGGGACGGTGTCACTTGGGGTTACATATGGTTAAAAATAAATGTAATTGCTCCAATGACAAATATTGAAAACTGTTGGCAATTGTTTTTTTTGTTTTTTTTTCACTCTGCTGTAGTTTATTAACACAAGTTTTAATTAACTCCAATGGCAGCATTATTATTCTCTTGCAGCAGCTGACTAAAAATCTAGGGCAAATTCTAGCAATAATTGTGCTGAATCTCTTCAGGGAAAAAGTGAGAGTGATAATACTTATTAAAGTTTCCAGTGGTTTGCATTATCAGAAATTTTTTCTAAGACTAGATATTGTTACTTTTTGCTCATTGGCAAGCAAGGAAACCTGAGTCCTGAATTGTCAGAACTGGAAGAAAAGTTTCACTTTTCATAGAGAGAACTTCTTTAAAAGAGAAATTGTTTTAAAGATGTTGCAAATTCTTTGATATCTATGTGTCTAAACTTATTTAGTAGCTAAGTGTTGGGTGATACAGCATTTCTTCTGTTTCTGTTTCCGCAAACACTGAAATTGTGCCTCAGCATTGCAGTGAATACATGACAGCTTATGCTTTCCAATATTTTTATAAGCTCTGGAAAAAATCTAGGCCATACCCATATTAAAAAAAAATTTAAAAATTCTTTCCAGATGCACATAAACTCATTTAAACCATTTGGATTCTCTTAAAAATATTGAAAATAGAATTTTTGTCTCTATAGTAGGGATGATACATACATTTATTAGAATGTATAGATAATTTTTTAAATTCTGACATCTTTAATGTTGCTAATTTCCTTTTTTTTTTTCTCCCTCTTAACTTTAAGAAAAATAAAGTTCTCAGTTTGGTACAAGGATTTAAATTGAGCTTCAAACTGTGGTGAAAAAGATAGGTCTATAATTTGATTTCTGATACAGCTGGAGATTTGCTCATTATACATATTCTGATCTTATGTTATTTAAAATTACTTCTACACATAGTCCTGGCTGCCAATCTGTGTAGAAACTTTTTCATGCTATTATAATCAGATTTTTTAAGATTTATTTTTTCTTTTATTTTGAAACATGTTTTCTTTATTTTCATTAGAGTAAACATCTTGGGTACCTGATAGGTACTTAATAAATTTCAAAAAGGAGCTCAAATTATTTCAAGCAAAACAGAAAATTTAACTAGGTTTTTAAAGTTTCTTATAGGGAAAATGAAACTTGTAAGTGGGCATGTGCTGTTTTTGGTTTCTTAGCAACCAAGGATTTCGACATCCTTCCCATTATGGGCTAACCCTAACTGTAGAGGTAAGCAGGACCTTTCTTTTTACAACAAGAGTAAAGGAAGCAAATAATTATTTGAGTTTCTAGGCTTGTAGGCAAGTCCTGTAGCCTTGGCTAGTTGGATACTACAAATAAAACCTTTAATATAAGGGAAAATGGGAGCAGACTTTGTGCACAGACCTGTCATGGTGTTTTCAGAGGTAATGGTGTCCACTGCTAAGTGGGTGAGTGTCCAGAGATGGCAGCGTCCATCCAGACGATCTTGGCTATACTTTGGCATTCTTTATTTCTCCCAATTTTGTTCATCCTTCCAGTGTTTCTCAAGCTACGTATTATTCTCTCAATAAATTTGTTTTCTGTCTAATTAGCTAGAGTAGATTTCAGGTATTTGGAAGTAAGAAGCGTGTCTACTACTTATCAGGGAGTAATTTTTTTAAATAGCAGGTGAACTTTAAATAGTAATGACTTTTATTTGTATACTTATTTAAAAGTATATTGAAACACTTATACATTCTTATTTATCCTAAGAATATTACTATGAAATAATTGGAAGTAGTTTCTTTCTTTTTTTTTTTTTTTTTTTTAGCAGTTTCTATCACCACATGATATAAGAATAAGCTATGGCATGGAAACATTAAATGACTTACCAAGAACATCAGGCATAGAGAAGAGTTTAGAAGCCAAATCCCTTGTCTCTCAATATCACATTTTCCCATATTTGTTTACATTACTTTATGAGTGTACCAGTAAGAGTATTAACATACCAAAAATAACAGGCAAGACCAATGTTAACTTAGCTATTTATTGAATAAATCTTTAATCCCTTATTTAAGCAATAAAAACAAAATGATGAAGGAATGAATGAATGAAGCTGTTCTCATTCTCCAGGAGTTTACTGTCTCATCAGGAAGATAGACCTGTACACAAATAACTTTTGTACGATGCCTAGAATGAAAGTGTTCTGAAGGAGGGAGCATTTGATCTGGTTTTCTAAGTATGAATAAGATTTTAATAGGTATGTATGAGGTTGGGGAAAATTTTCCAGGGGGAATTTCTGAAATGAACAAAGGAACAAAATACATACAAACATGGAGCTGTGTTCTGGTTGGAGGCAGTGTGTAGATCTTGCTGTTCTTCATCATGAAGAAAATAAAACCAGGCATGGGAGACATTTGTGGAGGTGTGATTTTTCACAGCAGTGATGAGAAAAGGGTTCTTTGATTATATGATATTTGAGCAGTGACCTGGAGGATGTGAGGAATGAATCAGCCTTGGGAAGAGCCTTCTAGGCTGAAGGAATGGTAAATACCAAGGCCCTGAGGAGGAATTTGTGGAGAAAGAGCAAGAGTCCAGTGTGGATAGCAAGAACAAGAGAGAAGAGGAGCTAAAGGACTAGAGACTGTCAAATCATTCATGCCATGGTAAAGCATTGAAGGGGATTTTCAGTATCATAGGAAGGGGATTTTGAGCAGGGGATATATGCTTTTAAATGATCACTCTGGTTGCTCTGAAGTAAGGATATTGGTTGAGCAAGTAGGGAGTTGAAAAGTTAGAGGCAATGGTGACCTGGATCAGATAGGCCTAGACTAGGATGGCTGTAATCATAATTTGACCCCTTTACTCCATGTCTGTCTTCAAAAGATGTTTAAAGGGTACAGGGAACAAATAATGATGGGATCTGTGTGCTGGCTATGAGTCAGCCAGTTTTGGGAAAACATATTTTTAAGTAGTACTTTTGACACCCACCATTCACACTATGCATATGGCTATGTACTAAGGAAAATTAAAGCTTTTAATATTCCCTTAAGAGAAGATGTCATAATTTTTATAATTTAAATTTTAAAATAGTGTCCATCAGGAAATATTATGTTTACCCTAAGTTATTTGTGCTGAAATACAATACTATTGCTTTCTCTAGTACCATACGTTTGTTTTTCAGGTTGTGACAAAATGGTCTCAAAATTATGTTAGGATTTCAGCTGTTTTACATGATCCAGTTCTTTTTGTAGAATTAATGTCAATGCCAATTAGATAATATGACTGAAAAGTAGGAAGGTCAGAATCACCAAAGGAAATGAAGATTGCCAGTAGTATTAATGAAGCACAAAAGGCAATTTTGTTTAACCATGCAATAATGGTGATTGGCTCATAGGCTTTTTCTATAATGATATGGAAAAGAAACTTATTTCTGTGTGTTTTTTTTTTTCAAATTTTTAAATTGCATTTTAGGATTTGGGGTGCATGTGAAGAACATGCAAGATTGTTGCATAGATACACACATGGCAGTGTGATGTGCTGCCTTCCTCCCCATCACCTATATCTGGCATTTCTTCCCATGCTATCTCTCCCCAACTCCCCACCCCCCACTGTCCCTCCCCTATTTCCCCCCTATAGACCCCAGTGTGTTGATGCTCCCCTTCCTGTGTCCATGTGTTCTTATTGTTCAACACCCTCCTGTGAGTGAGAACATGTGGTGTTTGATTTTCTGTTGTTGTGTCAGTTTGCTGAGAATGATGGTTTCCAGGTTCATCCATATCCGTACAAAGGACACAGACTCATCATTTTTGATGGCTGCATAGTATTCCATGGTGTATATGTGCCACATTTTCCCTGTCCAGTCTATCATTGATGGGCATTTGAGTTGGTTCCAGGTCTTTGCTATTGTAAACAGTGCTGCAATGAACATTCATGTGCATGTGTCCTTATAGTAGAACGATTTATCATCCTTTGAATATATACCCAGTAACAGGATTGCTGGGTCAAATGGAATTTCTATGTCTAGGTCCTTGAGGAATTGCCAAACTGTCTTTCACAATGGTTGAACTAATTTACACTCCTACCAACAGTGTAAAAGTGTTCCTATTTGTACACATCCTCTCCAGCATCTGTTGTCTCCAGATTTTTTAATGACTGCCATTCTAACTGGCATGAGGTGGTATTTCAATGTAGTTTTGATTTGCATTTCTCTGATGACCAGTGATGATGAGCATTTTTTCATATGTTTGTTGGCCTCATGTATGTCTTCTTTTGTAAAGTGTCTGTTCATGTCCTTTGCCCACTTTTGAATGGGCTTGTTTGTTTTTTTCTTGTAAATCTGTTGTAGTTCTTTGTAGATTCTGGATGTCAGCCCTTTGTCAGATGGGTAGATTGCAAAAATTTTTTCCCATTCTGTTGGATGCTGATTCACTCTACTGACTGTTTCTTTTGCTGTACAGAAGCTGTGGAGTTTGAGTAGGTCCTATTCCTGTGTTCTTAAATGATTTTTGCTAATGAGAAAATTGACATATATGTTACTTGGAGAAATAGCCTTTTATTTTGAAACTGTGAGAACTGGCAGGAATAAAGACAATCAAATGCTCTGTGAACAGAAATACAGTTGTTAATGACAATTATAGGAATTTGAGAAACTGTGGTGCAATGTTCACCGCAATAAAAAGCGAATTATCCAGTCAGGCATAACCTATGGCACTATTCAGTAGTGTGTTACAAATGGGACATAACATATTTTAAATACTGGATTAAATCTCAATTGAAACCCTTCTGACAACTTTACAACATTTACATATTTGTGAAAAAAATTGTAAAAGTTTTGAAATTGAGGAAAGTAGTCAGAAATAGTTTATTCTTTAGGATAAGAAAACTGTAAAGAGAGGAACATAACAAGATGTATTTGTACTCATCTCATATTTTTATGATTCTGATGACTGGCTCTTAGTCTATTTAACATCTAGTGAAGGGTTGGCTGTAAGGAGCTCGATAAAAATTTGGATAAATATTGTATTAGCCTGTTCTCATGCTGCTAATAAAAACATACGCAAGACTGGGTAATTTACAAATAAAAAGAAGTTTGATGAGCCCATATTTTCACATGGCTGCGGAGGTCTCATGATCATGATGGAAGGCAAATGGGGAGCAAAGTCACAGCTTACATGGTGGCAGGCAAGAAAGCATGTGCAGAGAAACTGCATTTTTATAAAACTATCAGATCTCATGGGACTTACTCACTGTCATGAGAGCAGCATGGGAAAAAAACAGCTCCCATGATTCAATTACCCCCCATGAGGTTCCTCCCAGGACAGTTGGGGATTATGGGAGCTACAATAAAAAATGAGATTTGGGTGGCGATATAGCCAAACCATATCAAATATGGTTAAAAGCTCAAGCTCTGGTGTCTGACTGCTGGAGTTTCAATCATGATCTACAATTTATTAACTGTAACCTTAAGGAATGTTTTTATAAACTAAATCTTTGTGTTCCCCTGCCCCCATATTCATATGTTGAAGCCCTACTTAGCAGTATGGCTGTGCTTGAGGATGGGGTCTTTAAGGAGGTCATTAAGATTAAATAAGGTCACAAGTGTCGGGCCCTGATCTGCTAGGATTAGTGTGTCTATACTACAAGAAGAGACCCAGAGAGCTTGCTCTTTCTCTTTCTCTCCATGCACCACAAAGGACAGGCAGTGTGAAGACTCAGCAAGATGGCAGTTGTCTGCAAGCTAGGCAGGGTTCCTTTAGCAGACACAGTATTACCCAGAACTTTTATCTTGGACTTCTAGCTTCCAGAACTGTGAGAAAATAAATTTCTGCTGTTTAAGCCATGTAGTCAGGGACACTTTGTTATAGCAGCGCTAGTGGACTATACAAAGGAGCCACCTAATATCTCTGTGCATTGGATTCCTTACTGTGAAACAAAGATAGCAAATAAACCCACCTCTTGGTTTTGCTTTGATGACTAAATGAGCTGAGTGTAACAAGTTCAGCTAATGTTAGTTAGTCATATTATAATTATCCACAATGCAGTTTACTCTTCTCTTTATATATCTGGAATGGAATAAGATAATTTTCTTTGGTGTGCGAATTTTCTTTTAATGAATTAAACACATTAGGTATATACTTATGTGTAGAAGAATATATACAAACCTGAGATAGATTTAAATCTCTGGCAAAGAATGCCAAGTACAGAGGGCTATGGAATGTAAGAAAAGTAAATAATGAAAAAGCCCTCTGATAAGAATTTTTTTTTTTTAAATTATGACTCAAATGTGGCCAAATGGAGAACTGAATATTGTTTTGAAGTTTTCCAGGTTCCTGGAACTTCCAGCTGACAACTGCAAGCTGCCTGAGATCTCTCAAACAGTAAGCCCTATAAGGGCAAACACACAAAAAGAGCACAGAACATATGGCTTATTTTGTTGCTTTAACCCTAAACTTTGACTAGAAGTTTTGACTCCGTACTATTAACCAATTTAATTTTTTTTGATGAGTTAATATTTCAAAGTCATGGAAACACAGATTCAGCCAATTCAGTACACCAAAAGCCAAATCAAATTTGTTGTCAAGAAGAGGAAATGAGTAATTGATTAAATTAATTTTGTGTGTTTCCATTGATGGTCCCTGTGAGTTTTAGATAAAGCCTAAATAATGTCATTTTTTATTCTTTCTAGTTCCTACTTCAACACAGTGATATGTATCACTATACAGGCAAATTGCTTACTGCCCTAGGTGCTTTGATAAAGTCTTTGGGTCCCAGATTTGAAAGTAGATGCCCTTGTATTAGGGTGGATGGGAATGGTGGGTGGGGAGGAGGGTAGAGGGACATATGTCTTCAAGCATTTGACTCACTGATCTAAAGGAGTTTTTATTATTCTTTAAAGAAAAAAAAATCCTAGATTGTTGCTGATGTCTTTGAGCTTTGATGGCAGTGTGTAATTCTTTTTTTTTTTTTTTTTTGTACTTTAAGTTCTGAGGTACATGTGCAGATCTTGCAGGATTGTTGCATAGGTACACACATGCCATGGTGGTTTACTGTCTCCATCCCACTGTCACTTACATCAGCCATTTCTCCCAGTGTTATCCCTACCCAACCTCCCCATCCCCTGCTGTCCCTTCCCTGGCCCCACTCCCCCGAACATACCCCTGTGTGTGATGTTCCCCTCCCTTTGTCCATGTGTTCTCATTCTTCATCCCCTACCTGTGAGTGAGAACATACAGTGTTTGGTTTTCTGTTCTTGTGCCAGTTTGCTGAGAATGACGGTTTCCAGATGCATCCATGTCCCTACAAAGGACACGAACTCGTTTTTTATGGCTCCATAGTATTCCATGGTGTATAGGTGCCACATTTTCTTTGTCCAGTCTATCATTGATGGGCATTTGGGTTGTTTCCAGATCTTTGTTATTGTAAACAGTGCTGCAATGAACCATAGTTGTGCATCTGTCTTTATAATAGAAAGATTTATAGTCCTTTGGTTGTATACCCAGTAATGGGATTGCCGGGTCAAGTGGAATCTCTATTTCTACGTCCTTGAGGAATTGCCACACTGTCATCCACAATGGTTGAAGTAATTTACACTCCCACCAACAGTGTAAAAGTGCTCTTGTTTCTCCACATCCTTTCCAGCATCTGTTAACAAAATAGGAAAGAGGATACTGAAAGACTATTGATCAAAAATCAGAAAGAACGTGGGAAAAACACATGCTCTGAAAAGACTTCTGTTTTCAAATTCTTTCTTTCCCTCTTAATTACCAAGTCTGGTTAGTTAGAGGTAGAATAAGAAGAAGGTAGAAGAGAGAGGGTGAATACAGAATTATTGTTATCAATAAATATGTTTTCTTTGTATATTTTTGTGTGTTTTATTGTAATCCTGTAAAACTGGGGCTTAGTAGCAGGCAATTCTATAATAGATCACCAAAGCATTTCAGTAGTATAAATCATATTCTCATAATGCTTAAAATAGAATAAGAAAATATTTTAATAAGCACTAGAAAAATCCTAAATGTAAAACCAAGTAATGAAAAACTATAGGTTTAAAACAAAAACACTTTATAGTACAATAATTTGCTTGGCATCTTAATCAAATTATATGAAGATAGTATTATAAGTTCAGTGTGGAATTAGATAATTTCCTTGCCTAAGAAAAGGAATTCTTCCTAAGGTTCTTTCTCACAGGAGTTATGAATAGAAAAATATTAATGTCCTTCATATGTACTCTATTAAATAGTGCTTAGGCAGTGATGGAGAGGAAAATAGAAACTTTAAAAAATACATACTAAAAAGTAATGTAAAAATACTTTGTGTTGATCCACACTCACCCCGCAAATATCTGAGAGAGAGATCTAATTCTGAAGACATTCATGATTAAAATAAAATTTGTGAAATGCACCTGATAGCTAAGAAACAATTTGTAACATTAAACACACTAAATTACTATATAATTTTTAAAATTATTGATATTTAATTTATGTGTTTGATGAAAATATATGCAATGCTTCAATTATTTGAATACAATTATATTTTTTAATTTTCAGATCTTGTTAGTGGGAAAAAAAATAATGTCCTAGGAGCTTATAAAAACAATTTGTGGTTTCGGTTATATCATCTTTGATAGTTTGCCTAATTTCAGTTGCACAAAGAATGTAGTTTATACATATGTTTTCATTTTAAAAATTGTGACAGTGAATTTGTCAAACTAGAAGAAAAATCATTTTTTATTTAACAATATGTTAGGTTGGTTTATAACTTTAAAATATTTAGACCTATTATATGTAGGCTTCAATTTATATTCTTGCTCTGGGTCCCACAAATTTTAGAGGTGGATCTAATGTGAATACATTCTTGATTGTATTTTTTTTCCTTAGGCAAAGGAATTCTCTAGTTACACACAGAACTTCCAATGCAAAGTTCAGATAATTTAATTAAGATGCCTATTTTAGATGTGGTCTAATGTAAATACATTCTTGAATATTTGTTCATTACCTATTTTCTTAAAAATTTGTAGAATGGAGAACACATTTGTTTGTGTGTATGTGTCTGTGTGCGTGTGTGTGTGTGTGTGTGTATGTGTGTGTGTGAATTATTTAGGTCTGTGATATCCTAGCAAAATTACCTTTAGTAAATGAAAATATGGTTCACTCAATATTATTTATTATCTTGGTAACAGAACACCACTTTAAAAAATTTTTTTATTACATATATAAGTTATAGTGTTGCAAAATTGCAATGGGTTGAATTTGGCAAAGTGACTCCACAGGCCATGTACAGGAAGAGAGGAAATCAGAAGGAGACCTGGGGAAGTGGGCAGGAGAGCTGGAGGATGTGCTCTTTGGGCTCAGGGTGTATCAGTTGCCTCCTGCTGCAATTTAGTTGAGAACCAGTAAGAGCCTCTCAACTGGAAAATTTGGTGGAGGGCCCTCTATGAAATACAGATTTTTATATTTTTCAAAACAATGGTATTCTAAAAAATTTTACACAACCATATTTTTTTGTTTTTTTCTGAGACAGAGTCTTTGTCTGTCTCCCAGGCTAAGTGCAGAGGTGCGATCACAGCTCACTACAACCATAGCTTTCCAGGCTCTAGTGATCCTTATACCTCAGCCTCCCCAGTAGTTGGGACTGCAGGCATGCATGGCCACACACAGCTAATCCAGCTGTATTAGGCCCTTTTCATGCTGCTAATAAAGACATACCTGAGACTGGGCAATTTACATAAGAAAGAGGTTTAATCAGACTTACAGTTCCATGTGGCTGGGGAAGCCCTACAATCATGGCGGAAGACAAGGAGGAGCAAGTGTCATCTTAAATGGATGGCAGTAGGCAAAGAGAGAGAGAGTTTGTGAAGGGAAATTCCCCTTTTGAAAACCATCAGAATTTTTTAGACTTGTTCGCTAACACAAGAACAGCGCAGGAAAGACCCACCCCCGTAGCTCAGTCACCTCCCACCGGGTTCCTTCTTGGACATGTAAGAATTGTGGGAATTACAACTCAAGATGAGGTTTAGGTGGGGACACAGCCGAACCATATCACCAGCTTTTTTTTTTTTTTTTTTAATTTTGTAGACAGCCTATGTTGTACAGGCTGGTCTCTAACTTCTCTACTCAAACAATCTAAGGTGGTGGGATTACAGGTATGAGCCATGGCCCCTGACAAAACAGATTTGTATTACAAATAAACAACAAGTTAATGAAGTATGGAAAGAATAATAATCACCTAAAATTCCCTACCCAGAGAAAAACTACTATAGTAAGCTTTTGTATATATGTTTCTAGACATGTGATTATATATATTTATACACATATATACACACTTTTTATTGTATATTTTATTTCTCTTTTAATATACTGTGAACATCTATCCATGTCAATACATATCTATGTTAGTATTAGTATATGCATATACCATAATGTATTACCCTAAATTTATTTCCCATCCTTAGATATCTAAGATGGTTTTACTTCCATAAAATCCTGAGGTAGGCATACTTTTACATAAATCTTTAAAATCTTGTCCGTTTATTACCTTGATACATATTATGCAAAGTGGAATTACTGATTTCAAAATAAAGGGGTAAATTCCCCAATTCACTGCTAATAATCTCTTTACCAAATTGCCAATCTCAATGAAACTGACAAAAATTATTGTTTTGATGTTCATGACTAAAAATAATTTTAGATAAGCTTTCATATATTCATGCATATGTGCATTTATTTGTGAACTGTTGATTCATATAATTTCACTATTCTTGTTTGGTGTCTTCAACTTGTCCTTATTTATTTATGAGTGTACCTTATATGGAAAAAATATGAAAACTTTGTCTCAATTTCACAAATTGATCAATGCTCTGTTCACTGAAGAGATATGATAAGCAAAATAGACATGACGGCTGAGCTGAGTGCCTCACTAAATCAAGCCAAGGGTGATGAAAGAAAAAGAGTGTTGTTCTTCACAGCCGAAAAACTTTAACCTAGACAATTACATTTTCATTGCTTTTGAGTAAAAATTATCTGCCTTTATAATTCATACTGTTTTATTTTCCAATTTTTGTCTTAATATAATAAATGAATGCAGTTTATTAAAAATGTAAACCTAGTGATTGTGGTTTAAAAATTCAAATATTATTAAGTAGCTTGCAACAACCTGCAGTAGCACACCTTGCCTTGTTCCTCCTCACTGTTCTCCCACTGTATAGAAGCAGCCACCTTAACCACTTCAGCTGTTTAGTTATTTGTCTTCATATTTTTAAATAATACACTTAAACATTTTTTCACTTTTTAATATTCTAACTTCTGTGGGTACATAGTAGGTATTTATTTATGGGGTACATGAGATTTTTGATTTTCAAATTTAAGATACCACAAATTGATTTTGTGCTAAGAAAGATGAGCTTTAACTCTTACTCTAACTCTGTTTCATACAGACATACACAGTCCCAAATGCCTACACTTCTATATCTTCTCAAAATTGTGATTTTTGTTTAAATAGTTGTTCTGAGTTTCTAAGGTATATCCATCATCCAGGGTTTCTCAGTCTCAGCACTGTTGACATTTTGGGCTGGATAGGTGGTTGTTGTGAAGGACTATGCATGCATTGTAGACTGCTTATCAGCCTTTCTATCATATACCCACTGGATGCTAGCAGCACATCCCACATTTTGGTAACAAAAAATGTCTCTAGACATTACCAAATATCCCCTGGGGTGCAAAATTACCTCCAGTTGAGAAACATTACCTTAAGTGTATAGATAATGACTTGTTATTAAGTATTGTTCACTATGTAATTACACATAATACAATTATTTTATTTTCCATACAAGTATTTTGGGGTGATCTTGGCTCACTGCAACCTCCGCTTCCTGGGTTCAAGCAATTCTCCTGCCTCAGCCTCCTGAGTAGCTGGGATTACATGCATATGCCATGATACCCAGCTAAGTTTTTTTAAAATTTTTAGTAGAGATGGTGTTTCACCATGTTGGCCAGGCTGGTCTCGAACTCCAGACCTCAGTGATCTACCTGCTAACCCTCCTAAAGTGCTGGGATTACAGGGATGAGCCACCACAACTGGCCCACATTTTGTTTTTATTGGAGTTAATTGCATTGTGGGTTTTTTTTGCTTAGTTTTCTATATAAACTCACTGACAGCTACAAACACCTCCTAATATGTCAGAGGCATCAGTCAATCTATTAGTTCAATTTTCCCTTGGATGTACCTGCTCCAATGTGCTTTGGTATACAATTTTCACCTTGCAAATTTTCTCTCTGTTATTCTAACAGTTTTCTTTGGCTCACTACTTTTCTTTGACTCACTTTCTTTGAGCCCATTTCCTGGATTCAAGTGTATTATAAATTGCACTTGACTGCTCATAAGAGACACCAAAACAGCAATGGCTTCAACAAGTAATTCACTGAATTTTGACTGATATAGAAGTACTAGAGAGCTAGTTCTATGAAGTTATGATAGCTCCAAAACGTCTTCAGGGATTCTGGCTCCTCTTGTTTTTCTGTGACAGAACACTTAGGCATGGCCTCTCTTCTGAAAGTCATGAAAAGTTTGCTGGATCTTATATGTCACACGTATATTCAAAGTAGGAAGTGGGAGGAAGAGGTAGAAGACAAACAGCTCTTGTCGGCTGTTTGTTTCTCTTTGAAAGAACTATTTGAAAGTCTCAGTTGAGATGTTATCCCCCATGATTTGTGAAGTGAAATAGGGGATTCTGATGCAGGCTTTTGGATGGGCATTGCTGTCTGGACTAAGCTCAGTTGCATTCCTATGGAAGAGGAGGAGTGCGCGTTGGTAGTGCCATACCAAGGCTTTCTGTCTTTTTATTTACCAAGTTGGTAGAGCATATTCATTTGTATCTTCCTGAGACAGTTCTACAGTTTGAAAACGTCTTTAGTTCATGCTACACATACTTAATAGTTTGGTTTTATATAAAATTTGATATTAGAAATAAGTATGTTACCTTAGATTAAAATGTTGAAACCATTCCTTCATTGTCATTTGGGTTTCAGTGTTACTATTAAGAAGTCACATGTCATTCTGATTCCTGATTCTTTGTGATCTATTTTTTCTCCCTAGATGCTTTTAGAATGTTTTCATCATCTTTATTATTTTTAAATTTCATAACAATTATGTTGGCTTGGATCTTTTTTGTTCCTTGTGCTGGGTACACAGGATATTTTCAGTCTGGAAACTCAATTTCGTTTGGGAAATTTTTTTTCTAGTATTTCTTTGATAATTAACTGCCCTCTGCTTTTTAACTGTTCTGTTTCTTGATGTTAGAGCTCTAATTATTTGAATGTTGGAACATCTAGATTGATCCTATAATTTTATTTTATTTTTCTGTGTTTTAATTATTTTCTTTTTGGTTCTGTGTTTGTAATTTTCTCAATTTAAACTTTAACCTTTCTCTTGGATTTCTTAGTTCTGCTGTCCTGTTATATTTTCTTTCTTGTTCTCTGTTTCAGATTATAGCCATGTATTTTTATATTGTCACTGCAATAACTTCCATTATCTCTGAGAACATTAATAATAGAGGTTTAGTGTTTCATTTTGCTCTCTTCAGTACCTTGGAAGAGTACTGTCTCTAGTACTATCTCTCTCCAAGCTACTGGAGAGAGCAGAAGAAAATACTAAAACTTTATCATTACTGTTCTCTTGTTTTTTATTTTCCCTTTTGTATTCCTTTTCTGTTTTTCATTGAAGGATGATTTTCAAATATCTTGTGATGTTGTGATAGTCTATTTCTTTATGAGACTGAGAACTTAAAAAATGTTTGTGAGTTCTCTTTTTGTGCAAAGCCTGTCGTCTTTCTATAATACTATCCGGTAGGAACTTGACTATGTCATTTGGATAAGCCCAATGTCAGTATCTGTAAATCTGTTTTCTGGTTCTGATCAAAGTCTTTCTGGTTGAGTATTCTAATCTATTGCCCAGGAAAGGAGTGTGAACTTGGCTTTTTGGGTTCTAGGGATAGAGCAAAAGTGGGCTGGGAGTCTGTTTTTAGAATGCACAATTCAGTTAATTTTCTTGTTTTCAAAATGGTGCAATATTCCTACCCTTATCTGTGCAGCCTCATATCTATGGGTTAATGCTTTTCAAATATTCTAGAAATTTATTCCATGTTTCTGCATTTTTCAGGAAAAGAGATGAGGGTCTGAAATCTCTTTATAAAGGCTTTCAACACGTTTTCTTTTTTTGAGACCCATTTTTTACTTCCTCCTACACAAGTATCTGCACTTTGAGTTACTCAGTGTCTTGGCATTCTCTGGCTGAAATTGGCTTCTTCAGTTTTGTTTCCTCCCATGCAGGTCTTCAAGTTTCCACTGTCTTTCTTTACTAAAACAGTTATCACTCGTGAATCATATTTCTATCTTCTCTATGTCTTTATTGATATGCCTTATGTGCTCTGGTTAATACTCTCATTTGCTTTGCCCTGTGTCTTATCCGTGCTTATCGATTTATTTTAATTTTAGTGATAGTCCTGGAAACTTCAGGTATAACTCTGTCCAATCTGTCATGTTTATCAGGGTTTTCATTTATTTGGTATAACTACCATAGGTAATATGTATATGGTCTCAAGTATATGAGGAAAAGGGGCAATTTAATGTAATCAGGTTAATGCAGCAGTAAGAACTTTGCGTTGACTTCAAGGGCTGGTCTAGCTGATGGTGCTTTGTCAGTTTGTGTCACTAATTGTTTGCCCACAAACATGAGGTTGCATATTTCATCCCCACTTAAGGTGTCCTTTATCGTGATAGCTCATGTAACTGTTATCTTTATTCAACAAATCCAAGGTGCCAAGGTATGATAGATGCTCATTTGATTATCTGATAAAATGTAATTTGGAGCTAGTGTGCTTTTTATCTCTTCCACCTTTCACTTCTAAGCTAATTTTCACATTAGTTATCAAGAATAAGAAATATTTGAGTTATCTTACCTCATTTTTAGTCTGGGGTTGAAATTCAGCGAGAACCACTGGGAATCTCCCAAATAGCTCTTTCAGGTGGAGAAGCTCCAGCTGAACAGGTTAACCACACTAGCACAGCAAGACAATGTTAGGAAAAGAGAGGAGGAGTCGGGAAAAACCTATCTTCAGTAGTCAGAGTATATTTCTAATTTTCTAACATGTAACAAATATAGAGGATTCCCTATTCCAGGTATTTTTAGGAGTTACATTGCCTAACTTGCGAGGCACTATGCAACATGCCTTTGCTCATAAATTTAGTGAAATTTTCTTCTTCTTTGAATTATCCTGAATCTGTAGTACACTCTGCACTTTGCCTCAACTTAGTTCAATATCTGCCTATTAAGTGCAAGCCACTTCTGAGATGACACAGCATTTGTAATGCCATTGTGGGAATAAGTAGTTGCATTTGAATTTTTATTTCCATAATGCATCAGTGGAAAGCTACAGTAAAATATAATATGGTTTAATCCCTGAATAAAGGAAATTACTTCATTGCAGTCACTATACCCAGTATCTTAAAGACATGCTAACTCATATTATTAAAAGGTACATTGTATTGTATGTGTTAGACAATGTTTGATACCCCGTAAATAGATTATATTTTCTGGGTTAAGCCAAAACAAGATAATAACAGCAAAAAGATTTGGTTTTGAGTTTTCAGATGTTAAGGACAAAAAATAGAAATGCAGGAAAGTTTACTTTTTTTTTTTGACAATAAAAAGATACAAGGAAAACTTTTTTTCTTGGGAAATAATAAATTTGTTTTCTGGGTCTTTATGCGGAGAACATCTAGGAATAAAATCTTCAAACATAAAGAAACACTGTCCAAACTAATGGTTCCTGTATCGACCCTCAATAGAGGATAAGAACATTACATTAAGTTGTGTCTGAGTGAAAGCAATTCTTTGAAGGGCTGAGATAATGTGGTAAATGTGCTTTACCATCTGATGGCTTAATATAGGAATGGATCTTGGGGAATCAGACAAATGGATGTCAGCATACCCACTACGCTGCTTCCAGTACAATGAGTAGAAAGCAGCTTACGATTCTGCAGAATTTCTATTGGAAATTAAGTTCTTTCTTGTACATTCAGGAATACTGAGGGGTTATTTAACTCTGCAGTAATCATAGCTATATGGTATATTCCATACAATGGAAATTCTTTTATGTTTATACCTTGCAATGTACTCTTAGATTTATTTCCTTGGTATGAACAAAGATACTAATTCTTGATTTATTGCTCCTACAGAAAATTATGTTATTGTTGATATCCACAGAAAGCTGAACATCCAGAAAACAGATGAGTGAATTGGAAACATTTTTACATAGTTTTAAAACAACTTCCCAATAAAAATGATAAATTTAAAGATGTGTCAGCAATTTATAATATTATTATTTTCTTCCAAATTTAATGCTAAAAAATTTAGACAACATTATTTGGTTTTCTATATTGGAAATTAGAGTTGATTTCTCTAGATCTCTCTATATTCAATGTTTGTAAACCATACTGTGTGGCCATCTGCCTATCTGAATGAAGATACCTGGGGCATTTAAGGGGACCTATGACTCCTATTTTGCCCTCATCCTTTTTTTCCCCAGAAAGAACATGGTCAGCAGACTGAGTTTTGAAGAAATTCAATAATTCTTAGTTCAAAGACTGATAAATATGATGGAAAGGGAAGGGAGAAGAGAAAGTTCAGAAGCGATGCAGATGTTTGAAGCACACCTTATATCAAACAAATCTCCATACCTATTTTCCATCAAGCATAAAATACAGACATAAACTCATATTATTCTAACTGCTTATCACCACTGACTCATTTATCTATCTACCTGAACATACACATTTACATTATACAATATATGTAAAAGAATGTGCTTAATCCTTTCATTTTGTTGACTTCTTGTGGATCCACATATTTAGCATAAAATTTAACAAATTAACTTAGACAAAATTTCAATATATTTTACTTCTTTGCCAGTAACTGCAGCTGGAAGCTGGAACTAAATATGTACTTGTGGATGACCCCTTGTTCCAGAAAAGCAGTTTGTATTATGTTGTCAACCGGACTGAATGCATGTAAATGCAACATGTTTGGATTTTGATGTAGTAATTAGAGTCTTATCTCTAAAATAGACTTATCTCACTTCACACTCTTAAAAATACTTCAAGTTGTTGAGACCAAAGCAAGCTTATTGAAAAAATCTAAGTGCTTTTATTTCTGTGTGTTCTGGTCGCAGAGTAAAAGAACATCATCCAGTGAGTGTTAATAAAAATAGGTCTTAGAATTTATGAACTTTATTTGTGTTTGTAAGGTACATCTAGTGAGGTTAGAAGAGAAAGACTGGGCCATAGTCATTTGTATATGTATAATTGAGCTGTGAGTTCTTTAAAGGCAGTCTCCATAACATGTATGACTTTATCCTTAGCATAGTATTTTCATAAAAGAGAGGTTTCAGAAGTGCTTAGTGACTGAATAAACATCTCTAAAATATCTGGTCATCATAATTAATTTAATCTTTTAAAGTGACTTAATGAGCCATAGGGATAGCTTATGGTCAAATAAATTGGTGTTTATCATATGTACAACAAAAGTGGTAAAGGGACTTGTTTTCCTTCAGTGACAATTATTTATAAGACTTTCTACTCATCTGAATTAAAGTTTAAATCATGTAATAACTAAAATTTATGGAGTTTTATTTTCTTGTTGCTAGTTCGTTTGCTTCTCAACTGCATGATTTTTGAAAATCACTCTGAACTCAAAAAATAGATCCTATCTCATTAAAGATTCTGGATGACAAGCCCTTGATAGATAAATGTTAATGGCAGTTAGTTTTGGTTGTTTTTAATGTGCTTGCCAAGCATTAGAAACCTCAGTTTCTTTTAAAAATTTTCAAGTCTATTTTCACAGAAACTCTTAAAGATAGTCCAAGATGGTTATAACATCAAGGTCATTTTGCAAGAATAAAATTCTTTATTGAATTTAGTTAACCTGAAGATTCTGGTCAAATGCTAAATCAGATAGTTGCTTTTATTTTTTAAGGTTCCTTCCTGGGTTAGAATGCATTTGCTTAGTTTTTGATATCTGGGGTAGATAACTGGTGAATATTGGTGGTGTTTTAATACAGATATAACATGGTTATGTGGGGAGTGATAAGGTACAAAAGTTGCAGAATATTTTGTATTTATGCTTAATTTCTGGGAGTGAAGGAATTCATGGCACTGTAATTTCACTTCGGTGGAAGTAGAATCTGGAGAAAAACATCCCGATGCTTGCTTATCTTGAAAAGAAGAATTGGGGCACCTTCAGATAAAATGAGACAGTATATGTCAATTATTTGTAAGCTAAAAAATAAAGCAAATAAAATCATTTATATTTGCAGATGTTAGTTGTGGTAGTGTCAGGGATATAGGAGGATTTCCTAAAGTTTATTTTGTGACTAAAGAGCAGAGGCAACATTGCCTCCTGTTTAGAGTGTAAGCTTTGGAGTTACACAGCATTGGTTTTAATTCTCAGTTCTCCTCCTTATTAGTTGTATATACTTGGGTAAGTTGCTTTGTTTCTGGCCTTTATAGTTCCACAGTAAAGGGTAGCTGCTTTCATTAGCATCGTTAGCAACAATTAACTGAGGGTCTTTCTGGAATAGTTACAATATTTCAATCAGTGTTTGTGTTGAACATTTTTGGTTAAATTCAGGTTGAATGTTTTGTTAGGGTGAAGTCTTTGTTCTGTGATTTTTTCCTTGCCCAATTAGCTAGATATTATTTACTGTTAGTGAGAAAAGACAGAAATCTTAAGGATTAGAGATACAAGCATTTGCATATTACAGTCCATTTTTGTTAGATATTTTAATAGAAGACACTTTTTTTTTTTTTTTCCTTTTTTCTCCTGGCCTAGGAGAAATTTTGGACATGCATTCAGCAAAATAGTGATGGTAGCTGAGCGGGAGGTTGTGACTGCATGATCCCAGAGGTGCCCCCTATTGGTCAATGTCTTGGGACATTCAGTTTGGGTTTCCCTTCTGGGGGTGTGTTCAATCTTTTGGCTTCCCTGGGCCACATTGGAAGAAGAATTGTCTTGGGTCACACATAAAATGAACTAACAGCAATAGCTGCTGAGAAAAAACAAAACACTCAAAAAAAGCAACTCATAATGTTTTAGGAAAGTTTACGAATTTCTGTTGGGGCTCATTTAAAGCAGTCCTGGCCTGCATGTGGCCTGCAGGCTGAGGGTTGGACAAGCTTGCTCAGATAAGCCTGGTTAATTTTACATAATGGGAGCAGGTAAAGTTGAATGTGGAGGAGCAAGGTCTGGAGGTTTCTTCCTTACTTTTTTATATTTTAAGGGTTATGGAAATAATATATAAAATGATAAAGTCCAAAAAATATATGCTTCATCAATTCCTGACATTTTATATTGAGACTTAACTATTTGATTCTGAGGTCAGAAATCCTAGCTTTGTTGTTTTTAGCTGTAGGACCTTGTATGAGTTACTGAAATTTTCTGAACATAGTGTCTTCATCTATAAAATGTTAATACTATTTCCCACATTGTTTTACGTTTGATCTAGAACACTATCACTTAGGTAATGCAGGGAAATGCTTGATTCTATGCAGTCCATAATGTCTGTTCAGAAAAGAATTGGTCTCTGAACAAAGGTTTTGAGGATTGAGAAAGCAAAAAGACATCCAATACTTCTTTAGTGACCACTTATGTATTTGAGGTATAATGTTGGACAATTATTGTATACATTTATCTCATTTAATCCACATAGCTTGTGTTAAGTAGGTCTTATTACCTTCATTTAACGAATTGAGAAAATGGAGTCCCAGGCTGGTTAAGTAACTTGTTAAGTTACACAGCTAGTGGCTGATAATGCCAAACAGTTGCTTACTTTGTCTATTATCAGGCACTAAATTCTATTCCGATAGAATTACTGTATTCCTGAGTCTGTCTTCTTTGCTGTCACTAAAATATCTTTATTGTTTTTTATTGATTGATGTATTCCTTCTTCTGTCAAGCCTATGTGCTTACATTATCCTATATACCTTCTTGATTTAAGGCTGATAAATATGTATCTGTCCATTTTAACTGTCAGAAAATCCATGCTAATGATTTTCTGGTAATGATTATAATGATTTAGCAAGTATAGTAAGAAGCGATGTGATTTACACAGGTTATTTTACAGCATTATTGTTTAAGTTCAAAGGCAAACATCCATTTTATGTGCATTTAATAAGTAAAAGACCAATGTTATCATATTTCTTGATAACCTCTTGAAAAGACATCAATGTAACAGAGATTTATTAATATTTTTCTCATTAAATCACATACAGCTTTATTCTACTCAAAGGTAAGTTCTTCTTATCTATGGAGGAATCAGATATGGCTGAAAGATGAAGTTATTCATAGATGCCAGGGAATATTAATAATATGGCACCCAGAGTGGAATTATTGTTATCTCTGCATCCACCTGCCAAAAGACTTGCAGTGAGGGCACAGAACGCCAGAAATCCTGCAGCTGTACTAGTATGACAACTCTAAAATGATTTGAAAGTAGAAAAAAGGAGAATTATTGAATTTTGAGATATTCTGATATGTCAGTTCTAGCCTTGGCCAAATCAAATTTTTCATAGAAAATTGAGAATTCAGACATGCAATAGGTTAAATTAATTTATCATCCTCCCTCTCCCATTTGTGGTATAATTTGTATTTTCCATTTGAAAATGGTTGGTAGGTATTGTAAAGCAAAGATTTCATAAACTTAACTAGACAAACCTCTTATATAAAAATGCGAATAAATTTGGTTAAGTAACTTCTTAAGTCACACAGCTAGTGGCTAATAATGTATCAAACAATATTTAAGCTTAAAATCCTTCAAAATCTTAATGTGTCAAGATAAGCAACACAAAAATAAATTGCTTTTTATTTTTCAGGTTATAGAGAACATAAAAATAAAATTGCCAATTATTCCAGAGTTTTACTTTTAATGCTCCATGGATAGTACCTAGGAACCAAATTCTTAAACTTTTGCTTACCTCTCATTGCGCAGACTTTAGGTAGACTTGGGAAAACCAAAGATGATCTTTGCCCTTTGGGTGTTGTGCCTTTCAACCCTTGCTCTTTACCAGTTGCATACCCTGCCCAGATCTCAGCAAATGACACAAGTTCAGCAAGAACAGGAGTGGTCCAACAAAAATTCTCTCAACATTTTACCTTACTCCCCATAAATTTACCTACCTCTGTATTCTCGAGCTACAAAAGGAGAAGCATCAAGGCTGACTCATTTTCTGGTGCTCTGTATCCCATTCTCTCCTTCCACCTCAATTTTATTATTCCGTCTATAATTCTTTGCTTTCTTCTTTGTCATTACTCTATCTCTTTTCACTGGCTTTTTTCAATTTATAAATATTTATTCATTTATTCACTCAACAAATATTTACTAATCTACTCAATGATGGGCTCCTTTCTAGGCACTAAAGATAGAATGTTGAATGAATAAACAGTTAAATTCTGGCAGGAGGAAGACAAGATAAGTAAATATAAGTATAGCAGATGGTGATGGGCACTACTGAGGGGTTCATTATTAATATGGTGGTCTGAAAAGGCTTGATGGAGAAGATAATTTTGCAGAAAGATAGTTGTACAAAGGAGGTAAGAATATGAAGCATGCAGATCTGGGGAAAGAGAATTTTATCAGAAGTAATAGTGTAAAGCTCTAAAGAGAGGCACATGCCTGCCAAGTGTAAAGAATGTGGCAGTCAAAGTGGCTTGAACAATCAGTGAAAGAATATTAGGAGGTGCATTCAGAGAGGTAAAGGAGGTGGCACAGATCATGCAGGGCTTTGTAGCCAATTATATGGCCTTTAAAAGCTTTGATTCTAAGTGAGAAAGGGAGCCATTAGAGGGGTATGAGCGGGGAAAGGTGTGAGCCGAGTTGGTTTATATCAGTATCCTCTAGCTTCTGTGTGATAGCTTCTCTGGCATCTCCAAAGGTCATGGAGGGGTGAGGGCAGAAGCAGAAAGATTAATTAGAAGGGCATCACAAAATCCAAGAAAGAGTTGAGGTTGGCTTGGACAAGAGTGGTGGTGGTAGAGTTGGTAAGAAGTGGTCATAATATGGATATTTTTACAATAGAGTCCGTAAGATTTGGTGATAGTTAGGGTATATGGTACGAAATTGTAGACTGAAGAATGGCATAGCCTTACTGGGACTTCTGTTGTACACTGGAATGTGGAAAGCTGGAAAAAGCATGGCTCTCATGCTCACAACAGGAAAAATGTCTGATGATTTACAAATTTACACCTTCTGTTAAATTCATCCGAAAGCTGATTTTGCAGAGCCACTGATTTCTCTGAAATCCAAGCGAATGCAGGTGTCTGCAAGGAGATATATTACACACGTATATGCATAAATGGATAAGATTCACCAGATGCTATAAGAGGAATTTAGCTAAAATTGTTAAGGAATTGGAAAGGACTAAGTGTGGACCAGAAGAGAATATAGAACCCCTGAGGTCCAAAGTTACTAGGGAATTTGCACCCAGTTATAGGCTGTCCTTCATGAACCTCACTGGGTACTTACAAAAAGATTGGTGGGAATTTTAAGAAAGTGTCCCTCTTGGTGTAGGCTTGGAGGGGAGTGAAGAGCAACTACCTTGAGAAAGGGACAAAAACTTCCTCAGGTTTTTCTCCTTTATATCTTATTAACCTTCTGGGGCTGGAGGTGACAGTGGGGCAACAAATACCGTCACAGTTACGATACTTGTATAAACCATTTCTCTTGGAAGAAGGGGAAAGAAAAACCTTATAATCTGGGGGGAGGTGAAAGAGTATGAACTTTCATTTGGTAAAAATTAGATATAAAATTTAAATTTCTGTTAGAAATAGTTTTGGGCCTGAGGAACTGGTAGAACTCAGTAAGTTAAAACTGTGAAGATGTAGGGAGGGTAGGATTGGTGCATATGATCAATAGTTTAGTTTTTTCGTGCATTAAAAAAATATAATCCTTACACAAGCCCACAACTCTTTGTTGACTTGCCTGGGATCTCCTCTAGCTATGCTTCTAACATCTTCACATCCCGTGGCTAAGGGTTAACAGAGAACTGTTATTAAATCCTCTGCTCCACACTCTGTTGGCTTTAGCTCATGTTTTGAGACATGCTCCTGTGTTTTTTGCTTGAGATGATCTTACTTTCCTTATCTTGACTCTTGGTATTGCTTTAGGACTTTTGCTAAATCGTCCCTGACTGCTTTTGTTCCCCACTGCTTAGAATGGAATGCTCCAGCCAACCAAGATCCTCAGAACCCTTAAACGGCTGCCTATATGCAACATTTTGTAGTAAGGTCTACCCAGAAGAATCATTTGCTCTCAGGTTTACACTCGTATTGTAGCTCATTCATGATTAAATGAGGTATAATATGCAAAGAATTTAGTGCAATGATTGCCGTGTTGTAAGCTTGTAATAAATGCTAGTTGTTTGCATTAATATAACTATTTTTCTTATCTTTTTCTTGTTATTATTACATTGCTGTATTTGTTCCACTTCACCTTTTGGCTTTTTTCTTACAATCTGTTTTGTCTTGTTATTCACTGTTGATAAATATGATCATTAGCTCCCAAATTATTCAAGTTCTAAAACTGGAGTTGTCTTATATTTGTGTATCTTTCTCTAGCTTCCTCCAGTCATTAACTACTATGAAGTCTACTTCCTGAATACCTATAATATTTTCCTCATCCTTTCTATTCTTATTGCTCTTATCTCTTCATACTTACATGAGCATTGTAATAGTCTGCCAATTGAATTCTTATTCTCTAAAGTATCTCCTACCAAAACTTCATAAATATATTTCTAAGATACAAATATGAGCTCATGTTTAAAATACTTTATTCATTCTCAGTAGGAAGATTTGTGAAGCCTGTCATTGTATCCTCTTTCAGTAACCATCCCTGTATCTGATTACTTCAACAAATGCACTCATCAGTGCCACACTATTTGCAATTTTTCCAGTTGTTTATGTCTTTTTGCTTCTGTGTGTATGTGTGTACACATTTGAATAGGACAGTATTTCCAGTTTGTTGGGGTGAGCACAACTGAAATGCTACCTCATGTGTAAAGCCTTCACTGATACTGATATTCTGTTTCTCTAGTGACAGCACTTCATGTATTTCATCTTATGTGATACTCTATTTGGTACTTAATTGCATTTTAAAATATTCATGTGTCTATTTTCTTCACTAGATTGTGAGTCCCTTGAATTTAGACATGGCTGGATTCTTATTAGTCTGTTTCTCTAACCTGTGGTTCAACACTGGAAACATGTAAGATTCACTGTAAAAATTACTGATTGAGAAATGCAAATCAAAACCACATTGAGATACCATCTCACGTCAGTTAGAATGGTGATCATTAAAAAATCTGGACACAACAGATGCTGAAAAGGATGTGGAGAAATAGCAACATTTTTACATTGTTGGTGGGAGTGTAAATTAGTTCAACCATTGTGGAAGACAGTGTAGTGATTCCTCAAGGATCGAGAAATAGAAATACCATTTGACTCAGCAACCCCGTTACTGAGTATGTACCCAAAGGATTCTAAGTCATTCTATTATAAAGACACATGCACATGTATGTTCATTGTGGCACTGTTCACAATAGCAAAGACTTGGAACCAATTCAAATGCCCATCAAGGATAGACTAGATAAAGAAAATGTGGCACATATACACCATGGAATACTATGTAGCCATAAAAAAGGATGAGTTCATGTCCTTTGTAGGGACATGGATGAATACGGAAACCATCATTCTCAGCAAACTGACACAAGAACAGAAAACCAAACACTGCCATGTTCTCACTTATAAGTGGATGTTGAACAATGAGAACACATGGATACAGGGAGGGGAACATTACACAGTGGGGCATGTTGGAGGGTGAGGGGGCTAGGGGAGGGATAACATTAGGAGAAATAATGTGGATGACAGTGGAACGGATGCAGCAAACCACCATGGCATGTGTATGCCTCTGTAACAAACCTGCATGATCTGTACATGTACCTCAGAACTTAAAGTATAATAATAAAAAATTATTGATTGAATAAATATTATAAATTGAATAAATAGAATCTATTGAGTTATGTTCACTAATCATCCATTAATCTTTCCATACTAATAATTCCATACTGCATTGAAATTAAATGCAGACAAGTGATGTAATTTGGACATTTGTGCCAGCAAATGTAATGTTGAAGTGTAATCTGCAGTGATGGAGGTGGGGCCTGGGGGATCTGTTTGGATCACGTGAGCATGTCTCTCATGAATGGCTTAGTGCCATCCCCTTGGTGATAAGTGAGTTCCCGTGAGATCTGATTGTTTGAAAGTGTGTGGCACCTCCCTTTCTCACTCATGCTCCTGCTTTCACCATGTGATGAGCCTGCTCCCCCTTTATCTTCTGTCATAAGTAAAAGCTCCCTGAGACCTCCCCAGAAGCTGAGCAGAGGCTGGTGCCATGCTTGTATAACCCACTGAACCATAAGCTAATTAAACCTCTTTTCTTTATAAATTACTCAATCTCAGGTATTTCTCTATAGCAACAAAAAAGTGGCCTAATACAACAAGGATCAACTCTGAAAATTCATTCAAATTATTTAGATGTAGAAAATATACTGAATATTATGCAGTTTTTCATTTTCAAAGCATTAACTTTATTTTTTTTCCCATTTATTTATTTTATTGCATTTTAGGTTTTGGGGTACATGTGAAGAACATGCAAAATTGTTGCATAGGTACACACGTGGCAGTGTGATTTGCTGCCTTCCTCCCCATCACCTACATCTGGCATTTCTCCCCTTGCTACCTCTCCCCAGCTTCCCACCCCCCAACGTCCCTCCCCTATTTCCCCCTAACTGACCCCAGTGTGTAGTGCTCCCCTCCCTGTGTCCATGTGTTCTCATTGTTCAACACCCACCTATGAGTGAGAACATGCGGTGTTTGATCTTCTGCTCTTCTGTCAGTTTGCTGAGAATGATGGTTTCCAGGTTCATCCATGTCCCTACAAAGGACCCAAACTCATCGTTTTTTATGGCTGCATAATATTCCATGGTGTATATGTGCCACATTTACCCTATCCAGTCTATCGTCGATGGGCATTTGGGTTGGTTCCAGGTCTTTGCTATTGTAAACACTGCTGCAATGAACATTCGTGTGCACGTGTCCTTATAGTAGAATGATTTGTAATCCTTTCGATATATACCCAGTAATGGGATTGCTGGGTCAAATGGAATTTCTATTTGTATGTCCTTGAGGAATCGCCACACTGTCTTCCACAGTGGTTGAACTAATTTACACTCCCACCAACAGTGTAAAAGTGTTCCTATTTCTCCACATCCTCTCCAGCATCTGTTGTCTCCAGCTTTTTTAATCATCGCCATTCTAACTGGCGTAGGATGGTATCCCAATGTTGTTTTGATTTGCATTTCTCTGATGACCAGTGATGATGAGCATTTTTTCATATGTTTGTTGGCCTGATGTATGTCTTCTTTTGTAAAGTGTCTGTTCATATCCTTTGCCCACTTTTCAATGGGCTTGTTAGTTTTTTTCTTGTAAATCTGTTTTAGTTCTTTATAAATTCTGAATATCAGCCCTTTGTCTGATGGGTAAACTGCAAAAATTTTTTCCCAATCTGTTGGTTGCCGATTCACTCTAATGATTGTTTCTTTTGCTGTGCAGAAGCTGTGGATTTTGACTAGGTCCCATTTGTCTATTTTGGCTTTTGTTGTCAATGCTTTTGGTGTTTTGGTCATGAAGTCCTTGCCTACACCTATGCCCTGAATGGTTTTGCCTAGATTTTCTTCTAGGGTTTTTATGGTGTTAGGTCTTATGTTTAAGTCTT
>NW_022436966.1:16470698-16614714 GCF_009761245.1 Sapajus apella | reverse complement strand
AAGACTTAAACATAAGACCTAACACCATAAAAACCCTAGAAGAAAATTTAGGCAAAACTATTCAGAACATAGGTGTAGGCAAGGACTTCATGACCAAAACACCAAAAGCATTGACAACAAAAGCCAAAATAGACAAATGGGACCTAATCAAACTCCACAGCTTCTGCACAGCAAAAGAAACAATCATTAGAGTGAATCGGCAACCAACAGAATGTGAAAAAATTTTTGCAGTTTACCCATCTGACAAAGGGCTGATATCCAGAATTTACAAAGAACTAAAACAGATTTACAAGAAAAAAACTAACAAGCCCATTCAAAAGTGGGCAAAGGATATGAACAGACACTTTACAAAAGAAGACATACATCAGGCCAACAAACATATGAAAAAATGCTCATCATCACTGCTCATCAGAGATGTGCAAATCAAAACAACATTGAGATACCATCTCACGCCAGTTAGGATGGCGATCATTAAAAAATCTGGAGGGGGATGTGGAGAAATAGGAACACTTTTGCACTGTTCTTGGAAGTGTAAATTAGTTCAACCATTGTGGAAGACAGTGTGGCGATTCCTCAAGGACCTAGAAATAGAAATTCCATTTGACCCAGCAATCCCATTACTGGGTTATATCCAAAGAATTACAAATCGTTCTACTATAAGGACACATGCACATGAATGTTCATTGCAACACTGTTTACAATAGCAAAGACCTGGAACCAATCCAAATGCCCATCGACGATAGACTGGATAGGGAAAATGTGGCACATATACACCATGGAATATTATGCAGCCATCAAAAACGATGAGTTTGGGTCCTTTGCAGGGACATAGAGGAACCTGGAAACCATCATTCTCAGCAAACTGACAGACGACCAGAAGATCAAACACCGCATGTTCTCACTCATAGGTGGGTGTTGAACAATGAGAACACATGGACACAGGGAGGGGAGCACTACACACTGGGGTCAGTTGGGGGGAAATAGGGTAGGGATGGTGGAGGGTGGGGAGCTGGGGAGAGATAGCAAGGGGAGAAATGCCAGATGTAGGTGATGGGGAGGAATGCAGCAAATCACACTGCTACGTGTGTACCTAGGCAACAATTTTGCATGTTCTTCACATGTACCCCAAAACCTAAAATGCAATAAAATAAATAAATGGGGAAAAAAAATTTTTATTAGTGTGCACCATACATTTGTGGAGTGTTGATAATAAAATTTCTCAGTATGAGTATTTTCAATGTGGTTCATCTTTAGGATTTACTCATCAGAAATGCACCACCAAATAACATTGACTTATTGAGTCACATAAATTCTGAAGGTTTGAACCCCTTTGTATCTAAATGCGATGGCATCTGTTGAGATGGATAGGATAATTCTCTGGATGGTATTGCTTGGTTACCTAGCAATCAGTCACCTGATATGTTTGGGGAATCAGGCAATGAGCAAAAATTCTGACTAAAGAGAAGCCAGAACATCTTTACAAATGATAAACGCATATACAGTAACAACTGTTTTAGCTTTTGCTTGGGTATATGAAGTATTTGAAACACGTCAAGAGGACCTTTGGATAAGCTGCACTATTTAGAAAGAGGAATCTGGCAAGAGTTACATTAAATTGCTCATATGATGGTTTTGAAAGATAGAGATCATATTCTAGGGAGATGTCTAAGAATCCAAGATGTCTAGTGACTACTAAATAAACTGTAATGACCTTGGTAAATGACATTTTAAAGAAATGTTCTTGGGCATTATTCTCTGTAGAAAATTTCAGCTTACATGAATGATTACCCTTAATTAAGTAAGATAAGGAAATAAATAGTTTTCTACTCAGAGAAGAGTAAAAAACATGATCGTCACAAGGACGGCATTGATAATTTGGTTTAAACATGCCATAGATTTTTTTTTAAAGGAAAGGTTAGAATGAATAAATACTTACTGCTTCAGATGAATTCCCATTATATAGAGTCCTCTTCTAGAAAATTTGTGACTTCTTGGTGTAGTAGTTTTGTGACAGAAATAAGGAAGCCATCTAACATGACATTGCCAAATATACTGCTACTGCATTAGAGTTATAATTATGCTAAAATTCTTAGGCTAGTTTCTGTAACAGTAAGCATGAGCTATAATTCAAACTTTTCTTTAACAATGAATTGCTGATGAATAACTGAATCTAATAATTTAGTGGAATAGTAATTCCCACTGCTCATGATTTTTAAAAATCCTCCTTAGAGTAAGGTAGGGTAAAAATAAATATACAATATAATAATTGGCATATATAATAAATTTCTGTAAAAACCATCTTCAAAATGTATATAAAGTATTATTTTCTAAAACCTCTAATCCAGAATGTTATCTGTCTAAACATATTACAAAAAGTGTTTCAGAGCATAGGTATTTTTATCTCATTAATATTAAACTTAATGGCCAGACATGGTAGCTCATGCCTATAATCTCAGCACTTTGAGAGGCCAAGGTGTATGGATCACCTGAAGGTGGGAGTTCAAGACCAACCTGGCCAACCTGGTGAAACCTCATCTCTTAAAAAAAAAAAAAAAATATATATATATATATATATATATATACACACACACACACACACACACACACACACATATAAATTATTTACATTTAAATTAAGTTTAATGTTTAATCTTTAAACAATGAATATTAGGGTTTTTAAAATTGAGATACTCATATAACAAAGTTTATAATTTTAATAACTTAAAGCATATAACTCAGTGTTTTTAGATTAACAAGTTTGTATAATTATCACCACTAATTTTAGCATATTTTCATTATCCCAAAAACAAGCCATATATTTATTAGCAATCATTCCCATTATTCCCTTCTGCCAAGCTCATGGCAAGCACTAGTTTACATTCCATTTAAATGGATTTGGTTATTCTGAATACTTCAATAAAATAATATATGTAATATTATTTGTTTGATTTCTTTCTCTTAGCATAATATCTTCAAGTTTCACTCAGGTTGTAGTGTATACTAGTTCTTCAATCATTTTTATAGCTGATAGTATTTCACTGTATGTATAAACCAGATCTTGTTCATCCATTCATTGGCTGATAGATATTTGGGTTGTTTTCATGTTTTGATTATTATGAATAATGCTGCTATGTTTACTCACATACAGGATTTTGCTTAGACATATGTTTTCATTTCTCTCAGTTCTTTACCTATACAATTGCTGGATAATATGTTAACCCTATATATAGCTTTTTAAAGAACTGCAAAATTGTTTTCCACAGCAGTCGCACCATTTTGGGTTTCTGCCAGCAATGCATGAGGGTTCCATTTTATCTGCATCACTCTCAACACTTTGTGAATGGCCATCCATATTCTTCAGAGAAATGTTTATTCAGAACTGCTGCTCAGTTTTAAATTGGGTGGTCTTTTTGTTGTTGATTTGTAAGAGTAGCTTGTAGTAAGTTTTGAAAATTGGAAAATGTGACTCCTCCAAGTTTGTTCCTTTTCAAGATTGTTTTGGCTATTCTGTGTTCCTTGGAATTCCATATGAATTTTAAGACTAGCCTGTCTAAATCGGCAAAAGAAAAAGGAAGTTGGAAATTCATAGAGGGTACATTGAACCTGTGAATCAATTTGGGAATTATTGACATCTTGACAATGTTAAGTCTTTCAATTTATAGACATGGAGTATCTCTCCATTTATTTAGGATCTCTTTAAAGTTTTTCAAAAATATTTTGCAGTTTTCAGTGTACACGTGGTAATTCCTTGGTTAAATTCATTTAAATATTTTATTCCTTTTGGTGTCTTAGTAAATAAAATTATTTTCTTGATTGCATTTCTTGATTGCAATTAGTATCACTACTAATTTATAGAAATTCAACTGATTTTTGTGTTAATCTTATATTCTGCAATCTTGCTGAACTTAATACCTACTTCTAATAATTGTTTTGTGAATAATTCAGTTTTTTATTGTGTAAAATTATGTTATCTGTGAATGTAGTTATACTTCTTCCTTTTCAGTCTAGATGTGTTTTCTTTTTCTTGCCTCATTAACTTGACTAGAACTTATAGTACAATGTTAAATTGAATTGTGGAAAGTGAACATCCTTGTTTTATTCCTGAAATTAGAGAGAGAGCTTTCAGCCTTGCACAATTAAGTTTGATGCTAGCTATAAATATTTCATAGAGGCTTTTTATCACACTAAGGAAGTTCTCTTTTCCTATTTTGTTGGGTGTTTGTATCATAAAAATATTAGAATATTGATGCTTTTTCTCCATATATTTGAAAGGACCTTGTCATGTTTGGCCACTTAATTATCTGTGCTATTAATGCTATTATCAGATGTTGATTAGACAAATATTTTCTTAGTTGGCTGGAGCCAAACTGTAATCTCTCATGGGCTCTGTGTTTGTGTTTGGGGCATGCCTTCAACACTAAGCAAAGGAGTTTACAACTGTCTGATCTTTTATTACTGCTTGTGTAGAGCCTTAAGATTAGCCAGAGGTGAGAATGTAGGGCCTTCTTTTGTATTTTCTGAGTATGTGAACAGTCTTGGTCATGAATACAGCTTTCTAGGTTTTCAATAAGATATTGGAGCTCTTCAAAATATTCGTTCCTCAAAATATCTCCTCAGCCATTTCTTCCCAAGTTTTTAAATTACTTTATTCTTTGTCCCAACTGTTATCGATTGGGAACCATGCCTAATGCATTAATTATGTAATTTGACAACAAATCTTTCCTGAGATAGTCACCGAAGCAATGCAAAAATTCTAAGTTAGGTAAGGTAAAGGCAAGCCCTTTGATTCAAGGATCCACAAGACAGGTCAACTGAACAACCACGTTCTTTGTTAATGAGATCTGTTCTGTTCTCTCTGACATTGCTGTTTGTACAAAATTTGGAAAGTGAGCTTTTATCATTAAGGTTATATTTGAGTCAGATGTTGAATAATGGGACCAGAATAATTTAAACCACCACAAAACTCTTTCTTTACCAAGATTCCACTAGGTTTGTCTTAAGTATTCCCTTAGTTGCTCAAGCTTCTGGTTAATTCCTGGAATTCCAAAAATATTGTCTATAACATATATCACCAGTGTTTATTGGTTTCATGGAGAGATAAACTTTTGTCCTTCCTTACTTTGCTGTTTTCATTAGCAACACCCCTTTTAAGATTCTTAATAAGTAATATTGAATATCTACTAATGAGGATTCAAACTGAAACATTAATTTCTTGACTTAGTATATATGTTTATTGTAAAATGAAACAGAAACATATAATCTACATCATATTCTATGCTTTGGTTCCTTTTTACCTCTCACTAATTGGAAGTAGAACTTATGTACTTATCATGTAGTTATAAATTTGTATGTTCTCTGCATATGCTGTTCTTTTAAAAAGTATATTTTAAATGTTCAGAGATATTGAGAATAACCTGGGGTCAAATGGCTAGTAATTGTCCAAAGTGGAATTACTTCTAAATTATAGTTTCCCTAACACCATACATTTGAAAATTATGTGTACATGCTTGGGTGACACATGCTTACTGAAGGAACCATTTCCCTAATTAAGTGGCTTACGGAATTAGTGCAGTGCAATTCTGAAATGTTACCCCAGCCTATCATCTCTGGAGGACACCCATTAAAATAATTCCTTAATGTAACGGTATAAATGGATTCTCCAATATTTTAGGCTTGTCTCTGAGGAAGAACTTGCCTGAAACCTTTGATATTTTATATTCAGAGAGTCTTTTTGATCTTTTCTTGGTTATGCCAATTTTGCATGATATTCCCCAGTCAGTAATAATTCTATCATATTAAAGTCACTCTGCTTTGTTCTTGATGGTCATGAAAGAATATTTGTTTTAGCCAAATTAATTGCCTGTGGAATAAATGCAACTATGGGGTTAGTCTCTCTGAAAGGCTTAAAAGTTAGTTTCCATCTAAATTTCAAGTATCTCTTTAAGGCTTTATTTCCATCTTTGGGGGAAAACAAAAGTCATATTTCTATATAAAATTTATGTGTATCAGGGTTTGGAGATACCAAAATGCATAAGAAGTCCAGACAACCAAAGAGAACAGAATGTGCTTGCTTTAAAAATAAGCTATTGCTATTTGAGTTGTACAGGAAATGAAATACCTCCATCTATTGTACTGAAGAGTGGTCAGTGTTTTGAATCTCTGTGGGAGCAGTAATCAGAAGCATTCTTTTGTAGAAAAGAATGTCTGGATAGATGGTAGGGAAAAATAGGTTTTAAACCAGATCCTTTTGTCTTGGTTGGCTAATCTGTTTTTAACTCTCTACAGGATTATTGTGAGTATCTTTGGGGAATAAGTATCAAAGATATTTTATTTTATTTTATTAAATTTCATTGAAAATGAGTAATGCAGGTTTTGTTTTCCCCAAGAACCTAAAATACAATAAAAAGAAAGAAATTAAAAAAAAAACAAAGATATTTTAAAACCTACAAACTGAACCATAGATATAAGTATTTTTATGACCCATATCACTAATTTTAATAATTCTTGAGAGAGTGTAGCTATGCGTCATATCAGGTAGAGAGGTTGAGAGGAGATTCCCCAGTGGCCCCTTCTCTTGTAGTTTGTCGGCAATCACAGCCTCTTTTCCAGCCCTGTAATTAGAAAGGGAGAGGAAGTCATAATTCTTAGAAAATACTCCTTCTAATTCAGATAATATGTTAGAGGTTCAATGGAGACAAAGTAGACTAATGTATATTATTGTTATAAAAATGTGTATTCATTAGGTTTCTGTTTGTAATAGAAACTGAAATGGAAGCACCGTCGGCCAACCAGGAATGTTTGAGTCCTGTAGCCAAATCTCGAGAAGAACAGTGTTGGAGATGGCACAGGGATGGCTGGACTCTGGGTTTAGATGCCATCAGAATTTCCTCAACATTTGACTCTGATTTTCTCTGCATATTGGCTTCTTTACTTGCTAGGGTATGGCCATCAGCAGGTGTATGGCTGCATGCTAAGAGCTCCACAGCCAAAGAGGAAAATGAGCTGTTCTCTATCAGCTTTATTTAAAAAAAACTCCGAGAAAAGATTCTAACAGGAATATTTTTGTTCTAGACTTACCTCTTGGGACAACTTGGGGGAAAGGTACAGACAACTATTTGCATCTTGGGCTGGTTTCTGAGAGATTGAGTGAAAAGAAAGAGGGAAAATGAAAAGGAAAAAGCTGGTCAAAGGTGAAATTCTGAACTAAGCAGTTGACTTATCCAATGTCTATTATATTAGGTATGATCAATAAATGCAATCAAGAAACTTTTTCTGAAAAATTTTGTTTTGCAAGGACATATGACCTCTATTATCACTATTCAGCTCCTCTGTTGGAACATGAAAATAGCCATAGACAATACTTACATGAATAAGTGTGGCTGTGTTTCAATAAAACTTTATTTACAAAAGAGGCAGCAAGCCAGATTTGGCCCACCAACTGTAAATCACTGATTTCTGATGTAGAGTATCAGTTCCTAACACATTCATAAGGTAATATCTACTTCCTCAAACTTAGGCAAATTCCTAATTCTTTAAAAAGATTTTAATTGTGGCAAAATACCAAACATAAAACTTAACATCCTAACCATTTAAAAGTTTACAATTCAGTAGTGTTAAATCTTTCTACATTTTTGTATAACTGATCTCTAAAACAC
This sequence comes from Sapajus apella, assembly GCF_009761245.1. Taxonomy (NCBI): domain Eukaryota; kingdom Metazoa; phylum Chordata; class Mammalia; order Primates; family Cebidae; genus Sapajus; species Sapajus apella. The sequence goes on along the minus strand of NW_022436966.1, from coordinate 16,607,059 downwards.
TTTCATTTTGTAAACCTGATGCTCTATATCCATTAAACAATTCTTTATTTCCTCTTTCTTCCAAGCCCCTCTCATTTCCCCCTTCTTCAGCCTCTGGCAACTACCATTCTATTTTCTGTTTCTATAAATTTGACAACTCTGGATACCTCATTTAAGTAGAATCATACAATATTTGTCTTTTTTGTGACTGTCTTATTTTACTTAATGTCCTCAAGTTTCATCTATATTGTAGCATGTGTCACTATTTTCTTACTTTGTAAAGCTGAATAGTATTACATTGTATGTATATGCCACATTTTATTCATTCATTGATGAACACTTGGGTTGCCTCCACCTTTTAGGTATTCTGAAAAATGCTGCTGTGAACATGGGGTATAAATAAGTTTAAGACCATATTTTCAATTCTTTTGGGAATAAACTGAGAAGTGGAATTGCTGAGTCATATAATAATTCTATCTTAAATTTTTTTGAGGAAGCTCCATATTTGTTTCTGTAGCCATTGCATTGTTTTACATGGCCATGAACAGTGCACCAGAGTTCCAGTTTCTCAACATTCTCACCAACACTTGTTATTTTCTTTTCTTTGATAGTAGCAATCCTGATGGACATGAGTTTTTAAATCATTGTACAAATTAGAAGTGCTTCAGCTTTATCTCCATCCATTTCTCTTCCAGTTAAAAATGCATGTTATACTTTGTTAATGAGGATTATTTTGTAAGTATAACCATCAATCTGTTCTGATTCACATTTAATAATTAACAACTTTAACAATTTGCCTATTATTAGTAACAAATTCCATGCAACCTACCTCTAGGCTTATTGTCTGATGAGAATTATAGATGGTGGCTAAGAATTGCAATACTTTAATTATACAGAGTCTAAAAAGCTAAGCCCTTGAATTAATCCATGTTTGTCTGAAAGTGGTGATTCACATTTTCCATTTACTAAACTGATTTCAAATCTATTACAGCTTGATTGTGTAGATATATTTAATCTATACACAATTTAATCTATATACTGAAATTTATGAATGGAAATAAGACTCAGTAATTTAATAAAATTCTGCATTCTTGTTATGTGTTAGACAATATGATGGGTGTTAGAAATTTAATATTCAAGGCAGATAAGATTCCTGCCCTCAATGGACTTACTGTTGAGTTCTGGAAGTAGACATCAATAAAACAAATTAACTAGGCAGTTACTACAATTTATGATAAATTCTGTAGAGGAAATGCTCATGATGTTGTGAAGGCATGTAATGGGGAACCAAACTAACTGAAATAGGTAGACAGGGAAATCTTTGAAAGTTGGCATGTAAATTCAACCTGAAGTTGAGAGATGTTTAATAAGATGATATTGTTTGTTGATAGACATATATATATGAATCATGGGGAGGATTTAAGACAAGGTAAGAAAACATTCAAATATCCTCAGGCTGGGAAGAGTTTCATTTTAGGCCCATTTGAATGAACCATAAGTAATAAGATAGAAGTAGGAGCCTAGTATGTAGAGTCAGGCAAAAGCTAAATCTTGAAGGCTATGCTATACCACACTTACAAAAAGTGTTTTGGGGGTTCTGTTCAAAATTGTATTTTCAGAATGTCTTTAGGCTTCTGATCAAGATTGCACGTGTTTATATATTCAGTCCTCCAATTCTAAACACATACTAATGACATATAAAATATATCATTAAAAACAGTAGCAACGAACCAAAAACAGTTGGGCTCCAAAACAAGCTTAATATTTCTAAAGACCAAAAATAGAACAGAAAGACAAATGACTAAATCAAGCTGAAGCCATAAGCTTGCTAGTATGTGAAGCAGGGCACTGTTGGTAGGGGCCAGGAACTGGGCCCTGTAGAGTAATGGGGAACACTCGTGGTGAATTCACAGGGAACCACAGGTAGGCTCACTGCATGGGGCCAAGGGCTGTCTTGAGGCTCTCTTGGCTGTCTTCCTGCCTCAATTCTAGAACACAGGCATATAATGCCAAATTATCCTACGAAATCAAGAATGTTTATGTGAATTATCCTCTAGAAAATAGAAGAGGGAAAATGAACAAATTCATTCTAATGAATTATTTCACTATAATATTGACACCAAAATGAGGTAATAAAAGTCCAAGAAAGAAAATGATAGATGAATTTTACTTATGAAATTGATGCAGAAAATCTCCCCCCAATACTAATACATTTAACTAAGTAGTACATTAAAAATACATCATGAGCATGCATAATTATCTTACAAAAGCAAGAATGCTTCAATATTAGAAATGCTGTTATAATAATATGATTAATAGATGAATACAGAAATCCACATGATTATCTCAGTAGAAACACCAAAAGTAGATATAATTAAACAGTGTTTTATACATTAAAAAATGAAAGCTCTTAGTAGATAGCATAGCAAATAAAATATGCTGCTTCTATTGTTTTCTATGTCTACCTCTTACTCTTTCTTAAACCCCTGTCTCCTTATGCAGTTCTCACTATTGAGACTGCAAAAGCTTGGTGAATCAAATGGGGAATATGGATGAAAAAGACTGAAAAAGCCAAATACTCACTTTCCCAGTAACAATGGGCGGGTCAGGCCAATGAGATATAAGGAGAATTCGGATGGCAAGGAAATGACTTTACTCTCTTATAAAAAAAGAGATGGGTGATTCGTTTCTTTGTGCCCTGGCTACACCCTGTTTTCTCCCTATGATCATAATTGTATGTGTATATGATGCTTGGAATATGCCATAAAGGAATGTCAGACATCCTGTTCCAGAGAAGCTCCCACCCCTGGAACCACCAATCTTCAATTTTTTTCTGTATAACATAATTAAATACTTTTATTGCAAATCTAAATGTTAGATATTCTTACTTTTGGTCAAAAGCATTTCTAATTGATAGAGATTGAAATTTCCTCAACCTAAGAAAGGATATCTATTCAAATTCTCCTACAAGTATCATACTTATTGATAATAGGTTAGCAGCTTACCATTTAAACTCAGGAATGAAAATGATGCCATTTATAATTTTTCTATTCAATATAATAGTGCAAGTGCTAGTTTGTCTAGTAAGATAGAGAAATAAAGTTATACAAATTAGGAAGGAAATGAAAAAAGTCTCCGATTTTCCACAATATGATTGCTTTCATAAAAACTGAAAGATATAAATAAACTACCATAAATATATAAACATATATAAATATAAATCATAGATAAATATACTATTTATATATAAGTATATATGCATGAACTAATATTTATATACAAATAAACTAGTAGAACTACTAAGATAATTTTGAAAGTTTACTAGATTTTAGGTAAACTAAAAATTGCATAACTACTATTCATCACTAAAAAGAAACTGATAAATATAATAATATTTCATAATAGTGATGAAGTACTCATGAATAGCTCTAAAATGTATTAAGACTTTTAAGGAAATATTTTCAAAATATTACTGAAGTACATAATACTTGAATAAAAGATGAGCTACATAATGTTTAGGAATTAAAAACTCTTAAGCATCAATTATACATTTTCGATGCAATCTTTATTCAAGACCTAACTGGATTGATTCAGGGTCTTGATAGTTCCTTATGAAACTCATATGATGGTACAAAAGGCCAAGAATAGCTCAGACAATTTTGAGAAAGAAAAATGAGATAGAAGGGCTTTATCACACTTAGCGACTTATTAATTATGATTATATAATATAGAAATTGCTTGAAGTTGGGAAAATAGAAAAATTGGGAAATTTTAAGAAAATCTAAACATCTATGTGTAAACTTAATACATTTTCAGAAATGTCATTAAAACTGTTGGGAAAGAATGAACAAATGCATAAACAGTTCTGGGAAAATTAGTTATCCATATGAAAAACAATTAGAATCCCATTTCATCTTGAATAAATAATTAGGTGGCTGAAAAGCTAAAAATAGACAAACCTTTGGCCTTTTTAGTAGAAATTATGAGAAAATATTTTATAATATTGGGCTAACGAATAATTAAGTTATAAAACAGAATAAATACTAAAAAAAAAAAAGTGGATAAATTAACCTTGTTAAAATTAAATTTTTAGTCTTCAAGAGACACCATTACCAAAAATAAAATCTATGCTACAAGTTGAGAGAGAGATATCTGAAATGTCTTAAAGTATCTAAAATATATCTGACAAGGAATTAGGATCTATAATTAGTAAAGAATTCCTAAAACTGAGGGAGAATATAAGTAATAATTCAACAGATAAGTGAGCCAAGGAGAGGAAGAGGAAACAGAAGGAGAAACCCAATCTATACACACAAATAGTCTCAATCTCACTGATTCTTTGGGGAAATGCAAATAACTGAAATTCCATTCAAAACCATTTGAATTTGAAAAATTAAAAGCCGGTTTGACAATTCAATGAGTTGATATGAATGTGGAACAAAGAAAATTTTCATTTGTCCTAGTAGGAATGTTCACTGATAGCATTGCAGTAGCATTTAGCACAATAGAGCAATGTGAGTTACGGCCATAACCCTCATACTACTGTATTTATACATCCTAGAGAAAGTTCTGATAGCAGAGGATAGCAAGTAAGATGTTCACGGCAACATTGCTTGTCATAGTGAAGACTAAAATTACCTAAATGTTCATTAAAAAGAACAGATAAATGTTATGACCTCACAGGATACTCTAAATGGTTCAAATGAATGAACTAGAGCTATGTTTTCACACCTCAAAAATATAACACTGAGCAGAAAAATCAAGTGTCCTAATGATGGGCAAGTTATGCTATTTATGTAAAGTTTTGTAAACAGGAAGAACTCTTCTGTATAATGTTTCTACATATGCATATGAGTAGTCATAGATTGAAAACGTGTGTGAGAATGATGAATACTGGATTAAGACAATGTTCCCTCTGGGGAAAAATAAAGGAAGAGGATTGGGGAGAAATGCATAGAAACTTCAATGATCTGAAACATTTTATTTCTTAGGCTGAGAGTGTGTTACTTGGAATTTAATAATTTTTTTGAGATTTTATAGCCTACATTGTTTCACAAGGATCTATCATCTTTCCTTCCTTCCCCCCATCGACTTATCTACCCATCTGATGCACATATGTCAAAATATATAGTAGATCTATAAGTACTATGTAATTCTCTGTACTTTGGTAAATATTTCAACATTTAATTTTCTACACAGTGCTTGCTGCTGTGTAGATAATCCTTAGGGGATATATGGTATGTGAGATGCCACCAAGTCTTATTACAGTATTAGATGAATGAAAATAGTGAATCTGAAGAACATTATGAAAGTTGTATGGATGTCTGTGGAAACTGAAAGTAAAAGTTTAGGAAAAGGCTGATACATCATGTTTTTGCCATGAGTCTCTAAGTGGATAATGAAATAAATGACTTCTATTGCCAGAAAATACATGCAGAAAGGCTCGGGCTGATGGTGAGGGCAAGGTGAGCCCATGTCTCTCTGAATTTTAATATTGATAGTTTATACTTCTTGAAACATTCCTTGATGTGTTGTATATCCTATGAAGCGCATTCTGAAACCTTTGTTACAGAGTTCATCAGAAGGCGTTTGTTGCTTGGCTCCTTCTAAAGAGCCCAAGGTAAACTTTCTGTTTATAAAACATGTAGGCTCTTTCAAATGGTCCATTCATAGTGTTGATATAATGAACTGGCCTGCATGAAGTGGTCTAGGAAAGATCATTACTTGATTTTTCCTGTGGCAGCATGGGCTTTGAGCTGTGGAAATGCTGATTAGATTGAAACAAGGCTTGCAGCGAGAATCACCTGTTAGAAAAAAGATGTTGCCTAAAGGTGCCAATGAGAGGTTGTAGAATTAGTGATGTGTACATCAGAGAGGGCTGTAAAGAGGGTGATGGGCAATGCTTTTGTTGTTGGTAAGAATCCAGGAGAAAAATGTGCATTACAGGCACTTTTTACCCTAGCATGACATCTGTGGATGCTGCTAACTGATCAGAACTCACTGCATGTTGCTTTGTGGTCGTTTTGTTTCTGTAGTAGTTCTAGTTGTAGGATTTTCTTTTTGTTTTTCACTTCTTAGACATCTTTAGCTATAGCAGAAAGGCACAACAGAGTCTTTCCCACCTTCATAACCCAAAGTTACTAAAGACTTTGCCAAAGTACTGCATATTTCTGCCTGATCAAATTCCTAGTACATAACAGAAGCTGCTGCTTCCATTCTTGTTTTGCTGAATCTATTCATATAACAGAGTATGAACAGACTACTGGATGCCACTAAATATTAGTAAAGTGAGCAAATGAGACTGCTCAAATGTCCCATAAGGTGAGAAAAAAGGCTCACCTTATGGGACATTTGAGACTCAACTATATATCAATCTTATTGAAGTTGTATCTATTTTCTAGTTTAGATTTTTAATTTTAAGACAGAGTCTTGCCTTGTTGCCTGGGCTGGTCTTGCACTCCTGGGCCCTAGTTATCCTCCCACCTCAGCTTCCCAAGTTGAAAAAATTACAGACATGTGTGTACCCCTATATGTGGCCAGCCTTGATATTTATAACCCTATCTCTTATTTTGAATCATCAAGGATGAATATATGTTTAAAACTAAAGTAAATATAATTTTAGTTTTGAGCAGTTTTTTTGAGACCTATGGAGAAAATAGCTGTCTATGGTAACTTAAGTGAAGATTTAAGATTTTACTAATATGTTTTATTCATTGAGATCAGACACAAATTATGTTTTGTCAGGTAGGTACCAAGAATTCATCAGTTGAAATATAACTGTAAAAGAAATGAAAAGCAGATAAGAACTTAATAGTGGAAGAGGGAAAGATTCAAAGCAGTGATTATCCTTTCCTTGTATGAAAGTATACCTTCCATAAATTTTATACAGAGAATGTTGGCAAAATTATAATCAGATATTTTGGGGTATTTCTGATCAGGGTACTTCTGATAATGCATCTTTAGCAATCACAACCAGTATTTTGTTTGATACAAGGGAAGCTGCAGAAAGAATTCATATTAATAGTATAGTACTTTGATCACAGGTTATCAAGGTTGTGAGGGAGCCTTAAAGGTCATTTGTTGTTATTCCATTTGATATTGAGAACTTCTGCTTTTATCATCTATGGAATGTCTACAGTTTGCTTGTACTTCTGGAAAAAGTACAGCCTCATTAAAAAATAGCCTCTTGAGTCTCTCCCCATCTCCCTTCTTTTTTCTTTGGAGACATAGACTCGCTCTGTCACCAGGCTGGAGTTCAGTGGCACAGTCTCTGCTCACTGCATCCCCTGCCTCTGGGGTTCAAGTGATTCTCCTACCTCAGACTCCTGTATAACTGGGACTACAGGTGCCCACCACTACCACAGGCTAATTTTTTGTATTTTAGTAGAGACAGGGTTTCACCATGTTGGCCAAGATGGCCATGATCTATTGACCTCGTGATCCACCTGCCTTGGCCTCCCAAAGTGTCGGGATTACAGGTATGAGCCACCACACCCGGCCCTCCCTTTTAAAATCACATATAATCTCACACCTGCAAGACCTCTCTTCTTGTCTTTTACATACTTATACACAGTTTATTCTTCCAGAGCAGAATTTCCCAAACTTGGTGCTATTGATTTTGGGCTGGGTAATTCTTTGTTTCTGGGCCTTTCTTGTGCTTGCCTCAGTTCACGAGATGCCAGTAGTATCCACCCACACAATTGTGGCAACTCAAGCCCAAAATGTCTCCAAATAGTACCACATGTCCCCTGGAAGGGCAAAATTGTTTCTGATTGAGAATAACTGTTCTAAAGATATGCTTACATGGGCCACTAAGGGCAAAAATGGTGAAAGATCTATAATTCTGCAAACTCACTAATATTTGGATTAGGTTTTTATGCATATAAATATATTTGGGGTTATACTAAAAAGTTGACAACGTGGGGACCTTTTTTAACAGAAATATTTTGTCATGGGACTCACCTTCTATATTCTGACTCTGACAGCAATATCAATATGTGAACCACTTTTCCATACTGGAGGCTGAATATACTGTCATGAATGAAAAACAAGTTTCTTCTCTGAAAGAGAAGGCACTCCTGGGACTTTATGTAAATCCTTGACCAAAATGAAACTTAACATAGATCAGCATTAACTGTGTACCCTATATCAGTGATGAACATTATTACTGGCATTCATTAATGAAAGACATCACATGTGCATATATTTATTCCTATGAATAAGAATTTTCCTCTCTCTGCTATTCTTGTGTCATTATTAAAGGATGAATAATATCCAGAGAGATGGTTAAAGCTACTTAATTGGGATATGAATAAATGAAATGTTCAATTAAGAAGGCCAAATGCCAAGGATTTGAATTGGTTTAATGCTTGTCTATAACTTGATGATGCATTACTGTTGGCTAGCATTTACAAATGCTTTGCTTTATGAGACACAAGGTTAATTATTAAGGTTTGGCTTAAAACAATCCAATCTATTATCATTTTGTTTTATATTTTGTGTGTTTAATTTGTAGAGAAAAGTCCTTATTTTAATAAGGTATTTTCTGTCTTAGGATATTCCAAGCCTTTATTACTCACAGATGCTCTTATTTGATTCCAAGTTCCATATATTTTAATATACTGTGTAGCTACAAGATTGAAATGATTTAATAATTAGCATCTTTCAATTTTTTCAGTGGCTTGCACAAATTAAGAAAATGCTATTCTGCTTATCAGGAGGAGTGAGCTGGTTGTCGTTTGTGATGTTTGTTATGGTTTTTAAAATATCAGCCATAGAATCATTTATTGTCCAATCAAGTAAATTGGAATACTTCTAACACTGGCTGAATTTTCAGATTTTTTTTTGTGTGTGTGAAATAATAAACAATAGAATAGTAATAAAAACCAAGTGTACTGATGCATGACATATATTTGTATTGCTCAGATTTATTCTGCTGGTCATTCTTCTAATTATTTCAGAAAAAGCCATCTAAAGCTGAAACTTAGTAAGTTTTGTAAAATAAAGCTTATGGACAATACTCCTTAAAAGAGATTTTTTTAAAAAGATTTTTTGAGCCATATATTTTTATAATTCTTTGAATATTCTGAAATAAAAGCATAGATAGAATCCTATTTTTTAGAACATATAGTGATTTTATGTGTAATGCAACACAAAGCTTTCATTTTACATATGAGACACTGAAATTAAGATAGGTTAATTGACTTAGAAAAGGTTTCTCAGATAGAATAGGCATAACAAAGAATTACTAATTCCTTATCTACTGGTATTGGTTTTCTTGCACGTGACCTTTCTATAAGAATTTTAGGGTTATCTTTTCTGATCATGTTATTATGTATTTTAAAGTAAGGGATGGAGAAGGCTAAAATAATTTTTTCTTCATAGCCAAAAGTTTTATTTATCAGTTCAAGTGTTGTTTTAATGATCCTTGATATATTGTGACATCTGGAGATTCACATGCACTTCACAAGTACAGTTGGACACAGGTAAGTTCTATGATTCAGGTGTTCAAATAGAATTTGATTACTGTCTCCTTTTTTTCTTATTTATTTATATAAATGTCATTTTGAGATTTGAGATTTATATATTATTTAAGATTTATATAAATGTTATTTTGAGATTTATATAAAGAAAGTACCTTTAGCATTGTTTGTACATCCACCAATAAAATGATTTAAAAATATAATTTAACTTTAATGTTTCAATTCTGAGGAGTGGGCACATGGGGTTTGTTAAATTGTACTATGTATTTTTTGTTTTGTTTTCAGATAAATTAATTTTGTAAAGTCAAAAAAGTAAAACTACATGTCCTTACCATTTTAAAAAGATATGTAAGAACAAAAGACTTTGCTACAATAAAGTCAGTATTGCTGAATAGAGTACTGTCTTCTTATGGTAAATATTCAATAGAACTTCAAGGAATAGAAACTTGCTACCATGAGCATTCTTAGAAAAAAAATTCTGTAACAATATGGTAACATCAGTAACAATGTAGATATTAAGTCTTTCTCCCTTATGGTAGTATATAAAAATGAGAATTTAAAAATAAGTCTTTTAGAATCCTTACAATAAGAATAAATTGATTACCTGCTGAGCAATACAATCGCCATTTTTACTGAGATTATTAAAAATTAATATCTTTGTGTGAAAAACAAATGTTTTCACTTCCTCTGTCAGTAAAGATCATCATCATCTGTTTAGATGCCTAAACCAGGAAAATCACTTTCCATTTTCTTTATCTCCAACCCGTAGTGGAGTGTGAGGTTCTGTTGATTATACCTTCTGGCTATCATTTGGCATTTTTTCTTTCCAATCATGCTGCCTCAGACTTAGTTCAGAATTATAATATCTGGCCTACTCTATAGCCAATAGGTTGGTGTATACATCTGGTAGATATTGTTCTAAACTGCATATATGATCCATGGTACAGTTTCACTTACAGAATAAAGACTAACATTTTCCTTACGATCTGGAAGACCTTTTATGTTATGAGCACTGTCCATCCCTCAGTCCTACTGCCTATCACTCCCATATGACAGCTTACACTAGAGTTCAGTGCACTTTTCATGTCATTTTGGACGATTGAAAAATTTTTTTTCAGTTTTTTCTTTGACTCATGAGTTATTAGATGTCTGTTGTTTACTTTTCAAATATTCGGTGATTTTCCAGCTACTTTTATGTTATTTATTTTGAGTTTAATTCACGAAGTTTCGTGAATACACTTTGCCTGGATTTTATTCTTTTAAATTTGTTGGAGTATGATATGCTTAAAAACAATGTGTATTCTGACATTGGAAGGAGAATTCTATGAATGTCAAGTAAATCACATTCATAGTGCTATTCAGGTCATCTATATCTTTACTGATTTTCTGCCTCTTTGCTATATCAATTACTGACAGAGATATGTTAAAGTCTCCAGCTGGAAGACTAGATCCATCTATTTCTTTTTTCAGTTTTATCAGTTTTTTCCTCATGCATTTTTATGCTTTTTTTTTTTGTAAACTGCATACACAGGATTATGTCCTTTTGGAGAATTGGTCCTTTTATCATTCTGTACTGTCCCTATTCTGATAATTTTCTTTGTTCTCATGTCTGATTTGTCTGAAATTAATATAATTACCCCAAATTTCTTTTGATTAGAGTTAGCATGATATATTTTTATCGGTACTCTGAACCCATCTGAATCTTTATATTTAAGATGTTTCTCATATATACCATTAAGTTGAGCCTTGTTTTTTATTTAATCCAATCTGACAATATCTATATTTTATTTTACTTTTTAGAGACTTTATTAACTTTTAGATACATTATTATTAACTAAATTTCACAGTTTATCATAGGATCCACTTTTTGGGTTGTACATTCTATGAGTTTTGACAAATGCATAATATCATGTATCCACTATCATAATATCATACAGAATACTTTCAGTGCTCTAAAAATCCCCTGTGATTCATCTGTTTATCTCTCCCCTCTTCCTCCTGCCCATAATGGAGCTTCTGGCAACTGCCAATCCTTTTATTGTCTCTATAGTTTTGCCTTTTATACAGTATCATATAGTTGGAATCATACAGGATGGAAGCTTTTCAAACTAACATCTTTTACTTAGCAATATGCGCTTAAAGTCCTTCTTACGTTCTTTAAGATTTTTTCATAGCCTGCTAACATATTTCGTTTTATCAGCAAATTATATTCAATTTTATGAAGGTACCAGAAGTTCATGATTGAAATTTGATATAAAGAGACACATCTTTATTACTTTCAATTTTTGGCAATTATGAATAAAACTGTTACAAACACTTGTGTGTAGATTTTTGTTTTAGATCTTTGTTGATTGCCTTCATCATAGTTTTATAGTTTTCCTAATACAGATCTTGTTGTTAGCTTTATAGCTAAGTATTTAATTCTTTTGATGGTTGCTAAGGTAAATACTGTTTTTAATGTCAAATGTCACTTGTTCACTGCTGTATACAGGAAAGCAATTGAATTTTGTTTATTAACCTTGTATCTGGCACTCTTGCTATAATTGCTCATTAGTTTCAGAAAATTTTGTTGTTGTTGTTAATTCTTTGAGATTTTCTACATAGTCACTCATGTCATCCTCAAACAGTCTTAATTTTTTCTAATCTGTACATTTTATTTCCTTTTCTTTTCTTATTGTGTTAGTTAGGATTTCCAGTAAAATGATGAATAATAATTGTGAGAGGGAATATTCTTGCCTTATTCCCAATCTTAAAGGGAATGTACCAGTTTCTCACTATTAGGTGTTATATTAGCTGTAGGTTTAAAAAACAAATTTTTGAAACAAGTTGTGGAAGTTCTGCTATTTCTATTTTGTTGGGAGTTTTTATCACAGATACGTATGAAATTTTACAAATGCCTTTTTCTGCATCTGTCGATGTGATTACATGGTTTTTATTCTTTAGTGTATTGATATGATTAATTATATTTATTTTTTGAATGTTTAAAAGCTATTGAACAAACCTTATATACCTGGAGTAGAACATGCAAAATTGTGGACTATAATTATTTTTGTATGTTGTTGAGTTCAATTTGTTAATATTTTATTGAGAAGTTTTGCATCAATATTCATGAAACATTTAAAAATTTGTAGTGGCTGCCAATATGCAGCTTTTAAAATATATAACCCAATCCGCTTTCAAATAACACTGTACAACTTCACATATTGTGCAAATACTTTATAAGAAAGTATTCCCAGCTCCTCCCTTCAGTCCTGTGAACTTGCTGCAATTCATTTCACCTATCCATATGCTATAATGACCCAATATATTGTTTCTATCATTACTTTTAACAAACAGTTATCTTTTAGGCAATTAAGAATTAAAAAAAATTACCTTCATTTATTCTTTTTCTCAAACTATTTATTTATGTAGATCCAAGCTTCTGATCTATATTATTTATGTTTTACCCAAAGAACTTCTTTTAAAGTTTCTTTCAGGGCAGATCTGGTGTGTATGAATTCCTTTAATGCAAGCTTGTCTGAGAAGGGGTTTTTCTCTCTCTCTTATATCACCCATCTGGTCTTGCATTTTCAATTTTTCCATTAGGCTCCTTAACCCTTTAGCAATAATTATTTTAAATTCCCTTCTGATAATTCCAACATCTAAGTGAAATCTGATTCTAGTTCTGATGATTAATTTGTCTATTCTGATTATGTTTTTCTTGCCTTTTGCCATGTCTTGCAATTTTTTATATTGTTGGAATATGGACATGTACCAGATTATATGAGTTGTGGTAAACGAGTCTTTAGTTTAAGAGTTTGTGCTAATCTGGCTAAGAATTGGACTGCATTGGACTGCATTTAATTTTTGCTGTAGCTGTAGGTACCAGGGGGTTTGGCTTCTCTTGTTTTCTAATTTTTATTTCTTCTTGACTTTGAGCTTCCCTAACTACTCTCCCTCAGAGAAAATCCACATCTTACAACTCTTTCAACTGTAACCCACTATTATTATTCTGGGTCCCTGTTGAATAGTACAGTGTTGGGGAACATAAGTGTTCTATGATCTTCTTGTTATAGCTCAACATTTAGTGGGATCTCAAGGCTGTAACATTCACAAGTGACTAAGAATCACAAGTGATTAAGAGTACACCACCCGCCACCCCATCTTCTTTCCCTCTACGTTTTTCTTGCCAGAAACATTTTGAATCTATTTGCTTGAAGCTCTGACCCCCGCTGAGTGATCTGTCCCTTAGCTGAGACAGTAGAATGGAAGGGGCTGATTTGGAGGAATTCCCTCCTCTCATCCTGCGTAAGGTTCTGGCAAAGCCTTTTTAACCTGGAGAGCAAGTCCTGGTTACGGAGCTATAGAGCAGACTGTGGGGTTATTTCACAACTCTTCTCTTCTCGGCGCACTCGCCAATCCACCAGAGCCATAGGAAATTTTTCTTGGATATTTACTGTGAGAAGCTAGTGGATTCCTGAAGGTAAAGCCCATTAAAATATAAAGTCTCCTTCAAGATTGAAGCACCAAGATTTTCACTTCAAAGCTAGTCCACATTCAGCTTCCTATAATTCATGAAAATTACTGTTTTAGTCTTTTTATCAGGTTATGGCTCCAGTGGCTGCTTCCTCAGGTAAGCAAATCTCACCTCTGACTTTCTGGATCCTCCTGTCTCTCCAGATTTGAAGGTGACAGTTTGATCTAAGGCCTGAGATTTCTGATGGGTCTTAGAAAAGTCACTGATTTTCAGTTTTCCCAGTTTTTTTTTTTTCTATTATAAGAATGGAAGCAATTAGTTTAAAGCTCTTTGCATGTTGAAATCTGATGTCCTGTCGTGCCATTTCTACCATTGTGCCTTTGGATATATTTTCTACCTCTTCCTATAATGCCATTTACAAATTATCCTTCAGAACTCACCTTAAGGCTGGGACTGGTGGCTCATTCCTGTAATGCCAGTAATTTGGGTGGCCGAGGTGGGTGTATCCTGAGGTCAGGAGTTCCAGACCAGCCTGACCAACATGGTGATACTGTGTGTCTACTAAAAATACAAAATTAGCCAGGTGTGGTGGCTCAGGCCTGTATTCCCAGCTAACTGGGAGGCTGAGGCAGGAGAACAGGAGAATCACTTGAATCCAGGGCGCGGAGGTTGCAGTGAGCTGAGATTGCACCACTACACTCCAGCCTTGGCAGCAAGAGCAAAACTCCGTCTCAAAAAACAGGAACAAAAACAAAAACAAAAACACAACAACAACAGCAACAACAACAAAAACCTCACCTCAAATAATGGAATATCCTCTGTTTGTCTGCCCACTCTGCAGTCCAAAAAGGTTAATTTTGCTTTTCTGTAGCTTTCAAAATATCCAAAATACTATATTTACTATACTACTTACTATACTACTTTTTTGCTTCTATCTATGCTTGTATTTTCATTGTGACCTATGCATTTAATTCAGCTCTGTGTTTCAGGTGTTTACTACACATGCCAATACCTAATTTACTCTCAACAAATAGTTTTTAACAGATAAATTGATCATTACTAATTATAAGGCTTAATTTTGTAAGAAGAGAACCAGCTTTCCGTGATTTTTAGTCTAACCATAACCAATATGGTATGAACAAGCGTTATTCACTTGGCTGTTTTCCTTTCAGCTAACACCTTACAGCTATGTAGATAACTGCTGTAGGTTATTGCAAACACTTGCCATACTGAACTTATGTTCTTGCTCTTTCTCCCACCTTAGATGATAGTCAGTTGTTAGAAATGCAAATTAAAACCACATTGAGATACCACCTCATGCTAGTTAGAATGGCGGTCATTAAAAAATCAGGAGACAACAGATACTGGAGAGGATGCAGAGAAATAGGAAAAATTTTACACTGTTGGTGGGAGTGTAAATTAGTTCAATCATTGTGGAAGACAGTGTGGTGATTCCTCAAGGATCTAGAACTAGAAATGCCATTTGACTCGGCAATCCCATTACTGGGTATATACCCAAAGGATTATAAATCATTCTATTATAAAGACACATGCACATGTATGTTTACTGTGGCACTGTTCACAATAGCAAAGACTTGGAACCAACCCAAATGCCCATTCATTATAGACTGGATAAAGAAAATATGGCACATATACACCATGGAATACTATGCAGCCATAAAAAATGATGAGTTCATATCCTTTGCAGGAACATGAATGAAACTGGAAACCATCATTCTCAGCAAACTAACATAAGAACAGAAAAACTAAATACTGCATGTTCTCACTCATAAGTGGGTGTGGAACAATGAGAACACATGGACTTAGGGAGGGGAACATCACACACCGGGGCCTGGGGATTGAGGGGCTAGGGAAGGAGTAGCTGGGGGTGGGGGGTTGGGGGATAGTATTAGGAGAAATACCTAATGTAGATGACAGGGCGATGGATGCAGCAAACCACCACTGTGGCATGTGTATACCTATGTAACAAACCTACAAGATCTGCACAGTTACCCCAGAACATAAAGTGTAATAAATAAATTTAAAAAAAAAGAAAAATATTGTAAAACAGAAGATTTGATCAACACAAATAGCTTTAGAAAAGATATATATATATATTTGAAATATGACATTTAATTTTAATATACTTTATAGTGAAAGCTGTTTATGTTATATTGTTTTATGTAAGACTCATTTTTAAATTTATATACATTTCTCCTTAAGTGTAATAGGGGTTCTTTGTGGTAAGAACTGTATCTTATTCCATCTTTCTCTAAAGCACCAAGTGGAGTAACAGGTGGATATTAGACACTTAATGAGTCACGGTATACATGAACATTGTCAATTAGCTTAATGTTTGAAATAAATTGCTTCTTTTTTTTTGAATAGTTGCCTAAACATATTACTGTAAATGTTAACATTTAAAACTCTATTAGATGCCTTTATTTTACATAGAGAATCCCCTTCAACCCACTAATAACTAGCCCTAAGTAGAATGTCAGTTTCTGAACCTGTATTCCAGGAATGTCATCCAGTAACATGAGAACATGGTATGCTTTATTGTAAAACACTGTGAGTGGATTCCCCATATACATATCTTCTTCTGTATTAAACTTCTCAATTGTTTCACAAATAAAGACAGTGCTTTTAGTGTATCTGCCAAAAGTTGACAATTTGAATTATTTATGGATGGCTTAGATCCTGGGGTAATTTCCTGCTTGAATATTTCATGTAATTGACTGTAAATATGAAAGTACAGAGAATGTTGGGTTGATTTTTCTGTCTAAAACAAATCTGTGCTTTCCGATTATACAACTTCCCTTAGGAATATCATGAAAATAAATGCGCTTGATTGCTACATTTGGATAACATAGCAATTGGATAATGCAGTTGGATAATATTATAAATTTGTATTGTTTTTCACATTTTAATGTCTGCTTTTGTTTAATTCATTTCTAATCTCCAACACTCAGAATTATCTGTCACTCACTTATCTGTGTCCAGGAAATTAGCAAGATTGATAACATAGGAAAGATTCATCAATAGTAGGAAGAACTTCATTTGAGCAACATTTATGATTGACATTTCAGAAACAAGATCATCTCAATATATGTCATAATTTTATAAAATTTTCTAGTAATGGAAGATCAAAATAATATAAAGACAAAATAAAAATAACCCTGAAGAGGTTAAAAAGCTTCTTTGAACATAGAAAACCAAAAGACTATTTTAGGAAGCCTTCAAATCTCCTAGACTTATGAGTCATAGTGTTAGTGATACCTGTAATAGTAGCAGTTATTTCATCTGATTTCAGGTATACTCCAGTTGTAACCACAGTTTCTTACTCATGGCAGTCCAAGTTTACATCCTCTTTCACTTTTTGGAGGCAGTGCAAGTGTGGGATGTCTTAAGTAAAGTAGAAAAATAAAGCAATATGGTATCTTTTATTTTTTTTTAAGTCATAGCCATAGAGTTTTTTACCTGAGTTCCAGGGGCCCTCAAGGACCCCATAAATAGATCAGTATTTTAATGTAATTAGATTACTTTGCCATTTTATTCTGTTATTTATTTAAAAACATTATTCTGAGATAGGGTCCATAGACTTCCTCAGAATGCCAAAGGGTTCATTGTACATACAAAAAAAGTTGTTAGCATATATTGGTGACAAATTTAAAAATCTGTTTTGAATGTCGTGAAAGTAAAATATTTATTTATTTATTACTATTATTTTGAGATGGAGTCTTGCTCTGTCACCCAGGCTGGAGTGCAATGGTTTGATCTTGGCTCACTGCAACTTCTGCCTCCTGGGTACAAGCAATTCTCCTGTTTCAGCATCCCAAGTAGCTGGGACTACCAGCACACACCACCACACCCAGCTAATTTTTGTATTTTTAGTAAATATGGCATTTCACTACGTTAGCCAAGCTGATCTCGAACACCTGACCTCAAGTGATCCTCCCGTCTTGGCCTCCCAAAGTACTTGGATTACAGGTGTGAGCCACCATGCCTGGCCATTAACTTATTTTTTGAATAGAATTGACTAAGCTAATTGTCTAATTTTATTCTGTCAATGTAGTCTTATTTTGTAATGCTCTGGTAGAATATTCAGAAAGCTCCATCAATAAGTAGCCATCTATTTACAGGTCACAAGATCATCAGTGGAGGCATTCTGACATTGTCAGTTCTTTCCTAAGTGGGTGATTTGTGGCCAACTTTTCCTGAGACTAAGTACCTACCCCAGAAATTACGTGTTTGTTTTAAATTCTTAGCTGACTGGTCATAGATGTATTTGTAACTCCTATTTTAGTCGTCTGTATACTCACAAACAGATGTTGCAGAGGCAGCTATTGATACAGGCACCTGTAAGACTCAGGAATATGACACACATTTAACATAAGTTTAGGAAATAGAAGTGGACCTTTTTCGGAGTAATATTTCTCCTTCTTACCCATCATTCCCACATGTTTCTTTTAGGTTAAGTCATTTTAGACCTCTGCTAACAGGCAAATCTGTTCTTCTAGGGCTTGGTGAATTCATTACTTAACACCACCCTTTGATCGTAGCAGTTCATCTAATTAGCCTCTTTCCTCTAGAAAATTGTTTTTCAAACTTTGGGCCATCATTTAGTTATAGATTATGAAGTCAATTTATTAAATCATACCCAGTATTTCTTTTTACATAGAAGTATATAAATGAAACCTATCAAGTCTATCATATGTATTAATGATAAATACTGTTTTGTGAAAATTTGTGGGTTTTTTTTGATGTATATATGTGTGTGGAGGTGGAAGCTAGAGTCATATGTTTATTGCATTGAAATATAAAATGTATTTCTTATTGCAGGCTAGTCAATAGACAAACTAATTGCTCTAAAAAGTTTTGGAAATGACAGGTAAGTTAGGATGGAACTGAGGGAGAGTCAAGAAAACGTGGAAGCAAATATATGACTTAGTATATAGGAAGCTAGGGACATTAGCACCTAATGACTGGCAAAATGGTAGTGAATATTAATGCTAGTGTTAAATACAATCATTATACTCGATGTTACTTGAGTGCTTACCCTCTGCCAGGCCGTTATAAGAAATTTCCATGGGCCAACTCAATTAGGTTCCCAGTGATGCTTTTTATGTTAATCAGGTATTATTACTATTTTTATTTTACTAATGAGAGAAGGAAGGTTTAGATATGCTTAGTAACTTGACCAACATCGTTTAGCCTAGTGATTGGCAAATTTGGGAATCAAACCTAGGTTCTCCAACTATAAAGCTTATGCTCGTAACACAATAATAAATTGCTTCCCATCTTAAAGTAGATTGAAATATTAAAAAGTAAAGCAAGAATAGACTGCTCCAAATTTATTTTTAGAAAGGACTGTATATAACACCATCTTCCTCTAAAATAAGTTCCAGACAATATAAAATCAGGGCTTTCAGTACCTAGCCTATTCAAATTTGTAAATGAGTTTTTTTGCAGAAGGTCTTAAAAATAGCTAAAAGGTTAATGAGCTTGATACAATGGGCTTGTAGACTTGTGAAAAAGCCATACTGGCTGGCGGGAGAACTTCAAATTTAGCTCCTGACAAGTTGACACATATTGTACAACTCTGATCTCCTTATGTATTGAATTTTTAAATGACAATACATTTTCAGTACATTTACTCAAATGCTTTTGACTTTCTTCACAAAGGCCCCAAACTCTCTGGAAATACAAACAAAACTAAAATCACCATTTCAAATTTCAGGCAGCTGAAAAGGTTTCTGCTGCTGATGCAGCAACCTGAAGTGAAGAGGAAGTGACTCAGTTTAATATTTTCCTTAGTATATACCAGTACAAATTATGCTTCTATCAACTTTAATGATATATCCCTTGGGAATTGCTAACTAGCAGTCAAGGTGAAATGACTGGGAGATTTCAGAGCTGATATCTTCAGCCTTGTGGGAGCCAATCTTGTCCATCTCTTTGACATGTACTCTCTGCATATCAGAAAATACTGTTGATCACACCAGAGCGTTTGTGAATCCAGTGATTTTTTTCCTTCACCAAATGTTCTAGTCTTTTTAGATCATTGTCAGTGGTGTCACAGCTGAGTTAGCAATTTCTGGCTCCCTGCATTTCTCTTGAGGACTAAACTGTCAACATCTATGTTCATCATGGACAACTTAAACTACAGAAAAATAATCTGATTTTAATCATGATTTTATATGTAAAATGAAGGCTCTTAGATCTTGTAGCTTTCTGATTTTGCCTCTTTGTTACTTTGCTTAGTATAATTTGCTAAATGATTGTCAGTCCCCACAATGAAACTTTCATTTTGTTTTGCTTCCTCCCCTTCTCCCTTATTCTCTTGCTTTCTTCTTTCCTTTCATTTTAACCCCTTCTTTCTTCCTTTTTATCAGTATTTCATCCCTCTCAACATGTACTGCTACGTGACAGACACCATAGGTGTGACTAGGCATACAAAAACGTTTGTTGCCTATGAGGGTCACACATTGACCTCTTGTTACTCATTTTAAACATGAAATATAAAACTTTCTTCTTCTTCTTTTTTTTTTTTTCCAACCCCAGTCTTGCCTTTACTCTGTCTCCTGTTCTCCCCATGGACGTGGCTGATTTATGCCAAAGTGCTGGGTGTACCTGGTTGGGTTTATCCTGTCTGATATGTCTGTATGTAACAGGACTGTAATGCTTTTGCTTCTGAGAAATTAACTTGGATCCAAGTTTAATGGAAGATATAATGAAAATGAGAGGGAGGGGCTTGTGATCCATTCCTGTAGGATGATGCTGAGGAGGCAACATTTTTACCTTTTAACCTATTGTGGTCCCTGATTAACTGCCCAGTTCCTGGGATTATAAGTGTCCTAGCAGGAATAAAAGCATTGGGTGTATATTTTTAAAATTACATGTAACTAGTTATGTTGCCCCTTATCAGTCGTCACTCTTATTGCTCTTGGGGTTCATCATCTATATGGTCATTTAAAATCAACTTTCTAACATAAAAACCTGCTTATGTTGTTCCACTATTGTGATAGTTGGTACCGAGTGTCAACTTGATTGAAGGATGCAAAGTATTCTTCCTGGGTGTGTCTGTGAGGTTGTGGCCGAAGGAGATTAACATTTGAGTCAATGGGCTGGGGAAGGCAGACCTACCCTTAATCTGGGTGAGCACCATCTAATCAGCTGTACCATCGAATCAGCTGAGAAATTTGTGTGTTAGAGGATGGGAAATAAATCTCACTAAAATTCAGGGACCTCCTATCTCAGTAAAATTTCTAGCAGTCTAGTGGTGTGGGGCCTGTCAAGATATTCCTTCTAAGGTGAAGAATAACTTGCTGCATTTGGCCCCTCCTACAACCAAGAGAGAGGCACAATGCCTAGTGGGCCTGTTTGGATTTTGGAGACAACACATTCTTCATTTGGGTGTGTTACTCTGGCCCATTTATCCATTGAATGAAAAGGCTGCCAATTTTGAGTGGGATCCAAATAGAAGAAGTCATTGCAACAGGTCCAGGCTGCTGTGCAAACTGCTCTGCCACTTGGGCTCTATGACCCAGCAGATCCAAGGGTGCTTGAGGTGTCAGTGGCAGAGAGGGGTGCTGTTTGGAGCCTTTGGTAGGCCCTCATAGGTGAGTCACAGCAGAGGCCTCTAGGATTTTGGGGCAAGCCCTGCCATCTTCTGCAGATAACTACTTACCTTTTGAGAGAGAGTTTTTGGACTGGTAATAAACTTTGGTGGAAACTGAACATTTGACTATGGGTCATCAAGTCACTGTGCAACCTTAATTGCCTATTATGAACTGGGTGCTTTCTGACCCATCTAGCCATAAAGTGGGTCATGCACAGCAGCATTCCATCATCAGATGGAAGTGGTATATTCATGACTGGGCTCAAGCATGTCCTGAAGGCACAAGTAAGTTACATGAGGAAGTGGCTTAAATGCTTATGGTCTGCACTTCTGCCACCCTTTCTTCTCTCCCCCAGCCTGTACTGATGGTCTCATGGGGAGTTTCCTATAATTGGTTGACAGAGGAAGAGAAGACTAGGGCCTGGGTCACAGATGGTTCTGAATGATATGCAGACACCACCCAAAAGTAGATACACCCCCTTTTTAGGATATCACTGAAGGACAGTGGTGAAGGGAAAACTTCCCAGTGGTCAGAACTTTGAGCTGTGCTCCTGGTTGTGCACTTTGCATGGAAGGAGAAATGGCCAGATGTGTGATTATATACAGATTCATGGCTGTGTCTAATGGTTTGGCTGGATGGTCAGGGACTTGGAAGAAGCATGATTGAAAAATTGGTGACAAAGAAATTTGGGAAAGACATATGTGAATGGACCTCTCTGAGTTGTCAAAAACGATGAAGATATTTGTATCCCATGTGAATGCTCACCAATGGGTGACCTCAGCAGAGGAGGATTTTAATAATCAAGTGGATAGGATGATCCATTCTGTAAACACCACTTAGCCTCTTTCCCCAGCCACCCTTGTCATCACCCAATGGGCTCATGAACAAAGTGACCATGATGGCAGAGATGGAGGTTACACATGGTCTTAGCAACATTGACTTCCGCTCATCAAGGCTGACCTGGCTAAGCCACTGCTGAGTGTCTAATTTGCCAGAAGCAGAGACCAACACTGAGTCCTTGATAGGGCACCATTCTTCAGGGTGATCAGCCAGCTACCTGGAGGCAGGTTGATTATATTGGACCTCTTCCATCATAGAAAGGGCAGAGGTTTGTCCTCACTGGAATAGACACCCTGAACATGAGTTTGCCTATCGTGCATGCAATGCTTCTGCCAAGATTACCATCTGTAGACTTTTGGAATGCTTTACCCACCATCATGGTATTCCACACAGCATTGCTTCTGACCAAGGCACTCACTTTATGGCTAAAGAAGTGTGGCAGTGGGCTCATGTTCATGGAATTTACTGGCCTTATCATGTTCCCCATCATCCTGATTAGCTGGATTGATAGAATGGTGGAATGGCCTTTTGAAATCACAATTACAGTGCCAACTAGATGACAGTATTTTGCAGGGCTGGGGCAAAATTCTCCAAAAGGCCATATATGCTCTGAATCAGCATCCAGTATATGGTACTTTCTCCCATGGCCAGGATTCATGGGTCTAGGAATCAAGAGGTGGAAGTGGAAGTGGTACCACTTACCAGTACCCTTAGTGTTCCACTAGCAAAATTTTTCCTACCTGTTCCTGCAATATTACATTCTGTTGGCCTAGAGGTCTTAGTTCCAGAGGGAGGAATGCTGCTACCAGGAGACATAACAACAATTCCATTAAACTGGGAGTTAAGATTGCCACCTGGACACTTTGGGCTCCTTCTACCTTTAAGTCAACAGGCTAAGAAGGGGTTTACAGTGTTGGCTGGGGTGATTGAACTGGACTATCAAGATGAAATGAGTCTACTACTTTACAACAAAGGTAAGGAAGAGTATGCATGGAATATAAGAGATCCATTAGGGTGTCTCTTATTATTACCATGCACTGTGATTAAGGTCAATGGGAAACTACAAAGTCCAATCTAGGAAGGACTACAAGTAACCCAGACCCTTCAGGAATGAAAGTTTGGGTCACTCCACCCAAAAACCACATCCTGGCAAGGTGCTTGCTGAAGGCAAAGGGAATACAGAATGGGTAGTAGAAGAAGGTAGTCATCAATACCCACTCAAACCATGTGACCAGTTGCAGAAACAAGGACTGTAATTGTCATGAGTATTTCCTCCTTCTTTTGTTAAAAATATGCTTGTGTATGTATACACTTGTACTAAAAGATATCAATTTTATTTCCTTTTTCCTTTATCATAAAAATATGTTTGTGTATATATACACTTGCACTAAAAAAATCAATTTTATTTCCTTTTTCCTTTATCATGTGACATGTGATTTATTGACTTCCTATCAGCATTTAAATATTGTTAACTTTATTTAATAGCATTTGGGTTGGGGATTGGTGCAATTCCAGTTGTACAAAGGATAGTTGTTTTACATTAGGCATAATTATGACCTTATTTATTGTCTTTATTTAAAGATTGTGTATGATCTTGGGAGATGCGTATGGGTTAAAGTTGACAAGAGGTGAACTTGTGATGGTTAATACTGAGTGTCAACTTGATTGAAGGATGCAAAGTACTGATACTGGGTGTGTCTATGAGGGTGTTGCCAAAGGAGATTAACATTTGAGTCAGTGGGCTGGTGAAGGCACACCCACCCTTAATCTGGGTGGGCACCATCTACTCAGTAGCCAGTGTGGCCAGAATAAAAAGCAGGCAGAAAAGTGTGAAAAGGCTAGACTGGCTTAGCCTCCCAGCCTACATCTTTCTCCCCCACTGGGTGTTTCCTGCCCTCAGACATTGGACTCTAAGTTCTTCAGCTTTGGGACTTGGACCAGCTTCCTTGCTCCTGAGCTTGCAGATGAGCTACTATGAGACCTTGTGGTTGTGTGAGTTAATATTAATTAATAAACTCCCATCTATCTGTTCTATTCTATTCTATTCTATTCTATTCTATTCTATTCTATTCTATTCTATTCTTTTCTATTCTATTCTTTCTATTCTATTTGTTCTGTCTCTCTAGAGAACCCTGACTAATATGACTGTTTAAAACCTTCTTGTGACATCCGATTGCCTAAACGTAAAGGGCAAAGTTTGCCAACTTTTATAGGCCTCCTATATTGTTACCCTTGAAACTTCTTCAGTCTTATATTTTGCTTATTTTTCCTCTTTTCTCATCACATTTTGAATTTATTTATGATTCCATGAAGGTCTCATATAATTTCATTCTTTTATTCCTGTGCATACCTGTTTTCTCTACCTGGAATCTACTTTTCTCCTCCATTACTTATTCACCAGAGAAAGCCATTCAGTTCATAGAACTCATGACTTGGCATTATATCCTATGAAGATCTTCCCTGACTCCCAAATTAGAATGAATCATTCATTTTCTTTCCTTCTTCTAAGTCTTGTATGTATTCCTATTATTGCCTTTCCTATATTGCCATATTATTAATTGTGTATACATTTGTTTTTACTCTTATACTGCGTTCTTTGAAGGTAAATATCATGTTTATTATGCTTCTATTTTGAGTTGTCTCAGCAAATTCTTGAACCACAATAATTAATAAATATTTGTAATTTAGCAGTTAATCCATATGGATTTATATATTCTTTCTGTTCAGTTTCTTCTTTTGTTCTAGGAAACTATTCTCCAAGGAACCTTAATAATATGTTTCATATGCTCCAGTCCTGTGATAAGTTATCTGTATTCCCTAGGACCCCAATTTGAACTTTAATATGTATGCCTCCTGGTAGGTTGCTTAACGGAAAAATTAGTGTTCTCACTCAACAAGTCAAGCGACGTTGGAGTGAAATTTAATTAGGTCAGTGAGCTAATAGCCTACTCTTTGTAGAATATCCACATCTTTCAGATATCCCTTCTTATTTACCAAGCTAAGAGTTTTAAATTAATGAAGAAAAAGTCAATGGTTAATATACTTGTTTATGATGTTTTCTATTACTGGTTTGATAGGAAGTGTTTTTATATGTAAAACTACATTTCATTTTCATAACTATCGTGTGAATAAAATAGGGCAAATTTTACTTATAGAATTTCTAGTTAAGGAAAAGTTTGCAATCTGGCAGCTAGATGAGATCTGGGAAAGGCCGGGTGGTCAATTAGACAGATATATGGCGGCATTTTTTTTTTTTTTTTTTTTTTGCTGGGGAGAATTCTCTATATGTCAGGTTTTGTGCTCAGAATTCTGATGTTCCCATAAATGAAGAGGAGGATCAAAGTCTTACAGGCAGTCTCACATTTATTAGTTTTTCAGTATCTGATCATTGAATCCAGAAGAAATTTTAAAAATTTAAATAAAGTATTACTAGAACAGGGCACACATATTCTCTAGTTAGTCCACTATCTTTTTGTAGACAAAGCTACAGGAGCTTCAAAATTACAATTGAAAGGTAGCTTGCAAAGCATTATTGAATCCAGACAGGGAAAGTATAAATGCCTGCCTCACCATTTCCTCACATATAAAGCTGCCGTTAGAAGAAGAGAGGTGACATCCTTGAAAATCAGCCTAAATGATCACGTGGTCTATCCTGTGTTGATCCTTTTTTATTTATCTTTTTTGCAAGGCTATTTTGTTGTTGTTGTTGACAATCCGTATTAGTCAGCATACAGCCAGGGTATTAGAGCTATTCTGTGTATTTTAATAGAAGGAAATTTAAATCAGGGAATTGATTACATAAATGATCACAGAATAGGATACTGAAATAGGTGAAGTATCCTATTTCTTAGGGTAGCACTGGTACTAGCAGGAAGCAGCTACCACTTCTAGGGTTGAGAAGGCACTTGCTTCCAGAATCTAGAAGCAAGGGCTCTCCTGTGAGAGCCAGAAGCTTTGTTGGGTTTGGCTGTTGGGAGCTGTCACAGAGGGGATCTGTTTATTAAGGAGCCATGGAAGACATAGTCACTACAGAATGATACACAGGAGGCAAAGAGAATGAAAGAAATACATTGCCCTTTTCCTTCTCACCTTTTAATAGCCCTCCAGTGCTTCTCAGTAGCTGGAATCTGAGATGAAACTAGCATTGATCAGACATCTTCTTTCTTGAGACATGTTCAAAGGTTACATTTCATTAGCAGGCAATTTACATAATTGACTCTATTTAGGATTCTGAACTCTGTAAGTTTGATCAGACTGATATACCTACCACATTTTAGGGCCTCTTTCAAATAAAATTTAAAAGCAATATATACAGGATTACGGGTCTCTTTCCTTCTCTAGAAATACATGTTCCAGGCCTTGAATAAACACTTTCTCTTTTGTTGTTGTTGTTAAGTTTGTACGTAAATTTAGATCCAAGGAAGGACTATGTTTCTAAAATTGACACTGTGTTCATGATAATAGAATCTGGGGACTGTATTCAAGTTCTGAGAAGAAATCAGAGGAATATTAGTGGAAGGACATTTTTAGTTGTATGGAAAATATACTGTGTGTGTGTGTGTGTTTGTGTATGTGTGTGTATGCTTTTTCTGATATTTTTCAATGGGAAGGCAAAAGGATAGGTCACTTATATCTTATTTTTATTTATTATTTTGAGACAGAGTCCCACCATGTCGCCCAGTCTGGAGTGTAGTGGTGCCACCTCGGCTCACTACAACTTCTGCCTCCCAGATTCAAGTGATTCTCCTCCTTCAGCCTTCTGAATAGCTGGGATTACAGGCACCCGCCACCACGCCTGGCTAATTTTTGTGTTTTTAGTAGAGATGGGGTTGCACCATGTTGGCCAGGCTGGTCTCAAACTCCTGACCTCAGGTTATCAGCCCACCTTGGCCTCTCAGAGTGCTGGGATTACAGGTGTGAGCCACTGCACCCTTATTTTTGAGGAAAGAAGTATCAGTGTGCATGTTCTTATACCTTATCATCATTATTTGTGGAAAGAAAGAATATTTTAAATTAAAACTGTCCATAATATCCTGTATATATATAATCACTTCACTTAGAAGGTGAAAGGACTTTGAAGATTGTGTACTGGAAATTGTGGGTAGGGACAAAGGAAGAAACACAGAGAGCTGGAACAAGAAACGAGTATGGTCAACAGATCGGCTCCTGTTGGTTACCGCCCTCTGTGAGACAAACAGCTTTTGTGAAAATGTAAATGTACTGTATCATTAAGTGTATCATTTAATTTGGCTGATATTTTGTATGTAGCAAGACTTTCTCCTGGAAGGAAGCAGCATGAGACTTTCAGTTTAGTGTAAGCTCTTAGGTAACCTCACCTCAAGTGATGAGAGGAAGCCGGGAAAGAGGAGCATCTCTGGAGCCAAGGGAAGGCATGCCTTTTCCCATTGCAGTGCGTTCTAATTGAATAGCTTTTTGTATATGCATGGTTAAAACTAGCATCCCTTTGTTTCATTTATTGGTTTTGTTTTCTATTATAGCTAGAGGATTTCCATAAGTCTGCTTCCACCTCCACCCCAGTCCAAAATACTCAATTGCCTTAATAATTCCTCCATAATGCTTGGTTTTCAGATCTATCATATTCTTCTTCACCATTATTAGAAAATATGATATTTTAGTAAGGTTGAATTCCAAATGGTGAACACATGCCTCTTATAGCTGTAGATTAGTCAGTGCAGAGAACATAGGACTATTTTTTCTTGGACATGATGCCTCAGTACCATAGTCCATGGTTTTATATTTGTTGGTGATCATGTCTCAACTCTTAATTATGTTAAATATACAGTTAACAAAAACTTCATCCTTTTGTATTTTCTTCACATGAACTAGGCTTAATTTAGGCCTTCATCATATGGTGCGTTTGTGAGCACTTATTCATTTACCCTTATTTATAAATGTCACAAAAATTGTGGCAATTATTTAGAAAATAACATTCTGTGTATTTCTGAAAAATGTTATTTAGCTTTACTAAATCTCAACTTTGTGTTTTGTAAAATATAAATTATAATATCCATTTTACAAAATGATTTGAAGATGAAATGATCTGTGGTTAATAATTTCAGATCACAAATTCCCATATGCAATAAATATCTACTATAATTATTTAATCTGAAATCTGTGTCACGATTCATTGTGCTAGTGAGAAATAATGTAGTCATTCTTGAGGTTTGTGGAACTTAAAGAAGATGTGGGAAATTATTATAAATTTGGAGAATGCAGAACTCTACTTGGAATGGCTAGACAGATGTGGGAATGATAGCCTAGTTAATTAAAGAGGAAGGGAGAAGAGGCATAAAAGGTGTTAGGCTGTAGGGGCCAGGTAGGCCTGATGACTAAGTTATTCTAATGTGCTTGAAATATCAACTGTGCATCAGAAGAAATAAGAGAGAAAAGTAAGATGGGAATTGAATAACTTTTAGAACTGTTTACTTAGACTGTGCGAGTTTGACATAAGGAGGTAGTCCCTTTGCAATTAAAAGCTTTAGAGCCATTAAATTCTTTTGAGCAAGAGGTTATTGTGGTTATCTGTGTATTTTAGTGAAACATAAAGATAACTGGAACAAGCTTGTGTGGGTGTGCTTGGGAAGGCAGTGCCTGAAGATAGGGAGCTCAATTAGGACACATTACAGTAGCCCAGGCCAGTGATACAGAAGGTCCACACTAGAGAGGTGATGAAGAGGGTATAAATGATAAAGTGCTCTCCATTAATATATGTGTCTTCATCATTAGAGTCCATTCCTGCTAGTTCAGGAAATTGCTGACTAGAAAACCTTAGGGCTGTCCTGAAGGGTCAGAGCTATGCATTTCCTACCTCCTACCAATCTTCTTCTCTAATCTAGATCAGTAATTTTTTCTGAAACAGTGAATGCAGCTATTAGAAAAGGTTAAATTATAATCAGATTATAGTGGGAATTAAGAAAGTAATCTCAACTTAGAATAAAGATAAAACTTGTATTTGGATCATACCCATTTTTTAAATAATCATTTTGTGCCTTTCTACTTTACTAAGTAGCTAGATAAGGTTAAATAAGTATAAATGATAATTATGTATGTTATAATTGAAGATAACTAAATAATATAATTGATCCTCACTAAGCTTTGAGACAAACGGAATATAAGTAAATGAAATAAGAGTTTTAATTATGTCCTGTGGCTACTGGTATTAAAATTGATAGAAGCTATAACAATATATGTACAATGTGACATTAATTAATGTTTACAGTTTTAAAAATCATATCCAACACTTAAAAAGATTTTCCATGTTGATATGGTTTGGCTGTGTCCCCACCTAAATCTCTTCTTGAATTGTAGCTCCCATAATTCCCATGTGTCGTAGGAGAGACCCCATGGGAGGTAATTGAATCATGGGGGCTGGTTTTTCCTGTGCTGTTCTGATGACATTGATTAGATCTGATGGTTTTATAAAGGGCAGTTCCTCTGCACACGCTCTCTTGCCTGCTGCCATGTAAAATGTGACTTTGCTCCTTGTTCACCTTCTACCATGATTGTGAGACCTCCCCAGTTGTGTGGAACTGTGAGTCCATTAAGCCATTTTTATTTATAAATTACACAGAATTTGTTATGTCTTTATTAGGTAATGTGTTTTATAACTTAAAAACACACACCCAAGGCTATTCTCTTTTGATATTCAGAATAATTCTGCCAGGAAGGCACTTATTATTTGGCCAAACAGAGACTTTGAAGAGTTTAGTGAATTTCATGGCTATTTACCAAGTTGGTAAATAACAACTATGAGAATTTGATACTTTTTTCTCATTCTTTTTGTGAAATTTTGTGTACTATGCTATAGTACCTAATTGGTCAACATAGACTGAATTTCAGTGACTCAGAACAAAGAAGCTTTATTTTTTATTTCATTTGCTCACATTTGTCCATTGAGTGCTGCCTAAGGACTCTGCTTTATTTCTTCAATTCAGAATACTGAACCAACAGAGGAGCCCTGCTCTGTGGCAAAGCCAGTCATCATGACAGAGGGAAAAGGAACTTGGCAAAGCCCATACAGATCTTGAAAGCTTTTTCATTCACTGACACACAATATTAATGTCTCCATGTCATCGGTCAAAGTAAATCACACAACTACGTGTAGCTCAGGTGAACAGGATATACAATCCTTTATTTGTCCAGAAAGGGAGACAGATGAAATATTTGTAAACTTCTTGATTACAATTACAGTTGTTAAAAGTCAAAGCTGAAAAATTAATAAAAATTCAGGAAATTAACATGTTTGTATTTTTAAAAATGCTTACTCTTTATTCAAACCTTACATACGAAGTGTTTTCTGTGTATATTTTTAAATGAGCACAATTTCTTAGCAATTCAATATGGGCATAGTTTTACCAGTGTGAAAACTAGGTAAAGCTGAACCTCAGAGATTCTCTGTGTAAGTTTTCAAATACTACATAGCTAACTCTACATACCAGCTTAATCCTTGGGGAGCCACAGTGTACATTAGCATTGAAAGCACAACTGCAAACAAACATTACTAAAGAAGAGAAAGGCTAAAGAAATTATATTCCATACATGGGATGTGTCGTTATGTAGTTATGAAATATATATTTTTGAAGAGTTGTTATTGAACTAAAAGATGTTTCTGACTTAAGTCTAAAGTCAATAAAGCCTGAAAAATTTCTAGAAGACGAATAAATCCGGTGAAGTTTCAAACTCATTTGAAGAGAAGTCTTCATGTCCACGTGCACAATATTCACTGGTGTCCTGATAGCATGGTGCTTTTGGAACATACTGCTTTGAATTGTTCTTTAATGTCTGCCTTTTCCTTAATATATCAGCAAGTCCATTCAGAGTTATATTTTCCTGAGTTTTAGGTAGCAATGATTAACCTTTCAGGACCTCAGATCCTTCATTTGTAAAATGAGTTTAATAGTTCCTGTGAGGATTAAAGAAACAACATACGTTAAGTCCTGCCAGTACGCAGTTAGTTTTGATATTTCTTTCTGCTCTTTTTCTTTTCTGTCTTTTCATTTTCTTTCTTTATTCTATTCTATTCTTTCTTTTTTTTTTTTTTTTTGAGACCGAGTCTTGTTCTGTCACCCAGGCTGGAGTGCAGTGGCAAGATCTCAGCATACTGTAATCTCTGCCTTCTGGGTTCAAGTGATTCTCCTGCCTCAGTCTCCCAAGCAGCTGGAACCACATATACACGCCACCACGCCTGGATATTAATTTTTTTTTTTTTGTATTTTTAATAGAGATGAGGTTTACTATGTTTGCCGGGCTGGTCCTGAACTCCTGACCTCAGGTGATCTGCCCACCTTGGCCTCTCAAAGTATTGGGATTACAGGCATGAGCTACCACACTCGGCCTCTTTCTCTTTTCCACTTACATATTAGAAAAAGAATATAAAATAAATTTTCATTATTTTTCTTATTAATTTGATGAA
This sequence comes from Sapajus apella, assembly GCF_009761245.1. Classification (NCBI taxonomy): domain Eukaryota; kingdom Metazoa; phylum Chordata; class Mammalia; order Primates; family Cebidae; genus Sapajus; species Sapajus apella. The sequence continues at coordinate 16,575,247 of NW_022436966.1, read as the reverse complement.
AAAAGCCTGTGTTTCTTAAAGATAACCAGCAAAACAGTGATAGAATAAGATGCTACACACTTTAATTTTGCTAACTTCTTGTAGGGAATATTAGGAGCAGAGAACACTGAGCCAAAAGAGTATAGAAGTCATGATTTCAGGTATTAACATGTGTCAAAGAGAGTGAAAGCTAAAGGACTTCTGTCAGAAGGTTGACTGCCACTTTCTATAATGAAGGCACATTTCACAAATGGACCTAGAGCAGTTCCCTGAGCAGGCAATCAAAATCATCCAAATTTAACATCCCATTTAGGTTTGCTCCACGCTAGTCTATCTTTATTGGTAACAAGAAAAGAAAACTATTTGTCAGCGTAAGGCTCGCTTGTTAAAACTCATTTTTAAGTGCATTTACCTTTGGGGCATGTATAATGAAGTGGAGGCTCTTTTTGGGTCTTTGAGAAAATTGATCCAAATAATTATAATGGAGAAAGGCAGCCTCCTCAATGGAGGCAATAAAGCAAAGTCCAAATGATACAAATAAATAGAAGATAATGAAAATGTTAGAAAGTGAAAGCTTTTCTGTTGTATAGCTTCCCAGGATGGGAGAACAGGGCTGTTAAACTCTCTTATTCTGGAATCAACTCTATGTTTCCAGGTCTGGCCCAGAAGTAGTTTATTCTGAGATGTGAGAAGGGATGGCTATTTTCTATTTATGTCATACCTGGGCTATTGAAACCAGGAGGAAGAAGGCTGGTTGTGAAACCCATTTAAGGATTGCATTAGTCTGTGAACCTGATCCAGGGAGTTCAGATTTAATCTCCTCTTAGGCAGTAAATCTATGATAGTTTGTAAAAATTCCTCACCGTTATGTAGGAGAATGTGAAAGTGTGGTATGTGGCAGGATTGGCAAGAATAATGATTTCTTTTCAGAAGCACCCTACTCTTGAGTGTTTGTGGACCAGTAGATGTAGGGATCTTTTTCTGACTTTTTGATTGTGTCCACAAATTATCATCTGCAATGGACTTCTATCTGTTTCCACACACACACACACAAAGCTTTCTTCTAGCTACAAATCGGGCATCTTCATCACTTCTACTGAGTTCAGGGGTGAATTTCAAATGTTAATTATAGCCCTGTTCCCCGGAGCTGAAGGTTCATAGAACTGAATATAGAGTAGACATTATTTCCACTCTGTGTAAAATTGATGAAGAGCATATCATAATATTAATAGCTGCAAATGACTAGAAAATGTGAACCTTGTTTTAACATGAAACACTCCAAAATTAGCACAGAAAATAAACCAAGAAATTTAGCATGTGATTTGGTGACCTACAAATTATTGCCCATTCATTTATCATTTCATTTATTCTGCCATTCATCAGACATTTGCTAAGACATGTACTGGGACTATACAGAGTAGAACACATAGGAGACAGATTTAGTGCAAAATCTACACATTTTAGGACAGGCAGACTTGAATCCACAACCTGAGTAATCCATATATATATATATATATATATATATATATATATTTTTTTTTTTTTTAACCACTCTATGCCTTAGGTTTTCTACATATAAAAGGAAGAAATTAATATGGTGACATGGTTTTATTAGTGAATGTATTAGTAACATAATATAATTGAAACCATCTGGCAAACAGTAGTATCATACAATACTTGTTAAATATCTTTGTTTTGTGATAGGTCTTTCCTCATAATTCTGGAAATGATACTGTATGGTATAGTTCCTGACTTTGAATAACTGAGAATGATGCTAGTCAAAAATACAGAAAGCTGCCATTCTACTCTCTAATTCTATGAGATCAACTTTTTTAGATTTCACTTATGGTTAGTGAGATTCTGATCAAAAGATGTACTATTTCCATTAGAAGGAAAAAATTCAAGAGATATATTGTACAAGTTGACTGTAGTTAATACAATACATTATATTCTTTAAAAATGTTAGGAGAGTAGATTTGAAACGTTCTCACCACAAAATAACTTTGTGAGGTACTACATGCATTACTTAGCTGGATTTAGCTATTCTATATATTATAAAATATGTTGTACATGATAAATATATATATATATATATATAATTTTACCTGCCTGTTTGTAAATTACTTTAGAAACTTCATAATAACAACTATAATAAAATATAGAAAATCTTTCAGATAGATTACCAGAGGTATTTTCTGTAAGAACACACATACATGTGTTACATATGAGGGTAGTAAACATATCTGTCTCATATAGTTTTAGAATCCCCAATGCTTATCAAAATTTCTGGCACTTGGTGCTTTTTAGTAAGTATTGAATAGATGAGTGAGCCTGCAAGAGGTTGAGATGTAGGGCTACATTTTTCCCAATAAGAGAGAAATATCTCGTAAAAAAGGTGCTGAGGTTGAGCATCTGGGACACAGATTCTGAGACCTAGATTCATGTACAGAAAGTTTATTAGAGTGGTTTAGGCATTAGCAGGAGCGGGGAATGGAAAGAAGGCAGGATGTGGCAGAGAGAAAAGTTGAGTTGTGAAACATTCATGATGAAAAATGTGGCCAAATCCACTGGAGCACAGAAGCCAAAATGGATTTTCAGCTTTCCAGAGGACCCTTGTATTGACCAGATATGTGGGAAGTGGATACCTTTAGCTGACAGAAATTCCTGAACAGGGATAACATCTGAGGGCTTGTTAGGTTTCTGAGCCACAAAGAAAATGTTCCTTTATTACTGAAATAGTATCTGTGGTTGCAATGCTATGTCCACTATAGTTCACTTTCATGCTGATTAGACCTGCTTCTTCACAAAATCTGGTAAGAGCTGCTTTAGGATATCGGTATGCCTCTTTTCCTATAAAAGTAATTATAAAAAGAAGGTTACTGAGATAACGACAGATTCTGCTCTTACAGCTTATCTTCATATTACAAGTAATATCCTCAAGTAATTACCTAAGTAGGTCACCTGGGTGCCAAATGTATTTCCCCTTCCCCCATTGCATAACAACAGCCTGATTTCCTCTTTTGATCAGGGTCAATAGTGACTCTTCTTGTCTGCTGGACTTTTGGCATAATATGGATCTTGCAGTGCCTGGGTAGCAGCCATATCTTAAAATTCAATGAGACTTTAGAGCAAGGACACCTGCTCTAAAGTAGCAGCAAAAAGATTTACAAGGAAGAGAAGTACCAGTTACCCAAGTGGGCCACTCTGTGATTCCTGGACCCAGGTATTCTACCTGTTGGAGACATGGCACCATATAATGAGCACTATTTAGAGTGTACAGTGCATTCTGAAAGATGGTACTCCATTTTTATGAGGTTTAATTCTTGAACTGCTTTGCAATTGTGCCTTCAAAAGTCCATTCTGTTGCTATGTCAGGATAGCAGTTTCTCGTTGGTGAGGTTTGTGAAAGGACTACCAGATTTTGTTGTGATATGCCCACCGCCCATCTCCTCTGCTTTAAAATATGTTCCTTGGTCTAATATACTGTTATGTGAGATTCTGTGTCAGTGGTTCAAACACTTTGTAAGCCCTTTGATGGTGGTGCAGGTAGAAGCCCTGCAGTATGAAAAGCAAACTCTTTTATGAAATATGTGCTGATTCCAGCCAAGTGAATCACTGTCCCTTCTGGAGTGGAAGAATTTCAGTGTGGTTAACTTGATCTCAATGGCTGTTTGGTCTTCTTAAGGAATGGTACTGTATCAGAGATGCATTGTTCCAAATCATTGCCACCATGGTGCTGCTTTGTCGGAGCCCATATGGATCCTCCAGGTTGTCTCTAGCTTTGTGCCTTGGAACAGAGGAACAGGAATATTTAGCCAGTCAGGTAACCCTGCTTCCTAAATTTCTGACCCCCTTCAGTATGCTATCAGGCCATGCCCTTGCCTTAAAAATATAGGAAAGTAGAACAGATCTGTTGACAGATAAAACTACTTTTTCACTTTCCTAGTCTAGGAAAACATTATCTTTCTTATCTCGCTTACTTCTTTCTTGAACTAATTTTCTTTTAACCTTGTCTTTGAAGACATCCAAAAATAATCCCCTAAATGAGTTCGTGGCTATGCAAATAAATGAATAGCTCGGAACTTGAAACTGCCTGCAATTTTAGTTCTGGAAAAAAGAAGTTCCAGAGGCAAGGAAATAATAAGGGCCTCGACAACTTAGTGAAGAAAGGGAAAAAAATACAGCAAACAAAATTGTCAGTAAATCCATCAGAATTGTTTGTCCCTTGCCTTCATCTAAATTATTCTAGTGCTATGAATCCAATAAACAGGAGAGATTCAGGGAGAATGGCACAGCTGAGTGAGATGACAGACAATATGGTCATGTACCAGACCAATTAGAATGAGAGAATTTAGGTGCCTTAAAGGTTCTCAAGATTACCTAATCCAACTGTTTCTTTTTATACAAAAACAATCAGGCTTAGAGCTGGAACCAGGGACTAGGGCTTTTAATTACTAGCCCAATCTCCATTTCTATTCATTATTTTCATGCCTGAGATGACTTTTATTTTTTTTGTCCAAAACTTGGAGAAAAGAGACCTGTTAAATTCCTGGCAGTTTGAGTGTGAAATTCATGCAGCAATCAATTTAAGGTTTAGATATTTTTTTTTCCCTGCATGCACATTACTACCAGACCACAAGGAACTGTGAGATATGATCTGCAATCATAAATCAAACTGGAAACACTGAACAAAGGCAGTTTGTGTAGTGAAAATGAATGTGTTGGTGGTGCTATGTACTGACAAAAAGCTCTTTTTCCCTCCCCCTTTCCTGCTGAAGCCAAAAGCTGAAGCATAATAAAAAATGACCCCTTGAAGCCAGGAATGTTAGCCTCCTCAAACTAGATAAGAATATTTAATTTCTTTATCACCAGGCTGGGTTTAAAAAAAAGTATAATTCAGACTTTAAGGGACCAGGTAAATGGCTCCAGGGCTCTTTCTGTTTCTTCCTTACCTGCTAGGATTTTTGGCATAGCATCAAATAGCACTGTAAGCTCCATCCCAGATGCCTGTCTAGGGAACGAATGTTATGAAGAGGCTGCCTTCTGTTCTAATCAGCTGACCAATAAATGAAGATTATCTGGCAATGCCTTCTTCATTGTCACACTAAAATTACAGAGTCAACATGCCAAGACAGGCATACGTAGCATACATTTGTACGTTTTTACAGATCCAGATTCCACTCCTGCTTGTTCTCATATTAGAACTGAATTTTCCTTTGGGGAAATAATATCTTCTCTATTATGTAGAATCTAGGTAGAGTTTTCCATTGATACATTCTATACAATCCTAGCAAAATGGTAGAGACATAACTCAGGCTCAGCCAAAACTCTCTCCAGGATGTTAATCTTCGGTGTCATGACATAGGACAGAGAAATGAATGGAGTTGATTTATCTGGGAGACTGCCTCATCCTAGCATGAAATGTTCCAATAGATAGCTCGGTAGTCATAGAAACATTGTATACCTGTGCTGCCTAATGTGGTAGCCGCTAGCTACATGAGAGTACTGAGAACTTGAAATATGGCTAGTGTAACTAAAGAACTGAATTTTTAATTATATTTATTCCAGTTAGTTAACATTAAAATGGAAACAGCCACAATTTGGTATTGGTTCCTGCTTTGGCCAGCACAGCTCTAGCAGAGCTCGCTGAAGAAATCATGTGCCAGCATACACTATTTGGATTTCCGGGGCTGCTCTGTTTTTTTTTTTTTTTTCTTTTCTTTTCTTTTTTTTTTTTTTTTTCCTCTTTCTAAATCTAGTTCTAGCTATTTCTTTGATTCTGTGAGCTAACCTCGCCCAATTTGTTACAATAATGTCCTCCTTTTCCTAGTAGCTGCAGTTAATTTTATTTGTTTGGAACCAAATAACTCTAAATGAAGAACTTAAGTTGAGAAAACTCACTAATTTAGTCATGTATTGACAATATGTTAAGTATCTATGTATGTCAAGGAATATATACACTAACCTCTGGTGATAAAACATATATGTATAAATAAATATCATCCTTACTAATCAGGAGCTGAGACTAATGAAGAAGAGAGAAATATAAGCAGTAATAATGCAATGAGATCAATTAGAACTTTGTAAAGAATTTTGGGATCAGAGATAAGTTTCATTAATACAGTGCTATAGATTGAATAGTGGTCTCCAAAGAGATATGTCCACCAGTACACATGACTGCAATCTTATAGGAAAATAGTCTTTGCTGATGAAATTAAGTACCTACAGATGATATTATGTTAAATTTAGAGTGGAACTTAGATCCAATGATGACTGTCCTTATCAAAGACACCCAGAAGAGCAACACAGAGAGAAAAGGGGATGGTCTGTAAAGATGGAGAAAGAGATTGGTCTTATGCTGTCATAATCTAAGGAATGCCAGGAGCTACCAAAGTTGGAAGGGGCAAAAACGAGTTCTCTCCTAGAGCCTTTGGAGGGATCATGGCCCTGCTGATACTTTGCTTTCAGACTTCTGGCTTCCAGAATTGTGAGGTAATAGTTTTGTGTTTAGTCACAAAGTTTGTGGTAATTTGTTATGGCAACACTAGAAAACTAACGTAGATAACAGGATGTTCCAGGCCAGCTCTAGTATCAGAAGCCTGCCTCAGACCAAGCCTTCTGTGTTATGCTCTGATTATCTGGCCTAGATTCTGTCTAGGGATGCTAGACTGTCTTCCTTCTACCTTCAACTGTTAAGTAGGGTTCTGTTGTAACATAGATGGGATCTATTTATCTTATCTTTCAGTATTGTCCATTCAACTGTAAGCTCCACAAGGGAAGTGATCTTTATTGCGTTTGTTCCTCATGATATTTTCAGCATCCTAGAAGAGTACCCAGCATACACTAAGTTTTAAATGAATATTTAGTTGAATGAATGAATGAATAAGTACATAAATGAAGATGATTTCTGCTAAGACCTTCCTTTAGACATTGCCAAACTCCTTTTTCTCCTGCAACAAATACTTTTGATATTAGTGATAATCTTGGTAATAATCAAATTCACTATTTTTCCTGAGTAAGTCATATTCAGATTGCTGGTTACTATTTACCTAGAAGGACCACAGTCACCGAATTGACTTGGTCACTCCTACTCCAGTCTCAGATTGTCCCTAGATTCTGCCACCCTTCTCACTGATTGAAGTATTCTGAAAAGAGTAACAACGACAACAAAAAAAATTTGATTGCATCAAAATAATTACATCTGTGAAAACTCAGGATTTTTTTTGCTATGTTTAAACAGGTTGCTTTGATCAATATATTGTCAAACTAATGCCAAATTCATCTTAGACTTTCTACAGCCTCAAACATAATCTCAGATTTAAGTTACATCATGCTTTATGTATTATGTCACAAAATTCATACATTAAATTTCCTACACGATATTTTAGGAGGAGGTCTTCAGATTCCTATTAGGTCTTTTTGCCCGTTTTTTAACATAATCTTTTTGAAAGTTTATCTTTCTTTTTCTCAGCTATAAGGCATTTATGTAACAAGTTGCAATGACTCCTAGAGGTAACACTAACTGTCACAGTCTGATAGGGAGAGAAGAGGCAGTTACAAAATAAATACACACACAAAAACAATGTATCTCAGAGAGGAGCCATTCAAGGAAAGGACTAATTGTTTGACATCCCTTAGTTATCTAGAATGCATTATGGTAGTACCATAATTATTAGGGATATACAAATTAAAATCACAATGAGATATCGCCTCATTTACATCTGTTAGGATGGCAATTATCAAAAAGTCAAAAGATAGCAAATAATGAGAATGTGAAGAAAAGAAAATCCTTATACATTGTTGATGGGAATGTAAATTGGTATAGTCATATGTAAAATAGTATGGAGTTTCCTCAAGAAAAATAAAAGTAGAACTGTGATATAACCCAGCAATCTCACTTCTGGATATTAATCCAAAGGGTATGAAATTGGTGTGTCAAAGAGATATCTGCTTATCCATGTTCACTGCAGTATTATTAAAAATAGCCAAGATATGAAATCAGCCTAAATGTCTCTCAACAGAAGAATATATTTTAAAAATGTGGTTTATAGATATACAATAGAATACCATTCAGCCTCATAAAAGAAGAAAATCCTGATATATTTGATGGATGAACTTGAAAGACATCATAGTACATGAAAAAAGACAGGCACAGAAACAAATATAGCATGATCTCACTTATATATGGAATCTAAAAACGTCAATCTTACAGAAGTAGAGAGTAGAATGGTAGTTAGCAGAGGCTGGTAGGGTAGGGGTATTAGGGAGATGTTGGTCAAATGATACAAAATTTCAGTTAGAAAGGAATAATAATTTCAAGAGATCTATTGTACATGTTGGAGACTATAAATATATGCAATGTTTATTTGCCAATTTAAGAAAAAGGTAATGTACAAAATTTCAGCTAGAAGGAATGAGTTCAAGAGATCTATTGTATGACATGGTGACTACAGCCATAACAATATGTTCTTGAAAAGTGCTGAGAGTAGATTTACATGTTCTTACCACAAAACCAATAACTTTCTGATATAATACATCAGAAAGATTTAGACATTCTATAGTGTGTGTGTATGTGCATGCATGTGTGTATAAATATGTTGTACACAATAAATATATGCAATTATTTCTGTCCAATACAAAAAAAGTAAGGAGGAGTTAAAAAGAAGAATGCCACAAACTCGTTATTTAAAAACAAAATAGTGCTTGAAATGGCAAATCTGACTCACGTGGTTGATTCCCTTAGGTGTTCAAGCTGGAATAGAATAGGAAGCTTCAAGAGCTCTGTGACCATCAGCAGGCCTCCCAGGAGTGAAGACTGACAGTTCTGAAGAAGTCAGATTATCATATCACACAAGTATACACTGTGATGGGACGGACACACATGTAGGAGGTCACTATAGGTACACAGGGGAGTATTTTCAGCTTGATAGACTGATGGGTCTTACTGTTAGCGTGCAATGCCTATTCTGTTTCTCTTTCTCTCTCATTCATACGTGCCTAGAAACGTTTAGACTCCCATCTTTGGGGCATGATGTTTCCAAAGCAAAATATCCCTCTTTATCCTATCACAGAGACAAACAGTCTAAGGTTGAATTCTAAAATCATCTCTCCTTGGTTTTGCCCCATTGGCTCTCACTGTACTTGTAGGAACCGTGCTAACTCCTTTCCCTTTCCAGGTCATCCTCTCCTCTATTGAGCTCCAGATATTACTTATAGTCATTCTTTTAAATACTACGATCTCTCTGAGCCCCATCGATAAATAAAAGCTCTAATAGCATTGATAAGATTTTACCTGAAACATATATAGTCTCTGCTGAGCACAGTGGCTCATGCCTGTAATCCAGCACTTTGGGAGGCTGAGGCAGGAGAATTGCCTGGGGCCAGGAGTTCAAGACCGTCCTGGGCAACAAAGCAAGACTCCCTGTCTCAACAAAAAATAAATAATAATAATAAAAATTACCCAGACATCGTGGCAAGTACCTGTAGTCCCACTTTTTCAGGAGGCTGAGGATTCTCCTGATCCCCTGAGCTCAGAAGTTAAAGACTGGAGTGAGCTATGACTGTGCCACTGCACTCCAGCCAATAGAGTGATACTCTATCTCCAAAATAAATAAATAAAAAAGTATTTAGTCTCTACCCTATAATAACACCACAAGTAGTATTATTTCTAACTAACCATAGATTTATCCATTAAAGGAACCTCCGACAACAAAGGAGAAAGTTGAACTCTTGTCAAAGATAGGAGGTTTAAGTGTTAAGGAATTTCATAACATCCAGCTGGCTAATAAGCAAACAGAGTCTTTGGGGTTAAGATTCAGGTCTTGTGCCTTTAACTTGATGTATTAGATCATTGGTTATTACTATTACTTATTATTATTAGGCTTACAGTAGTAGTAAAGGTAGAATAGTTAAATGGTTATGGCGTTAAAATAAATTGTGGATGCTTATCAGACAAGGTTCATGCATTTGATGCCCTAGGATCCGTACTCCTTAAGAAGTGACATTCCTCTTCTACTGTACAGAAAAATACTTAAATAAATATGATGAAATTAGAAATCTTGGAAATTTTTATCTTTTACAATGAGTTTAATAGTTTTTAAAGCCTTTCATTATACAACCGTCTTTTGTTATTGAAGCTGGTGGGTACCTGAGGTTTGTTTTCTTAGAAGGATTCAGTTCTGTCTCTTGTGGCTTTCACTTCCACCTGACTGTTATGTCAACTCAATTTATTTATTTATTTAGCTTTCTTAGAGGGATAACAATCAAACTGCTCTCTGCCGATAACATTTTAAAAATTGTTGTTATATAGTTGTTTATTTGATTCAAGCTGACCACTTGTATGAAATCTTTGTGCTTTGGAATATTCTTCAGGAATCTCATCAAATTCGGTAAGAAAGTGGCTGCTGCTTAGCATGATTGTAATCCTCCAGTAACACCTTCAATATCTTAGACAGTGGGTGGCAATATCAAGGCCTGTGGAAGATTTATCAACTGTTCCCACTACCAAGAATATAAACTTTCTTTTCACAAATTGTCATACTAAGTAATATGACTCTAGAGAGCTATTCTGTCTTCAAGAGATAAAAAAAGAAATCACTAGATATGGTGAAATCATAACTAGAGAAAAAAATGCTGTTTCTCTTCACTCCACAAAATTAATGTTTTCAGTTTCTTATGTTGACACTTAAAAACAGCAGCAGAAGAGGGTTTAATGTTCGAATTTTTGTATTCTTCTTTTGGACTTAGCTTTCACAAGAGATTCTTTCATTGCAGCACTAAATGGAGAATCTTATAAAAAATTTAATCAATTTTCTTCCACAGAGAGAAAAGAACAAAGTCTTACTTTGTCATCTTGTACAAATAATGTGTTTTCTCTTTCTAACAAATCAGATACCAGGGATGCTGTTCTGAGTTGGTGAAGTGCAATGTGAATTGTGACTCAGCTCACATTTCTGAAGCAAGAACTGTGTGTCAGATGCTGCTACATATCTTAATAATATTGTTTAATCACAGGGCATAATAACTATTTCTACCTTATATAATTACCAACTACCTGCCAGAAGATTTTCACTCATTTATTGATGTTGCTCAAAACCATGCAGTCAGTAAGTGCTGAAGATGATTTGATCTTCATTTCATTTAGCTCTGTAGCCTGTGTTCTAGTATTTCTTACTCAATGCTGCCTGACCAAATAGGGTAATTTGGTCTTCCCTTGATTTGTACCTCCCTCCTCTCACACACTCTCTCTGTTGAATTTAAATAACCAAGAATTACACTAAAACTGATTGACCTTTGTGGATAATACAAGCATTTGACTTTTTGACGTGACCTCTTCATTGTACAAATACTCTTGGGAGGCCTTAAACGTTTACTGGAATCAAGTACTGGAAGATATAATTTGAGCCAGGCCTTGGGACAATGGGATGCAGTCAAAGTGCCTAGGAGTGTGCACATGTGAGTCTGTGGTAGGCTTAACAACGGAGGAATGAGTCATTGCAGAGAAAGATGAGAGAATTCAAGGCAAGTCCCTAGTACTTCACAACTTATCACACAATTTCTCTCCTGCCCTGTGTCTTATTGGAAATACTCCACCAAGAAAACGTACAGGTTCTTGTTGTGGGTTTACTGTAAACTCTGCCTTTGTTTCCTCGATTCTTTTAACTTTCCTGGTTTCCAAGCCTCCTTTAATCATCTTAGTCGTCTGAGCTAATATTTTTATTTTTCTTGTAGTCTTGGAGACATCCTGCTCAAAACTTTACACATGGCAGTTTTTGAGAGAACAAAATTGTTTGAAGTTAAACACTTCTGGGGGAAATATTTTCACAGTGTCTGTTCAAAGTGAATAAGCAGTTAATTATCCTAATTATTGTCATAGTGACTGAGGGTAGATAAAAGATACATGTCCCAGAAGATGTTGACCTGGTGAAATGTAGAACCAAATGGGCAAAGGTCCAAGGGTAGAACTTGGAAGGCTGGTGTTAGCACTAGTGTCAGTTTTGTTTAAATCATACCTGGTAAGGGAACAGAATCATGTTTAAAATCTGGTAGCGTTAATTGCATGGAAAATGTGTGGAGCTGGGAAAGTAAGAATGAGAACATCTTAGTACATTCTCATTTCACTTTGGTGTAAGTTATTTTCTGCGAGTTAAAGATGTCAAATATAAAATATTTCTATTCTTATTATGTTTCTGGCATGGTTCTAGGCAGTATAGATGGGATAGTGATATGAGATAACATCAGCTTTTCCTTAGTGGCACAATTCTCCCCTCATTGGCATCCTTTCCCTATAATAACTTCCAGAGTTTTGATTTTATTGTGTTTCCCTAAACGTTTCTAAGTTATTACTAATAGGAAATTATGGAACTATGCCTTTTAACTGTATTTGTGGTTTTAAATGACTTTACAAGACCAAATGGATCAATGGGAAGCCTGTAAGCTTTGAATAAGATAGACGTGGGTTTTTGTCTCTGTTTTAATGCTTAATATACCTGTACTTTTAAATTAAGTCATTAGTCTTCTCTGGCCCTGCTATGGTCTGACTGTTTTTGTCTTTCCAAAATATATACATTGAAATCTAATTACCAATGTCATTATGGTATTAGGAGGTGGAGCCTTCGAGAGGTGGTTCAACACTAGGGCAGAATCCTTATGAATGAAATTAGTGCCTTTATAAAAGAGGCCCTAGAGAGCTGCCTTGCTCTTCCACCATGTGAAGACACAGAGAAAAGGCACCCTCAACAAATCAGAAAGCTCGCTTTCATCAGATACTGAATCTGCCTGGATCTTGGACTTCCTAGGCTCCAGAACTCTGAGACATACATTCCTGTTATCTATAAACTACGCAGTCTGTGGTATTTTGTGATAGTAGTCTGAATGGAATAAAACAGATCCTAAGCATCTTCACCTGTAAAATGAAGATAAATACCTTATGGGATGGCGTGAATTGTGAAGATTAAATGAAATGATGTATGTACTATACAGAATGCAAAGCACCAAGTAAGGGCTCGATAACCCTCACTGTTGTGCTCTTCTACTTGAATCACTCAAAATAGAGAACAGAATATATTAAAATCACAATAATTCTTATTTCATTTTTTTCCATTAATATTCAAGGCTTGAATCAGGGGACATAATTTCTGTCCCTGTGGCTAGCAGAGGTGGTTGCAAATTTGGCTCAAAGGGAAGAGTAGGAAAAGAGAGAAAAGTGGAAGCATCTTTTTGAGATGCTTACTATAAAATCAAGTGTGTCCTTAAGTTTCACTTTGGGGTAAGCTCTCTTCTGCTAGTTAAATATTTTTAAAATAAAATATCTTCTTTCTGTACTGTCTTAAAGTTTATCTTGGAAGAGAGAAAACTGATAACCTTTTGGCATTTTTAATTTTGATAGCTAAAACTCATGTGCTGTATATAAATGTCTAAATGTAACTCATAGTATACCTAAGATGTTTAGGGAGACTGTAGTTTTGTTACTTTATCAATAATTAATACTGTTTTTCTCTCAATAATCATCTAAAGTTTAGCTGGAAGGGGCCTTTTTGCCATTTCCTGTTTCACATTCATCTATTTCTACATTTTATACAGTCCATCCAGGTTTTTATCAGTGTTTCTAGGAAAGAAAGGCTTTCAGATTTTAGTTTGCTCTTACAACTGTAGCTTCTTTCTAAGATGGTGGTTCAATGTTTGGGAGTAAAATAGTACATGCACTCATGGAAGAAGGTAAGACTTGGAGAACTTGGAATAATACTGTCTGGTCTCTTCAGTCTTTGGCACAATGTCCTGTTTCCTTCTTGGCTGTAGCTTGTCTATCTGGTATCCATGGCTGGAGGGTATAGCTGAAGCTCTTCCATCTCTTCCAAAGCCCACTGACTCAGCTTCACTTTAGTGACAGTTTGGTCTATAGAATCCTCTTAGATCTGGCTGTAGTTCCTTTTCAGCCAGGTGCCAGAAGTCTGAGCTGTAGGTCTTACCCAAAGACATTTTGGAGTCACTCTTGGGATCTCTTTTGTAGGTTCGTTAACCAGACTCCCAGCTATTTGTAGGCACCTGCAGGCTCATGATCATGGACCTCAGTGCCTTCTAGTGACTGGTCATCCTGAACCCCCAGATTTACTTTTTTCAGCTCTGTCTGTGAAGCTTTCTCTTTGTATAATTTCGGAAAAAGAATGGGTACCCTTGGTGCCCCTGCAACTTTCATCATGATCCTCCCTTTTTGAGATAAAGCCTGCCTCGATTTTTTATCCTGTCTTTCTTTCTCTTTCTTCCTCCCACATCCACCAGGAGCCAATTGTACAGGCTTTTCCTTACATCACATTTCAATCTCGTTACTGAAACTAAATGATGAGGAATATTTCGTCTACTTTACAGGGAGGGCTCTATAATCTGCATCTTTCTACTTTAGCTCTTGATTTCTTAAATGATATCTAAAGGAATGCAGCAATTCTGCTTTCAATGAAGCCTGATTTTCTTACCTCTTGGCATGCCAAAGAAGTCAAGTATTGACTCTGTATTGCTTGAGAACAATATAATTCATTAAGTGGAAGGTTGAAATGTAGCCGTGACAAAAAAAAAAAAAAAAAAAAAAAAAAAGGATTACTAAGCTGCATTTATAATAGGCTTGTAGAAAATTATTTCCATTACCTATGACTTTATTTTGAAAATCCAATAGCTATTCCATTTTGTACAAATTAATTTTGCAAAATTAACTAATCACATATTATATTGGTATATTAATTTTTTTACTCTTATTGCATAATCCCATGTGGAACAAGGATTGTAATGAAAAATGTGTCTTTAGCATAGTGTCTGTTATGTAGTAGGCCTTCATTAAATATTTATTGAGAGAATTAATTTATGATAACATACTCAAGTTTATATTGGCAAAGTACTTTAATGACCTATGAAGAAGAAACATCGTAAAACATAGCAACTGCTTGGATAAAAGTTTTTAGAGATTTTCAAACTTCATCTAATAATCTTTTACTCTTGGATATTTTCATGTAGCTTTTTTATTTTATCATTTTCTTTCCACTTTAGCAATTAAACTGTTCCCAGCTTTTGAGTCTTGTCCTGGGAGATCTTTTGTTCTACAGCCTGCTTCAGGTCTGAATGCAAACAACGGTGTAACCTGAAACATAATGCAGGTATCTGCATTATATGAGCAAATCTTGTCCATTACTAACAGAGGCTATACAGAAATTGTCTGTCCATTACAATCTGCTGCAGCTTTAAAATATCCCAAAGCAAAAGTAAGGCAGGTTGGTAGAGGCTAAGCTATAAAAATAAAAAATACCACCACCTGTGAGCACCGAAAATGTTCTTGCTAACACTATTTTTCCCTTATTGGTTCAAACATCTATCTTTCCAAGTTGTATTACTGATTTTAGGCTGAGTTTACATGTATTAAATATTCTAGATAACAAAATTAGTTTTTCCTGACTCATTAAAACAGTTAAGCCAGTGTATGATTACTTTGGCTGCCTAATTAAGGAGAGAATGAATTAAGTCACTTATTTATTCCATAAATAGTTATTGAATGCCTAAGATTTGCCAAATGCCCCTCTAGATAGAAGAGATACAAAAATGAACAAAACAAAGAGGAAGCAGCCTCTGCCTGTATGGAGCATACATTATAGTCAGGACGGGCACACAATAAACAAGTCTGTTATATATAATCAAATTATTAAATACTTACAAAATATTCCCACATCCCAATATTTGCAAAATACAATGAGACTTACAAATTCACGTAGTGAATAATAAATATATAATAATAATAAAAATTAGCCAGGCATTGTGGCAAGTGCCTGTAGTTTCTCTTGAGAGAAATATGAAACTATTAAAGAACTGATATAGTTATTTGTGACAAATAAATAGCTGTATGAAACAATAGCATAGTCACTTGAATGTTTAATAATTATAATGATAATCATAATCCCACCTTAATTTATCACAACTACTCACATTATTAGTCCTTCTAAGTTAACACAAACTCAGTAAGGCTGGTGGGACACATGTGATTATCCCTGTTTGTAGGAAGTCTCTGAGACATAGAGGAGTAAAGCAACTTACTTGTGTTTCATGATTGGTAATTAAGAGCTTGAGCCAAGGTGATGGACTCATATTCAATATTGAGGGAAGGTAGGGGAAGAAAATATATACCAAGAGGGCTGGCAGTGACAGTGCACAGCTGGAAAGTAGCAGAGTACAAAAAGAGGTCTCAAAATCTCTTCTCACATCAAATCACACTCTTCTTTTTTAAAAAATATCATTCCCATTATGTACTCTTCAAGTTTTATGAAGCAGTTTTTCACTCAGCTAAAGCAGAACTATTTTTGGAGGGCAGCTTTCTATTTCTGCAAATCTGACTACTCTTTGAAACGTACTTTCTACCTCTCAATTTTGGAAGAATATTTCACCTAAAGTTTTTATTCTACCTTCAACATGTTATGTCTAAAATAAGCTCATTGTTTTTCTTTCAGAATAAGTTATTTTAGGGCATGTTTATAGACATCGTTATTCTCACGATTGCTGAGGGTGAAAACTTTGTAACCATCCTTGTCATCTCTCTCTCATATTTTCCGTTTGTCAAGAGCACCTTGTCAGCATCTTTTGTGTTTGCTAGTTGATTTCCATTTCCAGTACTCCAAGGCTAAAGCAGAATCTCATTACTGTATGTTTGGATGACTTTAGTAATATCATAGTTAATTTTTTCTACCCCTTTATTTCATTATACAAAGTTAGACATCTGATTATTATATATAAAATTATCAACCAAAAATAATATAGTGTAAGGGAAGGCTGTCAATGTATCAATACCATTTTAAATTGCACTTTACATTTGACATAAGAACAGTTGTCTCCTTTTTCTTGTTCAATGCTTTATCCTCAACCTCTGAAATATGGACAGGGCTGTAGATTGCTGTCTTGTGTCATGATACTTATACTTGTCTGGCCGAGTGATCTCTGACTTTTCAATGTCCTCCCCTTGATTGTGGATGGGACCTATGACTTGCTTCTAATCAATGGAAGATGGCAAAGGTGCTGATATGTTATTTCCATGATTATATTATTGAAGGTTGTTACTTTCATCATACTAGTCAACTCTTACCTATTGACTCTCCCATGCTGGCTGTAGTGAAACAAGCTGCCATAGGAAGAGACCCACATTATAAGAAGATATAAGTGATTGCTTACTGACAGCCAGCAAGTTGCCAAGGAGTTCACCCAACAGCTTACAAAGAAAGTTGTGAATCCTGCCCAAAGCCACATGAACTTCCAAGTAGATCCTTCCTCAGTTAAGCCTTAAATGAGACTCCAGTTCTAGTCAATGCCTTGAATGCAGACTTGTGAGACACACTGAAGCAGAGGACCAAGCTAAGCTGTGCTGGGATTCCTGATTCACAGAAACTGTGAGATAATAAATGTGTGTGGCTTAAAGTTGATAAGTCTTTGTTTTTTTTTGTTACTAAGTAATAGACAATGCATATAGCTTGTATTTATTTGGTGGGGACTAAATATTTGTCAATTAAATAAGTGAATGGAATATTCTCTTTGTATTTTTATAGGTTAATACTATACATATGCATTTAAAATATGTTCTAAAAAGGAAAATCAACAAATAACACTTAAAAAAGCTAAATTTATTTTAAGACCCGAATCTTTAGTCTAAAGCCATTTTCTCTAGTGTTGGGTACTTTTATGGCAAGTGAGGTAGTATCAGTTTTTGCTTTTGAGTTTTAGTTGTTGTTTGATGGCTGAAATCTCTAATGTCATTTGAAGTGTTTAATTAAATGTGTGATCTATACTTTCACACAATGGTTAATTAAGCCTAGGTCCGTAGACATAAGATGAACACTCCTTTTATTTTCTCAAAGACTTTGAAGTTTCAAAGTCATTTTTTGCCATAATTCTTGAGGAGGGTACTTACTTAAATTTGTATTGTTTTCAAATATCCTCACTAACAACAGCACATTGTACCATAGGGCTTAATATGCAGAAAGAATATACATTATAAATGGAAATGTTACAAATATACATTAAAGATTAAATTCTATAGATGTTGCCTCATTTGCAAAGACTAATGTCAGAAGATAAATCTTAATATTTCATATCTCCTGTAAAATATTCAAAAATTACAGTTCTCATAGAGAAAAGAAGTTTCAATAAGCTTAACATCTACAATATATGCTGTCTCATGAGGAACACATACTTTTGGTTATAAATATTAAAAGAAAAACATCAGGAGGCAATATGTTAACCAACATGGAAGTGGTAGTTATTATGTTTGCATAAGCTATTCCTGAAAATTTTGAAATTGATTTAAATCTTTAATCCTATGACAGTCAATTCCTTGGTTGCTTCTTTATTTAACCTAATTCATTTTCAGCCCATCTCACTCCACCAGAAACCTCGTCTTTCTGTTTTACCATTACAGTGATTGAGTTAGAACTGATCACATCAAACAGAAAACAATCCTGAATTAAATATGCCTTAGTAATTTTTTTAAAAAATCAATGGATGAGAGTATATTTAACCCTAGACCTTGCTAAAAAAGAAATTTCTAGTGGAAACCCTAATTTTAAAACATAATTTGAAAAAAAGTTGGATGGTATGGTATATTTAGCAGAATAAAAATGGACAATTTAAAGCTCTGTGTGGGCGGCCACTTTAAAGAAGAACACACAAAACAAATAAAAATTAGAAGTTCAAATTTCAATCCAAGCAGTTAATAAAGTTTTTTTTTTTTTTTTAATCACCTTTGATTGAATAAGGCAGAGATGATACTTGGGGAGAGTGGGCAGTAAAAAAGAAACTGGCCTCAACTGCAGCATATTGTAGAGAGTGTGAATCGTATTGTCAACAAAAAGAATTACGTTTGATACCTAGAGATTAGGATGAATTTCAAGAATTAAAAGGATGTTTAGAAAGTGGGACAGTAAGAGGAGAGATATAAGAATCTAGGTAATCCCTAGTTCTTAGTCTTTGGTATCTTTAATGAGACATTGGATTAGTTTCTAAGTCAGTCTCTGTGTTTTTCATTTTAAAGTTGTTATTTTAATATTTAGACATATTTTAAATGATTTAGAAATTTGGAATAAATAATATTCATTGGAAAGAACATCAGCTGGGTGTGGTGGCTCAACCTGTAATTCCAGCACTTTGGGAGGCTGAAGTGGTTCCTGAGGTCAGGAGTTCAAGACCAGCCTAACCAACATGGTAAAACCCCATCTCTACTAAAAATACAGAAATTAGCCAGGCATGGTGGTACATGTCCTAGTCCTAGCTACTTGAGAGACTGAGGTGGGAGGATCACTTGAACCCAGGAGGCGGAGGTTGCAGTGAGCTAAGATCTTGCCACTGTACTTCAACTTGGGTGAGAGAGACTGCATCTCAAAAAAAAAGAAAAGGAAAAGAAGACCATTTTACATACCTGTATGCCCATCTGAGCCTTGCTCTCAACTTTAAGATTAATCATGGAAACATACGAATTTTAGTTTCCAGTTTAAATGATTAGAAGGGCTGAGCTCTCATGAAAATCTTTAAGAAAACTAGACTTGAGGATGTGTCAATCTCTAATAGAATCATAACATCTATAGAAATGCTTCTTCAATATAATTCCTTTGTACCAGTGCTGAAAAGTTTCCAAATGCTCATGATTAAATAAAAGAAATAAAAATGTAATCATTTATTTTTTCACAAGGCCAAATTTATTAAAGGAATAAACTTTATTCTGCAATTATGTCCATCTTAAATACTTGATGCTATGTGATCTGTACCACATGAGATAATTAATATTTCTATACAGCAACATATAAAGTTTGGAATTCTAAACTTTGAACAAAACGTTTAAATAAAAAATCTAAAAATATTGGCACTTTAGTTCTATTATTTCACTGGGTATCTCTTAGGAATATCTGCCTTATCCTACTGTTCTGGGATCTCTCAGATTGGTGGGAGTGGCCCTTGACAAGTCTTGGGCATGGAAGAGCAACTATTTTATTAATATGACAAGTTCTATCATGCTTCTGTGTTTGCTGCTGCCCAGACTGATTATTAAGCAGTTTCTTGCCTTTATGTTTCCTATGTTAGTCTGGATCTTTCAATTCTTAATGGATTTGATTTTTTAGCTCCTGGCTAAAATCATATTCGTAGTCCTTTTTTAAAATTATTATTAAGTTACATTTATTTACTTAGAGTTTGTTCGTTCTCAGCTGGTCTACATTTGTTGAAGATCTCTCAATGTATACTTTCTTTTCTTTATTTTTTTGTTTTATTTTATTTTTTAATTTTACTTTAGGTGTATACTATATCCAGCACCTCTCTCCATGTTTCTCCTCCACATTTTTCCCTCCCTCCCCAGCCCTGGCTGTCCCTCCCCTACCCCCCACCAACTGCCCCCAGTGTGTGATGTTCCTCTCCCTGAGTACAAGTATTCTCATTGTTCAACACCCACCACTGAGTGAGAACATGCAGTGTTTGGCTTTCTGTTATTGTATCAGTTTGCTGAGAATGATGGCTTCCAGATTCATCCAAGTCCTAAAGGACACGAACTCATCGTGTATATGTATAAATATGTATAAATTCTGTGGTGTATATGTACCACATTTTCTTTATCCCGTCTATCATTGATGGGCATTTGGGTTGGTTCCAGGTCTTTGCTGTTGTACACAGGGCTGCAATGAACATATATGCCCATGTGTCTTTATAGTAGAATGATTTATAGTTCTTTGGGTATACCCAGTAATAGGATTGCTGGGTCAAATGGAATTTCTGTTTCTAGATCCTTGAGAAATCGCCACACTGTCTTCCACAATGGTTGAACTAATTTACCCTCCAACCAACTGTGTAGGTGTGTTCCTATTTCTCCATACCCTGTCCAACATCTGTTGTCTCCAGATTGCTTAACGATCGCCATACTAACTGGTATGAGATGATATCTCAATGTGGTTTTGAATTGCATTTCTCTGATGACCAGTGATGATGAGCATTTTTTCATGTTTGTTGGCCTTATATATCTTCTTTTGAAAAGTGTGTGTTCATATCCTTTGCCCACTTTTGAATGGAGTTGTTTTTTTTCTTGTATATCTGTTTTAATTCTTTGTAGATTCTGGATATTAGCCCTTTGTCAGATGGGTAGATTGCAAAAAATTTTTTCCATTCTGTTGGTTGCCAATTCGCTCTAATGATGCCTTCTTTTGCTGTACAGAAGCTCTGAATTTTAATTAGATCCCAATTGTCTATCTTGGCTTTTGTTGCCATTGCTTTTGGTGTTTTAGTCATAAAGTCCTTCCCCATGTCTGTGTCCTAGATGGTTTTGCCTATGTTTTCTTCTAGTGTTTTTATGGTGTTAGGTTTTATGTTTAAATCTTTAATTCATCTGGAGTTAATTTTAGTGTAAGGTGTCAGGAAGGGGTTCAGTTTCTGCTTTCTGCACATTGCTAGCCAGTTTTCCCTACAGCATTTATTAAACTGGGAATCCTTTCCCCATTTCTTGTTTTTGTCATGTTTGTCAAAGATCAGATGGTTGTAGATGTGTGGTGTTGCTTCTGGGGCATCTATTCTGTTCTGTTGGTCAATGTGTCTATTTTAGTACCAGTACCATGCTGTTTTGATTACTGTAGCCTTATAGTATAGTTTGAAGTCCAGCAGTGTGATGCCTCCAGCTCTCTCCTTTTTGCTTAGGATTGTCTTTGGTATGTGGGCTCTCTTGTGATTCCATATGAAGTTTAAAGTGATTTTTTCCAGTTCTGTGAAGAAGGTCATTGTTAGCTTGATGGGGATAGCGTTGAATCTGTAGATTACTTTGGACAGTATGGCCATTTTCACAATATTAATTCTTCCTAACCATAAGCATGGAATATTTTTCCATCTGTTTGTGTCTTCTCTTATTTCCTTGAGCAGTGGTTTGTAGTTCTCCTTGAAGAGGTTCTTTACATCCTTTGTTAGTTGTATTCCTAGCTATTTTATTCTCTCTGTAGCAATTGTGAATGGGAGTTCGATCTTGATTTGGCTCTCTGTTTGTCTGTTGTTTGTATATAGGAATACTTGTGATTTCTGCACATTGAGCTTGTATTGTGAGAGTTTGCTGAAGTTGCTTATGAGTTTGAGAAGATTTTGGGCTGAGACGATGGGATCTTCTAGATATACAATCATGTTGTCTGCAAATAGAGACAGTTTGACTTCCTCCTTTCCTAATTGAATACCCTTCAGTTCTTTTTCTTGCCTGATTGCTCTGGCTAGAACTTCCAATACTATATTGAATAGAAGTGGTAAGAGAGGGCATCCTTTTCTAGTGCCTGATTTCAGAGGGAATTCTTCCAGCTTTTGACAGTTCAGTATGATATTGGCTGTAGGTTTGTCATAAATGGCTTTTATCATTTTATTATAGCTTCCATTGATAAGTAGTTTATTGAGAGTTTATAGCCTGAAGGGCTGTTGAATTTTGTTGAAGGCCTCTGCATCTTTTGAGATAATCATGTGGTTTTTGTCTTTGGTTCCATTTATGTGATGGATTATGTTTATGGATTTGCATATGTTGAACCAACCTTGCATCCTGGGATACAAGTTAGTAGGGATGAAGCCTACTAACTTCAGGCCAGTATCCATGATGAACATCAATGCAAAAATCTTCAATAAAATCCTGGCAAACCGATTGCAACAGCACATCAATGTATACGTTCAAGTGAAACCTGATGCTTCTTTAGAAAACACATCTAGCCAATCTCAATAAAAGCAAACTTACTAGTTTTGTGATTTGTTTTCAAAGGTGTTGTATTATTATTGCCTTTTAGATATAAAAAAATCCAGATATAGAATATTGCCTTTGAGTTGCTTTGTTAGTGGTGGGGATGAGTTGAAATGAACTATGGAATTTTAGAACTAGAAAGGATTTAGATTGCTCAATAAAATCCCTACATTTGTTTAGATAGAAAAACTTTTGGTGACCCAAATTAATGTAGTAAAGAATCAGGGTGGTAGAAACACCATTGCTAGAGCCCAAATCTCCTGTTGCTTAGTCTCTAGCCTTTTCTGTACTCTTATTTAACATTCCTATGGTTGTTTGTGCTTATTGCGTTTATTATGGCTCATGAAAAAAAATACACATTGGAGTACCATCTTACTTTGTTAGGCATTCCTGAGTATGAAGATATATATGTAAATAGTAATTCCTCCTTTCAAACAGAAACATCCTGAGATCTATGCAGAGAGGCTTCCTGCCTGGGCCCTACTCTTTGCATGGCACTGGTTTGGAGCTCCTCTAGTCATGCACCTCTCCACAGGAACCTGAAGATTCACTTTTTGACCACTTGTTTGTTAACTCAAACTCTTGAATTTTCTCCCTCAACTTAGGGCCTGAACTTCTTCACTGAACATGTCTTCCTGAGGGTAGAGTACACCTCTGGTATAAAGAACCCCAAACTGAGGGATGATTAAGAAGTAGTTGATTGTGAATGGAGCTTGGTCGAATAGGTTGGAGATTTTATATGCATGCACGCTAAGAATCTCACTCTGCAAAACAGTACTGGTGGTGTGAAGAGAATGTAGCAAGCAGGGATCTAGAGGCTGGGTATCTCTCACAGCACCCTTTTCCAGTAGAGTGAGAAATTCAAGGATCATAAACTTGTACCTGAATTAGCTGGGCATTAAAACTGGATATATTCATCAAGACAAGAGATGGAATAGATTGCACAAAATAGTTTACCAGTTCAATTTATACATTTTAAACATTGACACATATAGCATGGGGTTCCACTTACCCTCTTATATTGAGCCCACAAGTGTTAGAAGGGTATTCTCTAGGAGATGTGCCTTTAGTTATAAAATTAGCACAAATTCAATTTCATCTTCTTGTTTGAAGTTGTGTCTATGACTTATATATTATTAGGAGAATTTAAAAGGATAGCTTCTTTCAGTTGAGTCAAACTTGACTTTTGAGAAATTGTAGAGCTGACTAGCATCTGTGGAACTGCCCGAGGCAATTTAGTGGGAATATTTCTCTTCTAAAATGATAAACAGATCTAAAGGAATTATAATAATAACCTCACTGGAAAAACAACATTAAAATACAGGCTATGTTAGTTTTAATCCATGTGCTGAAAATCATGTCCAGGATCTGACTATAGGGTGATAAAGCTACAAAGGGATACTGAATTCACAGGATCAACAAGTCTCACGTATTTAATTCAGAGTCCTGAGTATAATAAATAAGGATCCTCAAAACCGAATTGGAGATATTTGTAAAAGCAAGCTTGAGAATATGAAATACCCTAATTCTCCTAAACACTCAAGGCCATTAAATGCAGTCTCTTTCCATTTGCCAAAATAGATCAGCCTTCACTTGCCTGGAAACACTGTATTGACTACAACCCTGAAAAGTGCCTCATAGTATGACATGCGTTCCACTAGAATTTGCTCCTACAAATCCTCATTCATTTTTGGACATTTTCAGGGATAAGTTTTTCAGCATAGATTTAGTGGAGAAATGTTTCCTATTCTTTGAGAAAGCATCATATCAATCAGACGAATGGCATCATCTAGCTATATGCATTGGCAGGAACCTGAAGAGCATATAAGTAAATCTTGAAGATGTTAGACCTAGGAAGCAGCTTATTAGACTGGACGAGAATCTTTATTGATGGCCCTCACCCATCAGTCAGATCTCAATGTCTTTGCAAGCATGTGATCCTAATGGTAAATTTTGAAGCTTAGGCATGATTATCTAAAATACATTGGGTATAAAACTGAGGCAGATATAAGAGGATTCAGAGAGGTGAGAAAATCAGAATGAACTTCCTTGGAAAGACCAGAAAAGCCACTATCTGATGGGCTTCTCAGAAGCTTCTAAAGAGCACACTTCTGGAAGGTAATAGGGAATGCACTGGTCAGTAGTAGGGAGGGAGGCCGTAGCATATTTGAGAAGATTGGATTTGGTTATTATCTGTAGGTCAGGAAGGTGGGAAATAATGCCATCAAACTGGATTCCTTAGTATAAATGAGGATGATGAATTAAAGAAATTCAGAGGCCTCTTAGGTTTATGGTGGATAAGTTGCAGCAGTGAATACCATGGTTTGTTTCACTAACCCTTCTACCTAAAGCCTTTTCAGGTACTGTGTTTCTGTGACTTACACTATACTCTTTTGGAGAAGTGAGGGCATAAAAATTTCACAAAAAATGGAGAATCATTTTACAATGTGGAACCTGGACAAAATGGGAGATCACAATGAATCTGAGCGGTGCAGAGAGTCATGAGCTTTTCAAAGACAATGTCTTATGCTTCTTTGAATTCTAAACATTGTGAATTGGCTCTGAGACATAATAAATGATAAAAGAAATTAATGGAATGAGTTAATTACATAATTAAAACTTATTTATTTTATATTTATTTTATAATTTTTTTCAAATTTTATCTTAGATTCAGAGTGTGCATGTGCAGGTTTTTTTCCATGGGTATATTGTGTGATGCTGAGGTTTGACATAGGAGTGCTTCTCTCACTCAGATAGTCCACACAGTGCTCAAATGTTAGCTTTTTAACCCTTACTCCCAGATCTCCTTCATGCTTCTAGTAACCCCAGATTCTATTGTTGCCATTTTTACATCCATAAACATCCAGTATTCGGTTCTCAATTATAAGTGAGAATGTGTGGTATTTGGCTTCCTGTTTCTGTGTGAATTCACTTAGGATAATAGCTTCCAGCTGCATCCATGTTGCTGCAAAGGTTATGATTTTATTATTTTATGGTTGAACAATATTCCATGGTGTATATGTACCACATTTTCATTATTCAATCCACTGTTGATAGGCACCTGGGTTGATTCCATGTCTTTGCTCTTGTGAATAGTGCTGTGATGAATATAACATTGTGTGTTTCTTTTAGCAGAACAATTTATTCTTTTGGATATACATCCAGTAATGGGATTGCTAGGCTGAATGATAGTTCTGTTTTAAGTTTCTTGAGAAATCTCTAAACTGCTTTCCACAGTGGTTGAACTAACTTATATCCCCACCAACAGTGTATAAGCATTCACTTTTCTTCAGAGGCTCACCAGCATTTGTTGCTTTTTATATTTATTTATTTATTTTGAGATGGAGTCTTGCTCTGTCTCCTGGCCAGGCTGGAGTGCAGTGACATGATCTTGGTTCATTGCAACCTCTGCCCCCTGGGTTCAAGCGATTCACTTACCTCAGCCTCTGAGTAGCTTTGACTGCAGGCAGGTGCTACCATACCCGGCTAATTTTTGAATTTTCAGTAGAGACTTTCTTTTGCCATGTTGGCCTGGCTGGTCTTGAGCTCCTGACTCATGTGATCCACCCGTCTTGACCTCCCAAAGTGCTAGGATTACAGACAAGAGCCACTGTGCCCAGCCTTTACTTTGACTTTTTAATAATAGTCATTCTGACTGGTGTGAGATTGTATCTCATTATGGCTTTAATTTATATTTCTCTGAAAATTAATAATGAGCATTTATTCATGTTTTTTGGCCACTTGTATGTCTTCTTTTGGAAAATGTGTATTCCTATCCTTTCCCTATTTTTAACAAGATTATTTATTTCCGCTCATTGAATTATTTCAGTTCTGCAGATTCTGGATATTATGCCTTTGTGATATGCATATTTTACAAATATTTTCTCCCATTCTGTAGGTTATTTATTTAATCTCTTTATAGTTTCTTTTGCTGTGAAGAAGCTCTTTAGTTTTAATTAGGTGCCACTTCTCAATTTTTTTCCTTGCAATTGCTTGTGAGGACTTAGTTGTAAATTTCTTTCCAAGGCTGTTGATCAGAATAGTGTTTCCTAGGTTTTGTTCTAGGATTCTTATAGTTTGAGGTATTACATTTAAATTATTAATCCATTTTGAGTTAAGTTTTGTATAAGATGACAGGCAGGAGTCTGGGTTCATTCTGCACGTGAATAGCCAGCTATCCCAGCACCATTTATTGAATAGGGAGTCTTTTGCCTATTACTTGTTTTTGTCAACTTTGTCAAAGATCAGATGGCTATAGGTGAGCAGCTTTATTTCTGGGTTCACTGTTTTGTTCCATTGGTCTATGTGTCTGTTTTTGTACCAGTAGCATGCTTTTTGGCTACTTTATTTTTAGTGTAATGTAAAGTTATATAATGTGATACCTTTGGCTTTGTTCTTTTTGCATAGGATTGATTTGGCTATTTGGGCTCTTTTTTGGTTCCACATAACATTTAGAATTTTTTTTTTTCTAATTCTATCAAAAACGACATTGCTAGTTTGACAAGAATAGCATTGAATCTGCAAATTGCTTTGGGCGGTAAGGACTTTTTTTGAGATGGAGTCTCACTGCGTCACCCAGGCTGGGTGGCATAATCTTGGCTCACTGCAATCTCTGCCTCCTGGATTCAAGCACTTTTCCTGTCTCAGCCTCCTGAGAAGTTGGGACTACAGGTGGCTGCAACCATGCCTAATTTTTGTGTTTTTAGTAGAGACAAGGTTTTACCTTGTTGGTCAGTCTGGTCTTGAACTCCTGACCTCAGGTAATCCACCCACCTTGGCCTCCCAAAGTGTTGGGATTACAGGTGTGAGTCACCATGCCCAGCCAGGAAATTTTAATGATATTGATTCTTTCACCCCATGAGCATAAAATTTTAGAAAAATTGTTTATGTCATCATTATTTCTTTCACCAGTGGTTTGTAGTTCTCTTTGCAGAGATCTTTCACCTCTTGGTTAGATGTATTCCCAGATATTTAATTTCTGAGTGTGTGGCTACTGTAAGTGGGATTGTGCTCTTGATTCGGCTCTCAGCTTAAATGTTACTGGTGTTTAGAAATGCTACTGATTTTTGTACAATTATTTTTTATCCTGAAACTTTACTGAAGTTAATTATTAGTTCCAGGAGCCTTTTGGTGGAGTCTTCAGGATTTTCTAGTTCTAGATTCATATCATCCACAAAGAGAGATTGCTTGATTTCTTCTTTTCTGACCTGGGTGCTTTTAAATTTGTCTTACTTGATTACTCCGGCAAGGACTTCCACTGTAATGTTAAGTAGCAGTGGTGACAGTGGGGATATTTTTCTTGCTGTGGTTCTCAAGGAGAAAGTTTTCAACTTTTTCCATTTAGTATGTTATTGGCTGTGGGTTTGTCATAGATGGCTCTTATTATTTTGAGATATAGCCCTTTGATGCTTAGTTTGTTGAAGATTTTTATCATGGAGCAATGCTGAATCTTATTGAAGGCTTCTTCCATGTCTCTTGAGATAATCATATGGTTTTTCTTCTTAATTCTGTTTATGTGGTAAATCACATTTATTAATTTGAATATGTTGAACTAACCTTGCATCCCAGAATTGAAGCCTACTTTATCGTAGTGAATTATTTTTTTGGTGTGCTGCTGGATTTCATTTGTTAGTATTTTGTGGGATTTTTTGCGTCTATGCTCATCTGGAGTATTGGCCTGTAGTTTTCTTTTTCTTTTTTGGTTGCATCTTTGCCTGGGTTTTAGTATCAGGGTGATGCTGGCTTCATCAAATGAATTAAGGAGGATTCCCTTTCTGATTTTTTTGGGAATAGTTTTAGTGGGATTGGTATCAGTGCTTCTTTGTACATCTAGTCGAATTTGGCAGTGAATTAATTTGGCCTGAGGCTTTTCTTGGTTGTTAGAAATTTTATTACTCATTCCGTTTTGGGACTTGATATTGGTTTGTTCAGATTTTAATTCTTTCTGAATCAACCTTGGGAGGTTGTGTGTTTCCAGGAATTATAAATTTCCTGTAGTTTTTCTAGTTTGTGTGCATATTCATAATAATGTCTTAAGATCTTTTGTATTTATATGGAGTTAGTTGTAATGTCACCTTTGTTTTCAATTGTGCTTATTTAGATCTTCTCTCTTTTTTCTTTGCTAATCTTGTTAATTATCTATTCATTTGTTTTTTCCTTTTAAATAACCAACTTTTGATTTCATTGATTCTTCATATGGATTTGTAGGTCTTAATTTCATTCAGTTCCACTCTGATTTTAGCTATTTCTTTTATTCTGTCAGCTTTGGGATTAATTTGTTCTTGTTTTTCGAGTTCCTGTAGGTAAGTTGTATCATTAATTTGAGATTTTTCTAACTTTTTTTGGTAGGTGTTTAGAATTATAGCCTTTACTATTAATGGTGCTTTTGCTGCATCCAAAAAGTTTTGGCATGTTGTATTCCTGTTTTTGTTTATTTCAAAGAAGTTTTTGATTTCTGCCTTAGTTTCATTGTTTACCAGTTGTCACTCAGGAGCAAATTGTTTGATTTCCACTTAATTATGTGGTTTTGGGAAATCTTATTGATATTGATTTCTATTTTTATTCCACTATGATCTGAGAGTATTTTTTTAATTTAAAAAATTTATCGAGACTTGCTTAATGGTTATGAATTTTTATGGTCTTGGAGTATGTTCCATGTTCAGATGAGAAGAATGTATACTCTATGGTTGTTGGGTGGAGTGTTCTACCAATGTTCATTATGTCCAGGTTTTCTAGTGTCAACTTTAAGTCCAGAATTTCTTAGTTTTCTGCCTCAGTGATCTGCTTAGTAGTGTCATGGGTGTGTTGAAGTCCCCCAGTATTAGTGTGTAGCTGTCTACATATTAGTGTGTAACTGTCTAAAAGTAGTTGTTTAATGAGTTGAGTGTGTATATATTTAGACTTAATTATGTATATAATATATAAAATGAATATTATTGAATGAATTGAATATCATTATATAATGTCCTTTTTTGTCCTTCTTTACTGTTGTCTTAAGATCCATTTTATTTTATTAATTACCTCTGCTCTTGTTTGTTTTCCAGTTGAGTGACAGATATGTCTCCAACTCTACTTTGAGCCTATGGCTCTCATTATGTCTGAGATGGGTCTCTTAAACATATCAGATGAATGGGTCTTGATTTTTTTATCCAACATGCAAGTTTGTGCCTTTTAAGTAGGGTGTTTAGACCATTTACATTCAAGTTTATTATTGGTATGTGAGGTTTGATACTGTCATGAAGCTGTTAGCTAGTTGCTTTGTAGTTTCTATTATGTGGTTGCTTTATAGAGTCTGTGAGCCATGCATTTTAGTGTGTTGTTGTGGTAGCAGGTATAGTTGTTTTGTTATCATGTTTAGAATTCCCTTAACCATCTCTTATAAGGTTGGTCTAGTGGTAACAAATTCCCTTAGTACTTACTTGTCTGGAAAATATTTTATTTTTCCTTGCTTATGAAGCATAGTTTTGTAGAGTATGAAATTCCTGTAATTTCTTTTTTTTTCAAGGATGCTGAAGAAAGGTCTCCAATCTCTCCTGGCTTGTAAGAATTTTGCTGAGAATTCTGCTATTAGCCTAATGGGGCTCCCTTTGTATGGGGTCTGCTCTTTTTATCCCCACCTGTAAGATTTTTTTTTGATTTAACATTGACCTTGGACAATCTGGTGACTATATGCCTTGATGAGGTTCATTTTCTATGGCATCTGGCAGATGTTCCCTGGATTTCTTGTATCTGAATGCCTCTAACTCTCTAGCAACATCAGAAATTTTTTTCTGAAATTATTCCCTTAACTATGTTTTTCAGGTTGTTTACTTTTTCTCTTTGTGTCTCAGAAATGCCAATAACTAGGATTATGCTTTACCTAATCCCATATTTCTCAAAGACTTCACTATTTTTTTTGTTTTTTGAGATGGAATCTCATACTGTCACCTGGGCTGGAATGCAGTGACCTCATTCCATGTGGTCATTCCATGTGGTGATCTCAGTTCACCACAACCTCTTCCTCCTGGTTTCAAGCAGTTCTCCTGTCTCAGCCTCCCAAGTAGTGGGGATTACAGGTGCCCACCACCATGCCCAGCTAATTTTTTGTATTTTTAGTAGAAACAGAATTTTACCATGTTGGCCAGGCTGGTCTCAAATTCCTAACCTTGTGAATCACCCACCTTGGCCTCCCAAAGTTCAGAGATTACAGGCATGAGCCACTGTGCCTGGCCCATTAAATTTTTAAGATTCTTTTTTCCTTGTCTTTGTCTGAATTAGTTTGAAAGACTAGTATTTAACTTCTGACATTTTTAGTTCAATCTATTGATAAAGATTTTAATTGTATTTTGAAAGTGGTTTTTCAATTCCAGAAGCTATGATTGATTGATTTTAATATATTTATCTCTTCATTTATTTCCTGGAGTGTTTTATAAATTTATTTTTGTTGATTTGCAATGTTTTCTTAAATCTTGTTGAGCTTCCTTGTAGCCTATGTTTTGAATTCTTTATCTGTCATTTCTAAGCTTCCATTTTTGTTAGAAGCCATCGCAGGAGAGCTAGTGTAATACTTTGGTGGTACTGCTATTATACATTTTGCATTACGTGTGTTACATATATATATAACATATTCTGATTTTTCATGGTGACAGAATTCTTTCACTGGTTTCTTCTCATTTGGAAGTGCTGACACTTCTAATGAAGTTCTCTCCCTTGGCCTGGGTTGCTTGGATTCCCAGTAGAAAGATGAGTCACAGAAGGAAACTTTCTGCATCTTTCATGTAATAGGGCTTCACTCACTTTTATCAGCCAGATGCTATCACAGAGGCTGTTTGACCACATTTTCCACCTTGGGATCTGGGATGTACTTCATGATTTCAGTGGAATCCTATATTTCTTCTTGAATTAAAGTTCAGAGAGTTGATCTTTATGCACTATCTTGCTGCTTCCAAGTAGTGGAGGCATACTAAATGCCCTTACTCTGCTACCTTGGGGGAAAGAAGAAAATAGAAATCAACTAAAATTTAATATTAAGACTAAGTTCTAATTTAGTAGTCTGTGTGAATGCAGAAAAAAATCTAAGAAGGTTTATGCTACACGAGTACCTATTATGTACTTCTATGTAATTGTGTAAACATATACAATAATAATAAATATTTTATTTGCTTATACATTTTAACTAGCTATATCTTAACTACATGTGTCTCTATTTTCAGTAATACCTATTGGAGGATGAGAAAGAGAATAGACAAGGGCCACTAATAAAACAGTAGAACTTGAGGTTATTTGTTTAAAGTAAAAACACATTATATTCTTTGGAGAAATGGTTTTTATTGCTTTAGTTAGGAAGAGAGCTTGGATTGCTTCTTTGTTTTGGTCCATTGTGTTTTGGTTCTGGCAGAGGTTTTGTTGTTATAATGGTCTCACTGCAGTACTTAAACTAGAAATAGCAGGTGTAAGAAATGACGACATTTTCTCTAGGAACTGTGATGATAATAAAAAAAAAATTCATGTGCAGTTGAAATAATTGGAGTTTCATGTCAATACCGGATCCTGAGAACATACTAATTTATTAACAGATCTCTCTCTCACATACCACTCTTCTTCAACCTCCATAATTGCCTAGTACAATTATTATTGTTCTAATTTGTAGATGTCACCTCTTATTTTTATGTCATAGAGTACTTTGCTGTCCAAACCTAGTCATTACATAACTTCCAGCTCCATCCCATAGACTGAGAGAAATGTTCATTTACAACCAGAGCTTAATAATTTATGCTTCTTATCACATAATTTTCTTTCAATTTTATCAGGATTTTCCTCCAAAATCATCAAAAATTTCACTAGATCCTGGGACTCAAAGTTTGTAAGAACTTTTGTTTATGTGTTCTAGAAAACAGTGACCACTTCATTATGAACATTCAGAAAACACACAATAACAATTTGGCATCCAATTAAAAATATACTTTTAACATCTGATTAGTCTCTATTGAATTTATTTCTCACCCAAATCTATTATTTATGGAGGAGAGTAAAGGAAAAAATAACTTCTTTTTTGTTCAGTACACCCTTTTATGGTTTATCCAAGCTACTTAATTTGGTGCTTACATTTTGAGTACTGCACTTGGAGATAATGCAACTTACAAAATACCCTGTTTGTTCAGAACGTTTATTTGGAATAAATTAAATCTCCTGAAGGCTTTGCTGTTTTCTTTATCATGCCTTTAGGAGATTTCTTGGTTCCTGTTAAGGTACCCAATGCTCCTTGTTAGAAGTTTGATGTATAATGCCACAAAACAATTCTAGGATAATGTGGGGAGTCTTCATAATGTCAAAGAGGAGTTATATTTATTTATAATGAAACTAGCTATTTATTTTAGATTTTAAGCTTATTTGTCACTTATAATTTTCTGTTCAATCATGTCACTTAAAGGAAATGAAAACAGACATAATATGATTACTTAACACCATTTAAGAAGAAGTCATGTAAGTTTAGTAAAACAAATTTCAAAATTGCATATGAAATTGTACAGAATTTTTGTCTGCATATTCCCTTCTTTAAACGCTGAAACAGTACTACAGCTGATGGCAGTTAATGAGAAATGTTTATTAAAGAAATCTACTTACTAAACATGACCTAATCTTGTCCTGTTTTTCATGCTATTTTTAAAATCTGCAAGCATACAAGGCTTTTGTGAGCTTCTAGTACAGATCAGGCCCCCGAAGAAAAGTACGTGGGCAAGCAATGAAGAAAGCTTTATAAGTGGCTGGCTTGCTGTGAGCTGCTCATTCTGATCATCAGTGTTCTTAGGCTCAAATCTGAGACTAGAGGTAAAATAAGAGGATGAACACAAGAGGGCTAACATGGTAAACTTCAGCAGCAAAACAGTGGAGAAGGAACACATATCCTTAATGAGATATTCCATACCAAACCTAAGATTAGACATGCTATGTCTAATCTTGTCATGTCTTTGGCATGGATATTTCCCCTGTTTCACAAATAAGATGAAACAAATTCAAAAATAGAAAGATTTAGCTAGCTTATTCATTCACATTCCTTACTCTTCTTTCTTATATTCTTCTGCATTCTGTATTCTTTCATTTGTTTCTTTATATTGAAATCAGAGTTCCTACAGTGGCACAATTGAAATTTGGATTGCTTTATTCTTTGCTGGATAAATGGAGGTTGGGCTTTCTTGTGCGTTGTGAGCTGCTTAGCAGTATCCCTGATTTTTATTCATTATATTTCATACACATGACTTTTCTGTACCCTAATTGTCACAACTAAAAGTGTCTTTAGATATTGGCAAATATTCTCCAGGAGGTAAAATTACCCCCAGTTAAGAACCATTGTACTAAAAGGAAAAGAAACTGTATTAAATTAGGTGATGCTGTCTTTTTTCTTAAATCTCAGTTGCTTAAGACAATAAAAATTTAGTTTTTTATTACATTGTAGGAAAGCACAGACATTTTCGGTCAGATAGTCTACCAGAATATGATGAAGAAATTTAAGCTGTTACATCTTACGGATGTATCTTCTTTAAGGAGCTTCAAATCCTTTCCATTCATCCTGCAGATGAGAAAAGAGACTAGAAAGAAACACTTCCATTCTTAAATTACTTGGGATAGGAATAGATATATAAGTTTTGCTTTTTATCTTCCATTAAGAAAAATATAGATGTACATAAACTAGGAAGTCTAGTCCCTAGAAAGGCAGTCATTTCAAAGCAATTATCACACCTAAAGAAAAGTAGCAAAAGTCTTTGGGGGCAGAGATGAGGTGGCACTTAGTGTTTTTTGTTGCATAGAATTGAAGTAGTTTGCACTTCTTTGTGTGCTCCCTGAGTTTGGATGCTGATAGAGGCTTGGGAGAGACACTAAACCAAGGGACCACTGGACAGAGAATATTTTAAAATATTTAGCCTGAAGGGAAAAACTTCTCAGAAACCTATAGATATTATAGTTCTATAAATAGACTGATTACGAACATATAAGTTTGAGCCTTTCAAAATATATACCACATATTTTAGAAGATTAAGAGTCTTCATAAGGCTTGTAAACCCACATAGTTGTGGAAACGCCAATTTAGGCTATTTAAAATGAATTTTTTTCTGATGTAGGGACTATGAAGGCCTGATGAAAATGTGAAAAAACTTGAAATAAAAGGAAGATGGACTTTTGAAAGCCAGAACATTTTCTCCTTAGGAGTAACCAGCAGTGTAGGTCTTGATTTTTGAAGGCTGACTGCCTCAGCAAGGTCTTTGTTACACGGTCTACAGAGAGCTATCCATGGTTCTGATATTTTATTCCCAACTTTTTTGCAATGAAGGGCCACTATCTTTATTCTTGACCCAGAATTTGTCTCGAATATTGTCCTCCTGGCTTTAACTACCCTTTACACTACAGTCCACTGAACCAAAATCAACCTGTAAAGCCATTATTACACCGTAAACAATTTACAACTTAATTTCCAATAAATTCATGCCTGTTGCCTGAGTTAATAAGTACCTAGTCTAATCTTCATATGCCCTGGAAATGCCCCAGAACTACATTCTTGTTTCTAACTGCATTAATTATACAGCATGATAAGATACATGTATTGTGCATATAGCCAATGTTTAGGGAAGTACTTTTACAAGGAATCAATAATTATTGTCTAAGTTAAACTAATTTTTATGGTTGTGACTGTTAAAGTATTAGAGAATAACTTAGAGATAAAGCTAAGTTCAAAATCTAAATTAGTGATAGTAGGAGATATTATTGATGTGGTTTGGCTCTTTGTTCCCACCCAAATCTCATCTAGAATTGTAATCCCCACAGTCCGCAAATGTGGAGGGAAGAAGCTGGTGGGAAGTGATTGGATCAAGAAGGCAGCTTCCTCCATGCTGATCTTGTGATAGTGAGTGAACTGCATGAGATCTGATTTTTTTTTAAAAAAAAATAAGTTCTGGGATACATGTGCTGAAGGTGTACATATGTTACACAGATATACATGTGCCATGGTGATTTGCTGCAGCTGTCAATCCATCATATAAGTTTTAAGCTCTGCATGCATTAGGTATTTATCCCAATGCTCTCCCTCCTCTTGTCCCCCACACCAGGAGAGATCGCAGTGTGTGACGTTCCCCTCCCTGTGTCCTCTGGTTGTCTTCTCATTGTTCAACTCCAACTTATGAATGAGAACATGCAGTGTTTGGTTTTCTGTTCCTGTGTTTATTTGTGGAGGGTGATGGTTTCCAGCTTCATCCATGTTCCTGCAAAAGACATGAACTTATTGTTTCTAACGGCTGCAGAGTATTCCATGGTGCATATGTGCCACATTTGCTTTATCCAGTCTATCATTGATGGGCAATTGGGTTGGTTCCAAACCTTTGCTATTGCAAATAGTGCTGCAATAAACATACATGTGCATGTGTCTTTATAGTAGAATGATTTATCGTCCTTTGGGTATATATCCAGTAATGGCATTGCAGGATCAGATGGTATTTCTATTTCTAGATCTTTGAGGAATCACCACACTGTATTACACCATGTTTGAACTAATTTACCCTCCCACCAACAGTGTAAAAGCATTCCTATTTCTCCATAGCCTCACGAGCATCTGTTGTTTCCAGATTTTTTAATGATCACCATTGTCACTGAGGTGAAATGGCATGTCATTGTGGTTTTGATTTGTATTTCTCTAGTGACCAGTGATGGTGAGCTTTTTTTTATGTTTATTGGCTGCATAAATGTCTTCTTTTGAGAAGTGTTTGTTCATATCATTTGCCCCCTTTTTGATAGGGTTGTTTGTATTTTTCTTGTAAATTTATTTAAGTTTCTTGTAGATTCTGGATATTAGACCTTTGTCAGATGGATAGATTGCAAAATTTTTTTCCCCATTCTGTAGGTTGCCTGTTTACTCTGATGATAGTTTGTTTTGCTGAGCATAAACTATTTAGTTTGATTAGATTTCATTTGTCAATTTTGGCTTTTGTTGAAATTGCTTTTGGTGTTTTAATCATGAAGTTTTTGTCCGTGGCTATGTTCAAATATGAATGATATTGCCTAGGTTTTCTTCTATGGTTTTTATGGCTTTAGGTCATATATTTAAGTCTTTAATCCATCTTGAGCTAGTTTTTGTATAAGGTATAAGGAAGGGGCCCAGTTTCTGTTTTCTGCGTATGGCTAGCCAGTTTTTCCAATACCATTTATTAAATAGGGAGTCCTTTCCCCATGGCTTGTTTTTGTCAGGTTTGTTAAAGATCAGATGGTTATAGATGTGTGGTGTTATTTCTGAGGTCTCTGTTCTGTTCCATTTGCCTATATATATATGTTTTGGTACCAGTACCATTCTGTTTGGTTACAGTAGCCTTGTAGTATAGTTTGAAGTCAGGTAGCATGATGCCTTCGGCTTTGTTCATTTTTCTTAGGATTGATAGGATGGTTTTATAAGTGTTTGACAGTTCCTTTTTCACGTGCTCTCTCTGGCCTGCAGCTACATAAGACGTGCTTGCTTCAACGTTCATCATGATTGTAAGTTTCCCGAGGCTTCCCAAAGTCATGCAAAACTGTGAGTCAATTAAACCTTTTTCCTTTATAATTTACCCTGTTTTAGTCAGTTTTTTATAGCAGTGTGAGAACAAACTAATACAATTATGAAAATAATGATTTAGCTGTAAATTTATACTTTTGCTAATTGTTTAAGTTTCTCATCTTTGTCAGTAATCCCAATGGATTATATATAAAAGTTGAAGTGCTTTAAATGATTAAACAATAACACATTTGAACAAGAAATATTTATTAAAATAATCTGCTTAGCAAACATGACCTAACCTTGTATATCCTACATATACATGATGTATTCATCATATATGTATGCATATATATGATGTATATATGATAAATATATATATGGATATATGTAGCAGGTAATGAAACTATAAGTGCTATCTTGATACTCATTATTTCGCATGATTCCATGTAATGTGCATGTTTCACTCTGGCAATGAAGAAAGAAAGGATAAGAGATCAGTTTTTGGTATTATACTTTGATTATTTTCTTCAGTGACCTTTAAACATACAAAGTGTACTTTTTATGCCAAGAACACAAAGCACAGTATCTGAACAAAGAAGAACTGTATTTTTCAGGGTTGATTCCTGTGAAAGAGTAAGTTTTAACAGCCCAGGGCACAGATAAAACAGCCTGAGGAATATTTATCAGGCAGGCTTGCAGCATTTGAGCTGACTGGAAAGTGTAATTTTGCTACTCAATTAGAATCAAATTCTAAATCAAGAAAACTAGATAAATTTCTTAAAAATGTTAAACAAGACACCTCTTAAGTGTAAGGAACTCTAATTCTTTATAAGAATTAGGTTAAATCAGGGATTCTCAAGGGAAGGAAAAAATTTATATACTGCCATGAGAATGGTATACCTAAGACACTTTATTTTCCTTGCATCTGGGTTGACCTTTTACCAGACAATAGTTTCTAGGTGTTTTATTTAATATAAAGTAAATCTGAATATTTTAATTTGTGTTTCATTGGCCTAATAATATAGTACAGTATTAAACAATACAACATGTAAAATCATATGCATAATTCCCTTGCTAGATTCTCCAGAGAAATCAAAAGAAACTGATAAATATAGAAATATTTCTATTCTTAAAGAGACATTCCTTTTTATGTAGTTAAGAGCCATGACATTTGAACATGGGAAGGGAAAATTACAACCTAAGTGGTATGAACAAAACATATTCATTGCAATTTTTTAATGTTGACCTTTTCTACACCAGATACTGTTGATCATCTAAGGAAATTTATAAAATTTTTGGCCCATTTTTTAGTTGTTTGAATAGTAGATATAACTTGAAGCTAAAAATAGTTCTCAAGCACTAGGATAATCAGTCTCCTTTGACAGTAATCCTAGATTATTGATTGTTTGATTTAAGCTTTGCAGACTGCTTTCATTTTGCCCATCCACACATTTGGCAATTTTTGTTGTTTATCCAGTATATAGCTGATCTTCAAAGGCCTAACGAAAAGAAAATAATTTTAAAGAATGATATTGTTCACTTTTTAAAATCTGGTAATATGTGGCCATTTTCTTCCCTATGTGTCTGTATTCTTTCTTAATTGTTTTTAAGACCATGTTTTACAAACTTTAAGTACATGTGAGAATCATGTATGTATCTTGTTAAAATGTAGAATCTGAGTAGCAGGTCTGGAGTAGAGCCTGATATTCTGTGTTTCTAGCAAGCTCCCAGGTGATGCTGATGCTGCTGGTCTGCAGACCACATTTCTAATAGTGTAATAGTGAGGCATTGGTCTACTATGCAATCATGATGAAATAGTTAACCTTATTTTAGGACCTACATTTTCACAATGGAAATGCAGTAGGGACAAATGTCTTATTATGATTAAGAGTATGAGTCTTGTGTCAGGTGACTTGAAATTGACTTCCAGTTTTCTCCTTTCCTTATCTCTAAGCTGCTAAACCTTTCTATACCTCAGTTTTCCATTATATAAAAGTGCATAATATCTGTTTCTGCTTCATGGAGTTGTGCAGATTATATAAGATGAAGTTAAAGTGTAAAGTTTATAAAGTTCCTTGCCTACTGACTGGCAGGAATGTAGTTAAGTACTGTAAAATATTAGGTAATTTATTATTTATATTTGCAATTTCTGAAGTTGACGGGGCTTTAAAAAATATGTAGTGTTACACTTTATTATTCAAGCTTGAAATATTGAAACATGCAAAATAAACTGAGTTTCTCTGAATCACTAAGTGTAGGGAACCAGCCCTACATCACCTGTGGGTACCCCATGTTTGGTGGGACAAAGGAATGAGAAAAAGACAGATTAAAGGAGTAAGTGGGACCAGGAGGCCAACACTTATTACTTTGGAGGAGACAGGGAAAGCCCCAAGCTCTGATCATCCACACTGTTTATTGGTTATAATCACTTTGATCTATAGGGTATGGGTGGAGTGATGGTGGAGTGAATCATTGAGCCGGAACTGGTGTGTCATCCTAAGGACTGATAATAGTGGTGGTTTGTGAGTGTCACAAAACAAGAACACGTGGTTATCTTTAGCTTATCATCTATGTACAGCTGATGGAGCACGGGCCTTACAAGGAGCCTGCAAGCCTGGCTGCATCATAGTGCTATGAAGGGGTTTATGTCCTTGAGTACAATGTTTATGATAACAAAGCCTAGGTCACCCTGAACTGGAACATGAGGCATGGAGAGGCCTTCCTCCTCAGAGGCCTCCTGTGGCCTTCCGCAATTTGTTGTTCTTTGTTTATATGTTACTAATAACCAATTTATGTAGGCACTCTGCGGGTCCTTTCTCCTTTGCTGCTTTTCCCAACAGCTAAGCAAATATTTGCTAATAAACTGAATGGTAACATATTAGAGGTAAGATCTGAGAGAAAACCTGGAGGGATAAAGACAAGTGAAACAAAGCTCTTTATTTGTACAAAGCAAATTAAACTGAAACAAACCAAGCATATGCCTTATTACTTAACAGATATTTATATTTAAAAAATAAATTTCTATTCTTCCAATCATCAGGTTATTTGTGATATTTTAATTTATAATACCACTTATATAATTTTAGAGACATTTTTAGAAGAGAAAATCTTCAAGTGAAAATAGAAATTTATGGCATAACTCTGCAAAAGAATAATTTCTTGGCAGATAACATCACATTCTTTTATACTTAAACATTTCTTGTTCATCTTGAATTGGGTGTCTATCACTGTCTGACCCTGAGAATCAAGAGACATGTATTTTAATTCTATTTCTGTGACTCACCGATTGTGGGTTCTTGAGGAAGTCACTTAATCTATCTCTGGCTCAGTTTTATAAATTATAAAATATCTATTTTTTCTTCCAATCATTAGATAGGGTCCTGGCTATTGATCAAAAATGTGTTGTTGAATATTATCAGTATGAGTTCATAATAATAGCACACCTTCAGCAATTGATTAGGACTATTAGAAACTTAAGCTCTTTGTGTAGGGAATCCTATGTCGTGACTTCTGTGATAATAGAAAGTAAGAACTCATTTCTTTGTGTTAAAAAGATTGAGAAGTTGGGTAACAGCTGTCAACATTATGCACGCTACATAATTAACTATACATGTGTAGGCTCCTGTATTTTCTTTAAAAAAATGTACACCACACCATTGTAAAATATTAAGTTTATCTCCAGCTTAACTTTTGAAAATAAGTTTTAATTTTATTAGGGTGCATATGCAAATTGTCTATGAGGTTTTCTAAAAGATTTTCTTATAACTTGAGTTGGGATTATCTTTTCATTATTTCATGCCTCTATGACTTTTTTTCTTACTTATAAAATGGCATCCAAATGCAGACATGTTAATAAATAGAAAACATATGGTCTTAGTAAAGTGGATTCTTAATTTTTTGTAAGAGATAGATTAATGGTTACTGACTCAGATATGTTTCTACAGGAAGTACATTTCAAATATATAGATTGTGAGGTTTCCTATCTCCCCAAAGATTTCCTTCCTAATCAAGATCAAGATTTACCTAACAAATATTTATTTTCTTTGAAGTTGTAAAAGTATTAAGAAAAATGATTTTTATTAGTTCTCTCAAGTAGAGACTACCGAAACTATTTGGGCATCTTCTCCTTATTTCTTTCTAGAGCTTCTGCATATAAGCTTCATTTACCTATTGAGAATGGTATTATTTCAGCATTTTTCATGTGCCTGTTGCTGATTGTTTCTGAAGCCCTGTCCCTTTAACTGCCATCTGTCTCTCTGTGGGTCATTCAGGAACACCAGAGCTAGTGCTTATAACTTTGACCCAACATAATAGTTGATGCAAGTGTAAAGCATATTTTAAAAGGAAACTTGAGCATGTGGAAGAGAAAGCACAACAGCTCTCTAGGTGTATTCCTACAATAATGCTGTCAATTTAAATTCACACTTTTAGTCAAAGTAAAGAACTAAAAGGTGTTCTGGCCTCCTAAATGAAGCTCTTTTCTTAATTTAGAAAGCTTTGGGTTTTAAATATTTTGTTTGAAATGTGTCAAGTAAAAATGCCAGCATTGTCTAAGTCTATGTAATAGTCTGTGAGAAGGAATGTTTAGGAGACTTCCTCGCTTAGAAATGTTTCTCTTAGCACATCAGCAGTCTACCTGGCCTCTAGATAACATTTCAAAAGACGCCTTAGCCAAATCTCAAACCAGATAGTAAATGATAAGAATAGATATTTCCTTAATTTTCTTAAAGATAAACATAGGCTTTGTTGTTTAAAACTGGAGTTGTCTGAAAAATAATTAGCAGACATAAAAGTAAAAGAAGAATGAAGCCCATTTCAAGAAGTATTAATTATAATTGCCTTTGTAATAACCATGAAATTCACTTTCTTGCTTGATGCAGATACCAGAACTTTTGACTGTTGTGAGGGAGTACACAAGTATGTGCCCAAAATGTAATTAGGAATAAAAGATCTCTATCAACAAATCACTTTTATTTGACACCTCACTGGTGAACATT
This sequence comes from Sapajus apella, assembly GCF_009761245.1. Classification (NCBI taxonomy): domain Eukaryota; kingdom Metazoa; phylum Chordata; class Mammalia; order Primates; family Cebidae; genus Sapajus; species Sapajus apella. The sequence continues at coordinate 16,533,036 of NW_022436966.1, read as the reverse complement.
GAGTTCTGACAGATTTGAATTTAGCATGTGAATGTGAAGAATGTCAGTTTGGTAAATGCATAGGGAAACATTGTTTTGTCACACAATGATGATCTATTGAAGAAAGCAACCACTCTACCAGAAGACTTGATTTCTTTGATGTATACGTATTCACTGGGACAGAGCTTGACAGCTGTTTCATTTAGGAAAAAACACAATTAATGATGAAATTCTTAAAGTATAGCTGCAACTGGCTTTTAGAATCAAACGTGGGCCCAATTTGAGCTAATATTGGTACACAGACCCTGCAGCTCTCATTGCTAGACTACTTTACATAGTCCACAGGAACAGCTGTATGACTTGCCTCTATTCTGTGAGCTGGCTTTGATCGGAAATAATTTCTGTCACATAAACAATAATTTGATAAGCTTCCTATGTTCCATGTTTGTACTATGATGATAGCTCATCCCCTTGGAATTATCAGTGGGATGACTGGGCCCTGAACACCTGCTCAATCAGTGTTTCTTTTTATGAGGCACTCTATCCCTTGGAAAGCAGGGCCATTTACTACTCAAGACAGAACCTGAGACAAAGCATTACAAATCATAACTTATAATAACAAATGCTAATACTAAGATATTGCAATTCATTCTTCAAGGGGCTATTTTTCAAACGTGCCTTTTTTTTTTTTTAAGACTGGTTTTTCTCCTTGGCAAAGTGAAGGCCTCTTCCCTGTACTGGGCTCTAACATCCTCCTGGGTGGAGCACTGACATGAGACAGTCAGAAAAAGACATGTGACTACTGTGGTCTGAGGGGCTATTTGCCTTGTAGCTTTTAAAAGCAAGGTCAGAGTTTCTGGCATTCTTTTCACAGTTGTACTTCAACTTGAGATTCACAGAACAAATCACAACCGCAACCAAGTCTTGCGTTCCATATACTGGCCTCTGCCTGAGGCAGCCATTTTGTCAGTCTACATTTTACCTTCTCTGAATACATGGGGAATGCAGTTGCTCCTAAATGAGTGCATAAAAATTTAAAGGCAATAGTCAGAAAAGATAGTTTGTTAAAAGAAGGAAAATTTATGAGAAGACTTTATTTGTAAAACGAAAAAGAACCTGGGCTTTCACTTTCCAGGAAAATTTGTGAAGTGCTGTTTTCTTTGATTGGCACATCATACCTTAAGTGAAATTGAGGAATTGAAGCAAGTCTCTAAGCATTGTAGGCAAAGTTATCAATCAGAGTTGTATCTCACACAGAAACAAACTGTCTTATTTTGTGTGTGTTTATAGATAATTTAATTTTTGCCTTTTGAATAATGAATGTGAAAGCTTCTACTTTAACCCACTTCGGGTTTTGGTTTCTTCTGCCACATTTGTGGCAAGTGCTTTGTTACAACTGGAAAGTGGTTTTTGCTCACTTTCTTCTTGTACTCCATTTATAAGTCAAAATCAAAGGTATCTATTTTTTAGCAAGTAACCAGAGCCACTCTGAAAACTGAAAAGATGAAATCATTGCTAAAAACTGAGGGAGTCAACATGTGATAATCTGAGAACCTGCAGCTCCCAGGGCAGACATTAGGGCTGTCCTGACCGGTCCACTAATCCCCAACCTCCATAGCTGCAAGCCTCCTATTTGCCAGGCCTGAGAGAAATGCAAGATGAGTAAAGGAGAAGGTTACACAAACGTATGGGAGGGTAAAGACAGCATCAAAATCATAATGCGATGAGTATGCAATGGAACTTGGAGTCCAATGGTTCAGTATTTTTTAAAGTGTTATCTGAGGCCTGCCTGGAAGAATAACCACTCCTCTCCATTGAATCAGGCTCCATGCAGTTGTAGGCCTAGGGCACAAGCACATCAGGGGATTTTTAAATACATGTTAATATTTGAAAATCACTGATGCTAACCCAATGTTTCTTTAAGAACTATTGATTTAATTTGTTTGCATCATCACCAACATCGGAATAAATAGGATTTGTTGATAATTTAGTTTTTACAGGGCATTGTGCTTTATAAGATTTGTCTTCTTTAACCTTCACAATCATCTGTAAATTAGAGTCACATAAACTATTGTAAGTAAAAGGAAATAGGCATAGAGAACTGAGGAATTTTTCCAAGGTTACAACAATTAGGGACAGAATCAGAATTGAATCTATCTTCTGACTAGAGTCTTCACTCTTGAATACTTGCTAGATTAAAAAATAAGCTATCTGTAGGGACTCTAAAATAGGGTGAATAAATAGGAAATGTTAAAAAATACCATGAACTCAAATACCTGAGAGAGAGTCTGGAAAGCTTAATCTCATCTAATCGGTTGTAGTAACAGAAACTTTGGACTTAGTCATGAGTTAGAAGAAAGGGACATGGGACATAACTAAGACCCTCCTATGTTCTCTAAAAATTTCCTAAGGAACTTGGAATCTGCATTGGCAAATGTCAAGTGAAAAACTACTAAAGAGTTTTTTGAGTGATTGGGAAAGATAATTTTTGTTCCAAATTTAGAATTCTCATTTTCTTAATATTCTCTCCATTCACTTTCTTAGATTCTGCTCCTTTCGCTGAAAGTACCTGGTATAATTCTACACCACAGGGTTAGATTAAAAAAAAAATTGCATTAGGCCATAAAATAATCCTACTGCCCTGAAATGATTAGTGTGCAGGAGATCCAGCACAAAATGATTCGAATAGTTCAAAGGAATTATAGCTTAATATGAGCATAGTTTTGAGTTAGTTCTTTCTATAGATATGCCCTCTGTTCAAGGAATTTATGCTTTTGTAATATATGTGACATCATCAATACATGTTTATTATAGGACTTTGTGGTAAGTCCTCTGTGTCACTCCAGGGCTTTTGCAACTAAAGCCCCAAGTCTTGTTGAGTGTCAAGGAAACTAGTTACAAAATTGAGTCTGACAGCTGTTAATATTCCTGTTCACTGAAAAAGTACATTCTGTTAGCATGAGTCACATAGGACACTCTGTGAAAAAGTGTTTCCTGATCACAAACATTTCAGAAATTCCATATGATACTCTGCTCATTGCAAATTTACAATGCTTGCTTCAGTGTATTAAACGTTAGGAGAAAGTCTTTGTGAAATTAACTTTCTCTTTGCTAAATCTAGAATTTCACAAGTTTATTTGACATAGAACCCTTTTTTGCATCTATTTCTTACCATAGTGTGGAATTAATAATTAAATACTAATGGGAAAAAACTCTATTGGTATTTTAATATAATAATAAAGTATTTGTTGGGAGTATAATACCACCTCCTTCCTATCTCTTTCCTGTCTTGCAATTTGTTATGAAAAGTCATCTTTCTAGCTCTTCAGATTTATTATGATGGATAAGAAACCTCCTTAGGTCCTGTGGAAGCAACAATAAGACTGCATTTTAGTGAATTTTTTTTTAGAAAATGTGTAAATGGAGCATTTAAAAATATAAGAGAAGATTTGAAAGATCATCATGAAATGACACCAAAATACATTTAGTATATGTTTTGTTAGTAAACACTATATTAAATAGTGGCCTGTGATGAAATGAATTGCAGTCATAAGTTCAAAATTTAGAATAATGTAGATGTTAATACCTTGGATACCAGAGTCAGAAAGACCTGGTTTCAAACCACAGCACTCCACAGTCTTATTTTTTGCCCTGGGACTATTTGTCTCACCTCTTCATTTGCAAAATGTGGTTGAAAATGCCTAATTTATAAATGTGTAAAAATGGTGTGGATGTATTCTGTGTAAAAAACCTTGAGAGAAAAAATTATGGAAGTGAAAATATAAAAAAGACAATGAGGCCAGTTGATATCTTACTTAAAATGAGCACATTTTACTTTTATGTGTGTATAAAACATATTTTATTATGTTGAAGATATAAGTTGTTTCTACATGCTACTAAACACCCCGATGAAAAATTAAAACAAAATTAACCAATCACTGCTAATTATATAAACAACCAGATGTTTGACATTGAATAAACATCTGGTTCATGAATTAAGTCTTTTACTTTTCATATGCAAGTTTGCATAATGCTGATTGGTGTATATTTCTGTAAAAATTTTTCTTTCTCAAAGTAACAGGCATGTGACTGATACAAAATAAATAAGGTCTGAAGCAGGGAAAAAATTCTAATTTTAGGTTAATTTTAATCTCAGAATTAATATTTACTTTTCAATTTCATATCCCATTCAATTAATTGAAGAATAAATTTTAATTTTATGATATACCAAGTCCCACATTAGGCAATATGGACTTAAAAATAAACAAACAATGTAATCCTGTATGGTGATACATTATATTAGAAAGAAAACAAATGCCTGCAACAATCAAAAGTTAACATTAGCATTGAAGTAACATCAGAGTGCCACAGGCATACAGCAAGTAGCTACTTTGCCCTCTTCTAGCTAGAGGAATTGGGTAGGAGAGGAACTGTCTAGGAAGGTTTCCAAGATAAGATGATATTGGAGTTGAGTAATATTGATATATAGGTGTAAGCTGAATGGAGGAGGAGGTTATGGACATTCAGGGAGCGCATGGATTTGCCCCTGGAGCTTTAGCTCCACATGTAGGCTGCTTGAAAGATGAGACAAAAAAGGCAAAATTCTAACTAGCTTTCTCTTATAGTCAGTGGGAGTGATGTGCTTCTACACAGGATGTGAGGGTAGGAGTGTGGAGGATGGATTGTTTAGGGAGATAGATAACCAGTAAAAAGTATGTAATATTCATCTGGGATCATAAAATTCATACTTTAGAAGAGGACTGGTTGCACACAAATAGACAAATGAACTAAAAGCAATCTGACTTGGTGCTACCAAGAATGGAGAATGAAGGATAGTAAAGTTTGCAGATGTCTTTCAGTTTCTGTTGAGCGACAGTAAGTATTGGCCTCTCTGTGTAAGATAGGAAAGGAGAAACAAACAGCTGTGTGGATAAATACGGTGAATTTGGTTTTTGACATCCTGTATGTGAGGTGTACAAGGGAGATATCTAGAAGATCTCAAAAATAAGTGGTCTGGTTTGAAAAACAGATTTTGCAGATGATGAAATTTAATCAAGAATAAGAAGAAATACTATAAACATTATAAACACTGAATTAAAATTTCACCTATAGGTTTATATAAACAGTAGCCCAGAACACCAGTGTGGTGGGCATCTATTTTGAAATTTATTTATTATAAATTCAATGAACTAATGCCTTTGGATGATCAAAAAATTGGAAATAAAGACTTTGTTATTTATGCCCTGGTGTAATCTGTGAGCAGGGAAGCCAATGCTGTTTTATGTGTATCTTAGCCAAAACGACATGATTTTGTGGATTACTTTCTAGAGACTATTTCATTCTAAGTAGAAGACTAATGATGTGAGAGGTGTTATGTATCCTAGAGTCTATTTGTATATTTAAAGAAAACTATTTTTAATTCAGCTTTTTGTCTATGAGTCTAAATAGCAGAAATAAATTTAAGTGCCTCTAAAACTGCTGAATAATTCTATGATATGTGGCTTTGGATATAATATCACTTACTTTGTGATAGAAATATTTTGGGTGAGAATCCCAAACATTTAAGTTGTCATTAATGTTGACTATGTCCCAATTCATCTTGTGGTGTCTATAAGTAATAGTAATAGGGACTGTTATCTGGAACCAGATATTGATACCCATCATCAGGCTGTCCATCAGAGTCCATGACTCACTGTCATTTTACTAGATTTATGGAGCCAAGAAGATTTGAGTTTTGCCTAGTGCTTGGGATGAACAACTAATATACACCTTTGAATTAGAGGTGAAGCTAAATTTCTGAAGAGGTCAGGGCTTTGCCACCCTCCACAGCAAGATCTGAGATATACTCAGAGCTTGAAGACTGGCTCTCCAAAATAACTCAGTCAAAACACAGAAAAAAAAGCAAAGAAAAATGACTAAAACCTCTGAGAAATATGGGATTATGTGTAAAAAGAATGATTCTATGACTAATTGGACTTCCTAAAAGAGACAGAGAGAAACCATACAACTTGGAAAACATATTTTAGGATATTGTCCATGAAAATTTCCCCAACTTTGCTAGAGAGGCCAACATTAAAATCTGGGAAATGCAGAGATCCTCTGCAAAATACTACACAAGAAGACCATCCCCAGTATACATAGTCATTAGATTCTCTAATGTTGAAATGTAAGAAAAAATGTTAAAAGCAGTTGAAGAGAAGGGGCAAGTCACTGACAAAGGGAACCCCATCTGGCTAACTACAGAACTGTCAGCAGAAATCTTACAAGCTACAAGGGATTGAGGGCTGATATTCAGCATTCTTCAAACAAAAGAATTTTCAGTCAATTTCATTTCCAGCCAAACTAAGCTTCATAAGTGAAGGAGAAATAAGATTCTTTTCAGATAAGCAAATGCTAAGGGAATTCATTAACACCAGATCTACCTTACAAGAGGTCTTGAAGGGAGTGCTGAGTATGGAAAGGAAACACCATTATTAGCTACTACAAAAACACACTTAAGTACATAGCCACTACAAAGCAGCCACAGAAACAAGTCTGTATAATAACCAGCTATTAACATGGTAAGAGGATCAAATCTGTGCATGTCAGTGTTAACCCTGAATATAAATGAGGCTAAATGCCCTAATTAAATGGCACAGAGGGGCAAAACCCAACAGTGTGGTGACTTCCAGAGACCCATCTCACATGCAATGACACCCATAGGCTCAAGTAAAGGAATGGAGAACATTCTACCAAGAAAATGGAAACATAAAATTTAGGAGTTGCCATTCTAATTTCAGACAAAACAGATTTTAAACCAACAAAGATCAAAAAAGACTAAGGAGGGCATTACATAATAGTAAAGAGCTCAATTGAACAAGAGGACCTAACTATTTTAAATATATATGCACCAAACACAGGAGCAACAGATTCATTTTGAAAGTTCTTAGGACTCTACAAAGAGAGTTAGATAACCACACAATAATAGTGGGAGACCTCAACCCTCCACTGACATTATTAGATATATCACTGAGGAAGGAAACTAACAAAGATATTTGGGACCTGAACTCAACACTTGACCCATTAGACCTAATACACGTCTACAGAACTCTCTAACCAAAAGCAACAGAATATACATTATTTCCATCTGCACATGGCACATACTATAAAACTGACCACACAGCTGGGCATAAAACAATCCCCAGCAAATTGAAAAAAAAAAAAAAAAACATACCAACAATGTTCTCAGAATACAGTGCCATAAAAATAGAAATTATTGCTAAGAAAATCACCCAAAACTGACAACTACATGAAAATTAAACAACTTTCTCCTGAATAAATTCCAGGTAAATAATAAAATTAAGGCAGAAATCAAGAAATTATTTGAAACTAATGAGAAATAAGATGCAACATACCAGAAACTCTGGGACACAGTGGTAAGAGTGAAGATTATAGCACTAAATACCCACATCAGAAAGTTAGAAATATCTCAAATCAACAATTTATCATTGCAATGAGAGAGAGTAACAAGCGTAATGAGAGAAAACTATTCCCAAGGCTAGCAGAGACAACAAATAACTAAAATGGGAGCTGAACTAAAGGAAACTAGAATCAAAAAACTGTACTAAAGATCAGTGAATCCAGGAGCTGGTTTTTCGAAAGAATTAATAAATAGATCGATGTCCTCTCTTCCTATTTGGATGCCTTTTATTGTTTCCTTTTGCCTGGTTGCTTTTGGTGAGACTTCTATTACTATATTGAATAGAAGTGGTGAGAGAGAGTATTCTTATCTTTTTCTGGTTTTCAAGAGGAATGCTTCCAGCTTTTTCCCATTCAGCATTAAGAGTTTTTCATAGATGTGAGTTTTTTCGTAGATAACTCTTACTATTTTGAAGTATGTTCTTTCAATACCTAGTTGTTGAGGGTTTTTAGCTTGAAAATATATTGAATTTTATTAAAGCCTTTTCTGCATGTATTGCGATAATCATGTGTTCTTTGTCTTTAGTTGTGTTTACGTGATCAGTCACATTTACTGATTTGTATATGTTGAACCAATCTTGCATCCCAGGGATAAAGCCTACTTGATCATGGCGAATTAGCTTTTTAATGTTCTTCCGGATTCAGTTTGCTGTATTTTTGTGTGTATGTTCATTAAGAATATTGGACTGCAGTTTTCTTTTTTGTGTGTGTGTGTCTCTACTAGGGTTTGGTATCAGGATGATGATGGCCTGATAGAATGAGTTAGAGAGAAGTCTCTGCTCCTTAATTTTTGGAATAGTTTCAGTAGGCATGATAGCAGCTCTTCCTTATATATCTGGTAGCATTAAGCTGTGGAACCATCTGGCCCTGGGCCTTTTCTGTTTTCTAGATTTTGTATTTCTGATTCAATTTCAGAACTTCTTATTGGTAGTTTCAGGGATTCAATCTCTTCCAACTTCAGTCTTGGAAGGGTATATATGTCCACGTATTGATCCATTTCTTCCAGGTTTTGTAGATTGTGTGCATAGAGATGTTCATAATTGTGTCTTATGGTTGTTTTTTTTTTAATTTCTGCGGGGTAAGTGGTAATGTTGCCTTTGTTCTCACTTATAAGTGGGAGCTAAACTTTGAGTACAAATGGACACAAAGAAAGAAACAATAGAGACTAGGGCCTGCTTGAGGGCGGAGGGCAGGAGAAGGATGAGGATAGAAAAACTACTTATTGGCTACTTATCACTCATAAATATACATCCCACATATATATGTTTATTGCCTGAGTGACGAAATTATCTGTATACCAAAGCCCTGTGACACTCATTTACCTCTATAACAAAACTGCATTTGTATCCCTGAACCCAAAATAAACATTAAAATTAAAGACCTGAGATATAATCTTCTATATTATTTCACCTTTTCAGTAAAAGAATCTGGAATACATCTCAGTTTCCTGATAGCCAAGGAATCTTGGTTCTATTTTACACTGACAGTATATGTTCCTAATCCCAAAATCACTCTTGTCTGTTTTATTGCTTTATCAACATGAAAAAGGAAAATGATATTATTTCATTTATTGAGGGCTAATAGTATGTTTTAATATCTGATAAGGCTAGTTCACTGTCATTGCTTTTATTTTTCTTCTTTCAATGTTTTTCTTTATAACTTTCTATTAATACATAAAATTCATACTAAATGCTTTTGTTTGGGCTTGTAAAGAGATAATTTCTTTATATATATATATGCACACACACACACACACAAGCACACACACACTGTATTTATAATACCCAATTAAAAATAATTTCTAAGTAGTTTTTAAATATCTAGTTCATATTGAAATATCCTAGATTACTCTGCAGTATTCAGAGTCTAAATATCACATTTTGCTGTTATGCCCCTAAAATCTCTTTAAATCTTGAAGAATTCTTCTGATGATACCCACACCCACATCCACAACTAAACCCACACCCACATTCACAGAGAATATTTTTTTGTGACACAATCTAATGTAGACAAGTGGGTCGGTAGTTCTCTAGAATATTTCATATTCTATATTTGCCTCTTTTTTTCTAGATGTCCTTGTATATTTATTTTATATATCAGCTTGTATAGAGAAAAATTTCTGCTTCTGACCATGATGGAATAACAAGAACTAGATTCATTAGCCAACCTTGAAACGATAACTTTTACTAAATATATGAAACAACAGATTTCTGATGTTGACCAATAAGCAGCACAGAACAGTAATCCTTGAGACGAGGGATACTAAGGGAGCCCTAGATTTACTCAAGCTTATTTCCTGGAGTGAATTTCCAGGTTGAATGTAGCTCAGGATAGGGGTATCTAAACAGAGTCTAGCAATATCTCTGAGTTGAGAAGACTAATAAAAGTTTGTGTCGGGGAAGCAAGCAAGATGACTAGAATTTGTGGAGCAGAATACCTTAGAGTACAGACCATACATGTAGAAAGAAGAGAGACATTTTTGAGGGACATTTTTGAGTCTTTGGCTCAGTTCCGGTCAGTGTATGTTTGTACCTTTTACCACAAGTAAAAGATACCTGGAAAACTCCCAAACAAAATAAAAAGACACACCTGTAAATAACACTTGGCCAGAGACGAAATCAAAAGCAAAAATAGAAAGTTTTGGGGATGGAATGAAATTTAAAAAGAGACATAATTCTTGGAGTACAGTTAATATAGTTCCTAAGGAAACTTACAGTATTAAACAATTTAGGTAGTAAAGAAGAAGATGGGTGTTACATCAGTGACCTAAGTGTCTTTCTTAAGATTTTAGGATCAAAAAAGCCAATTTAACCCAAAATAACTAGGAGAAAGGAAATGAAGATAAAAGCAGAAATAAATAAAATGGAAAAATAAGAAACAGAAAATCAATGACATGGAACACTTTCTTTGAAGATGACAACAAATTTAGTAAACTTTTAGCCAGATTGATCAGGGGAAAGGAGCAAAGATGTTACTGATACCAAGCTGAGAGAGAAACGACACTAAAGATCTCGTAGACTTAAAAAGGATAAAAATGGCAATTTATAAACCAACTTTATGTCAACAATTTGAAAACTTAGATTAAATAGAAAAAGTTCCTAAAATACACAATCTACAAAAATCTCACCCAAAAAGAAATAGATACCCCAAATAGCCCTAGATCTATTAGAATAATTGAATTTTAGTCAAAACATTTCCACACTGAAAAATTCCAGCCAAATACCTTTACCGATCATTTTTACCAAACACTAGAGGAAGAGACAATAGCAATGTTATACAAACTCTTCCTGCAAATTCAAAGGTAAGAACATTTTCCAACTCTTTCTATGCAGTCAGTATTACCATGAAAACAGAAACAATGACATTACAAAAAGAACACTACTGGCCGGGCGCGGTGGCTCACGCCTGTAATCCCAGTACTTTGGGAGGCCGAGGCGGGTGGATCACGAGGTCAAGAGATCGAGACCATCCTGGTCAACATAGTGAAACCCCGTCTCTACTAAAAATACAAAAAATCAGCTGGGCATGGTAGTGCATGCCTGTAATCCCAGCTACTCAGGAGGCTGAGGCAGGAGAATTGCCTGAACCCAGGAGGCGGAGGTTGCGGTGAGCCGAGATCGCGCCATTGCACTCCAGCCTGGGCAACAAGAGCGAAACTCCGTCTCAAAAAAAAAAAAAAAAAAAAAAAAAAGAACACTACTGACCAACATCCCTCATTAATATAGACCCACAACTTCTTAACAAAACTTTAGCGTATGAAATCTAGTAATATATAAAAATAATACATATTTTAATCACATGAGATTGATGTGAGGAATGAAATACTGGTTCAATACTCAAATTATGCAATGTAATCCACCATATTGCCAGTCTAAATAAGAAAAATATCATGATCATATCAATGGATACAGAAAAAACATTTGATAAAATGTAACACATCTTCATGATAGTAAATACTCTCATTAAACTAGTGATAGGAACTTCCATAAAATGATAAATATTATCTATGAAATATCTGTTCTAACGTAATATTTAATGATGAAAGGATACACTTTTTCTTAGTAAGGATGAGGTATGAGGTAAGAATGTTTATTCCTTCAATTTTTATTCAATACTACATTGAAGGTCTTACCAAGTGAAAAACATTAAGAAAATAAAATACATAATTTTGAAAAAAAAAAGTAAAACTGTTTTTATTTTCAGACAACATGGTTATCCATATGTAAAATCTAAGGAATCTACAAAAAGAATAAAAATCAGTGAGTTTAGCAAAGGTGCAAGATACGAGATCAATATGTAAAAATTAACAAAAAAATAAAACTTACATTCTATATAGTAGTAATAAATAGGCATAAATGGGAATTTAAAGACAACCCTGTATAAAATGCTTCAAAAATACAAAAATTCTAGAGATAAATTTGACGAAATATGTTAAATACCTTTACATTAAAACTATAGTGTATTGCTAAGAGAAATTAAAGAGAATATAAATTGAGAGATGTACCAAGTTCTTGGATTGTAAGTTTTACAGTTGTTGAGATAACAATTTCCCTAAATCATTTAATAGTTTCAATGTAATCCCAACTAAAATGCCTGCAGGTTTTTGTTTGGGGAGGATGGCCATACTTGCTAACTACATTCTAAAATGTGTATGGAAACACAAAGTAACCAGAATAGGCAGAAATGTTTGAAAAAGAAGAACAAAGAGCACTTATGCTATCTGACTTCCAGACTTGTAATAAAGTTAGTATAATATGGATATGGTGGTTTTGTTTTAAAAATTGGCACTAAAGGCAAATATGTAGGTCAGTGTGATATAATAGAGATTCCAGAAGTAAAATCGAACATGTTAATAGTAATTAATAAATAATCAACTTTTGACAAGCATATTGAGGCAATTCGGTAGGGAAAATAATATTTTAACAAATTTTTGCAGGAAATATTGAATAACCACATGGAAAAAAAACTCAACACATATTTTATTTCACATTTTTAAAAAGCCCTCAAAATAGATTGTAGATTTACTTGTATTAATGAGCTAAAGGTATAAAACTCCCAAATATATGGGAGGAGTTGGCAAAGATTTATTAGCTACAATACCCAAAGCATAATCTATGATAAATTGGACTTAATAAAATTAAAATATTACGCTCTTCAAAAGGCTCAAAGTGAGAATGAAATTGTCAGCCACAGATTGGAGAGAAGATGTTTGCAAAACATATATCTGACAAATGACTGCTCTGTGAACTGTATTAGGAATTTCTACAACTTAATAAGAACAAACATAAATGGGCAGAGGATCAGAAAAGATTCCTTACTAAAGAAGTGGTAATAAACATGAAAAAATGCTCAACATCATTAGACATTTTGGGAAGTGCAAATTTAAATAACTTTGAAATGTTACTGAGTGATCTCAAGAATGGTCAAAATTCCAATGACTGAACATCTGTAGCAAGTGTTATTGAGGATGTGAAATGGCTAGTACTCCCATACACTGTTGTAGATATGTAGAATGAATTGAAAATCTATTAGTCAGTCTCTGAAAAATTTAAACATATATCTACCATGCAATCCGGCCATTATAGGTATTACCCAAGAGAAATGAAAGCATATGTTTACACAAAAAAGTTATATAGAAATGTTAATAGCAGCCGTATTTGTAGTAGCCAATAACTGGAAGAAATTCACACGTTTATCAATAAGTTAGCAGATCAACAAATTATGATACACCCACACAATGGAATACTATTCAGCAATGAAAATCAATGACTTATTGATAGATTTTACATGCATGAATATGGAAATAATTATGATAAATTAGACAAAAATAGTACAAGCTGTATGACTCCGTTTGTTTAAAACTCTTATAATAACAGAAATAAAAATAAATGGCTTGTGGGATTGGGTACAAGAAGAGATGAATTGCAAGTGAATACAAAGACACTTTTGGAAAAAAGCACATCTTGATGGTAGTGATGGTTTCATATGTATACGTATTTCAGAATTTATCCAGTTGTACAATTTAAATGTTTGTGGTTTATTTTTCCTCAATTATAATTGAATAATGTTGAAAAATCAGCTTGTATGATTTCAGAAGGCATGTCTTTTATTATTGTATTTGAAATTACAACACTAATGAATTGAGGTAAAAGTGACATCTTTAGTATACTGAGTATCCCTATCCCAGAGTATCTTACATATCTCTTTGTCATTAATATTGAAGTATATTTTATATCTATTTTTCTATATATGTAATTTGTTACTATAAATTTTATATTCTCCTGTATCACTGAATTATCTTATTGCAATAGTATCTTTCTCTTGATTTTTCCTTGTAAAATACCATATCATCTCCAAATAGTGATATTCTTAATTCCTCCTGTATAATTATTATAATTCAAATTCATTTATCTTGTCTAATTGGGCTGGTTAATTACTCCACTGTAGTGTTATAAGAGTGACAATAATGATTTTCCCTGTCATTCTTTACCTTAATGGGAATAACCCTGGCACCATTCTAGCTTTTGAGCTAATACACACAAACACATGTATGTATATGAGTTATATGTGAATTACATATGAGTTATATATATATATGAGTTACATATATGAGTATATGAGTTATATATGAGATACATATGTGAATTATTTAATTTTATTTGTGTATTTCTGGTTTTTTAAACCAAGAATTACAATTGCCCATTAGAAAATTACTTTTGACTATTTTGAGGAGAAAATATAATGTTCTCCTTAGAGCTATTAAATTAAAAAATGAGTTATGCTAATATATTTCTATATATTTATATACCCTTAAAGGCCTGAAATAAATCCTACTTGCTCTCAATGGATTATTTATTTAAGATTTTGCTGTGTTCATTTTTTTCAAACACTTTAGGATTTTTGCACATAATTCATAAAAAGAGAAACACATAAATAATTCTTAATACAGTTATATCACTCACTTAACTGTGTTTGTGTGTATATATATATATTAGTTCAACAGCCAGGATTGTGTCAGAGTTATTCCCACTCGGGTAAATAAGAGCAAGGAAGATCATCATACAGTTTGAGACATCAGTATAGAGTTTGTGTGTGTCCATGTAAGTGCATATAATCATTCTTTAAGAATATTTAATAGTTTTCCTTGTTTTTCCTACACTCCATATAATTTTAAGTAATTTTTAAAACTATCTGCTTGTCAAAAGTTTAGTAGAATAATCCTGGGAAATTATCTGGACATTTTTGTTTCTTATATTTTTCTGGAAAATTTTTTGTGCAAGGTAGTCCCAAAATTTTTAAAATAATGTCTTCTGTGTCTACAGTTATTTCCCCTTTGCCATTTCTTATTTTATGCATAGACACTATTCTCCTTTTTGTCCTGAATTATTTTTGCTAAAGTGCTCTGTCTTTACTTTTGAGGGGCCTGAAATTCAATTGTTAACAGTTTCTTTAAGAATAACCCATATGAATCAAGTTTCTTGACCTTATGCAGGCTCAAAACTAATTGCCTACATTCTTAATATTTGAACAAGTAAATATAAAATGCTTCAGTAGCAGTCTACATCATGAGTATCTTGAAATTATATTATACTTTCTTCGGTTACAAAATGTTACTATCAAAAGGTTAATACCACTCAAATTATTTTGCCATTAGAAGATTTGATTTTCTTTTTTAGGTAGGTGTTCTAGTCTGCTGTCTTGCTTTTATCTTCAAGGGCTCCAATTGCAACCACATCACATCTGCTTTAATTTTCTTTAATATACCGCATAGGTGAGGGGCCAGAAAACATGTTCTGTAAAGGGCCAGATACTAAACATATCAGGGTTTCCAAGCCATGTATAGTCTTTGTCAGCTGTACTCCTTTAAAACACACACACACACACACACACACACACACACACACACACACATTGAAAATTGTAAATAAAAATTATTTACGTGTAAGGTGAAACAAAGGAGGCTGCAAGCTAAATTTAGCCCACAGAGTATAGTTTACTTACTTGTGATAGAAATAATGTTTTCCTTGTCTTGTCTTTCTTTCTTTCTTTTTTTTTTTTTTTTTTTTTTTTTTTTACTTCAGTTTCTCAAGTCTATCCCCATGTCCCTTACTGTGTTTTCTTTGATTCCAGGCTCCCTTGTTAACTTTATGATTTAATCTTGATTCCTAAATATTTTTTCCTCCATACCTTTTCTGAGTTCGCCAGTCCTGATCTCACCACTTTAGTTTGCCGTTTTCTCCTTTTTTGCTCATTTTCTTTTTGACTTCTTGTATTTTGGCTTTGTGTGTGTGTGTGTTTATGGCTGCAATTGCACCATGAAGGTTTTTTGTTTGTTTGTTTTTCCTGCTGGTTCTTTTACTCGCTTTCTGGCAACATTTTACTGATGAGTTCATTTAACTGTAGAAAATTTTCACTATTTATCTTTATATGTAATAACAATTTTTTGGTACAATTTTTTCCTGTTATTTAATTGGAATGTATTAGATTTTTTTTTTTCACTAATACAATGCTCATGGTAGTTGGACTGTCCAGGATAATTTTCACGGTTTTGCATCCTGATCTTTTCTTCTCTTGGTAGAAAAACGGGTTGTTTCACTAAAATATAACCTTTGTCTATAGCCATGTGTCTTCTCCTACCACCATCCCCAGGACTCCTAGATCTGTTCTGTCATTGTCAACAATATTGCCTTCCTCAGTTGTCTCTACACTTTTAGACACATGGAGACCTGCCATTTGTTATACACCAGGTACAATTTTTTAGCCTTCTGTCTCTTTCTTGGCCCAATACAATGTTTTACTTTTTAAATTTGAGCTCTGTTTAATTTGGTTCACTTTTCTTATGTTTATCCTTTATTTCCCTTTCTGTGTATTTTCTTCATCTTTTCCTTTTCAAGGTGGGGGACTGCTACTTTTGAAAATCTATCTTTAGTTATATTTCTTAGTTTTACTGTTGTTACCACCCCTTCAAACGTCTTATTTTTCCTTGCGACCCCTTCCTTGCCACACCCCATTGCAACTTCTTTTGCGTTGCTCTGCTTCACTTGATTCCATTTTGAAGAAATTAAATATAATATAAAGCTTACAGGATATCTATCTCTACTAGCTTCAGTAAAAAAAGGTAGTGTTATGAATTTTATTTCCACGTTCCTCTTACTGTATACTGCTCAGTAGAAGTGGGAATTTTAAGAACAAGATGCCACTATATTTCTACCCAAACTGGTAGGTTTTTAAAATTTGAATGTAAAGAAAATCTCTATTACGTTCATTTGGCTCAGATACTTTTGGTAAGCAAGGCTTTAATAACTTCTATTTCTGTAAATACAAATGTCCTACTTTTTTAACATAGCATTTTAGTAACTACTATTCAGTATCCCCATATAAATAGTCTTCTTTCACATTACCTAAAATAATTATAGACATCACAAATTATATGAAAGGTAAGAAATGTGGCTTTGTTGCCAAAACATGATGGATCATTCATTCAGTCATTCAAAAATTGGGTTAGCACTTGTTTATAAACTGTAAAACATTCAGTTCAATAAAACATAAATTTACATTATTGCCAGACAATGGAGACTAGTGCTATACTGCTACTATAATTATAGAAATTCACACACCAAAGAGTGCCAAATGTTGAGGTTACCACTTTCTTATTTCAAAACTCTTTACTCCAAATTAAAGTAGGAAAGCACTTTAGTGTATAAATCTGTATAGGAGAAAAATAGTTTTTATTCTAGTCAACTGTGATTGCTTATCTAAACACACACTTATGAGTTTACCCACTTATTTTAACCAGCAATCTTCTCTTACATGTTAATCTAATCATGCACTTTCTCCTGCAATGAGGTAAAGTGTCACATATCTATGCAACTCTCTGGTCTTCCTGTTTCCATTTTTGCTCTTTTCAAGTTTATTTGGCCTCTAAAACAAGTCAAACTATGCCATATCTTGCTTTAAATCCTTCAGTGGCCTCCCATGGCAATAAAGATAAAATAAAAACTCCTTACAATGTCTTATAAGGACTTATGTGATACATTTACCTGCCTGCTGCCTACAGCTTTAGTCTTAGCTCTGACACCTATTGCCTTCACTGTGCTCCATCCACACTGTCCTTCATTCTGTTCTTCCAGTATATCATGCTCATTTGTGCTTCAGAAACCTTGAATGTGCTGATCCCTGTCTGAAAAGATCTTTGTCTATCCAGATATTTCTGTGCCTGTCTCCTTGTACTCAGTGGGATTCAGTTCAAATATAACCTGGAGAGAGTCTTCCATTTGCAGCCTTATGTAACAGTAACCTGTCCTACCATTCCCAACATACCCTTTAATTTATTATTCTATTTTTTTTGTCACTTATTTCTGTGTGTTGTTTCCAAAAGAATAAAGACAGGTCTCCCTCATTTCTCTGTTCCCAGAATCTAGAATATTTGACTCATAGTTGTGTAATAAATGTGAATCAAATTGATACATCTATTTTTAATACCCCTCTTTGTGAAAACCTCTTTTTATGGGTACAAACATTTGTTTTTGTGCTTCATATAGTTTTCATTTGGGGGCCAATATGTACTCAGAAATTTTACAGATGCAAAAGGGAATTCCTTAAGTTCATTTCTGAAATGTATACCTATGGAATATAACTTTTGAATTTCCAAGAAAGGAGGAATTACAAATAGCATCCCACTTTGCTCCACCTAAATTGTGAAATTTCCCTGAATTCATCACTGTGTTAGAAGAGTAGTCATCAGTTATTTGTGTGTGTATATGTTTATGTATATATTGTATAAATATATATTTATATTTTATTATTTATTCATTATAATAAATCATGCAACTTTGCAGTATTTTTACCAAGTGGCAAGGTCACATCTGGCTTAAATAGAAACTTTGAACCAATTGCATGATGCATTTAACAAAACCAATTTCCACACTCTAGTATATTTTTGGACTCCAGCAAACACGACATAATGGTACACACATAATTAATTTGAAGGATTTGGTTAGTTTGCTTTTTATCCCATTTGTGCTCTACTTCAAAGTTTATCTACATAATATCAACCGACTTGGTGTGACAGCTTCTGAAAATTTACTTTCTGTTCTTTTTCAAAGCAAGTCTTGCTAAGTTCATTTAAATAAAAGTCAATTTTAATAAGTGAAAATACATTCTCAGGACATAACTGTAAGAGACCAATTATAAATGTCTGTTGAATTTTACTGATTCTGAAAGCCATACACCTAAATAAAAATATCTATTCATTTATTATAAATGAGGGCAAAGTATAGGGTAGGGGTGTGGAATTTGTGGATGGAACTTCCAGGTGTTCTTTTAAAGGAGATGCCCAATACTTTCTGAAATTATATTTTAAAAATAAAATAAAATTTAAATACACTAATTCTGATAAATTAGATTTAAAGTTATATAAATGTAGACTTGGATCTTTTTGCTATGATCTTTGAATTACATAGATTTGACTAAGAAGAAATAAATGCAAGCAGAGAATAGAAAATTATATTCTTCAAATAGTATGTGACCTCTTCTATTTGCTTTTACTTTATGTTCAAGTTTCTTCTTAGTTTTGCTTTTAAGAAGGAAAGTATATAATGACATAACAATTATCCTAAATAGCAGGTAAGTTCTCATTCAAATATAACCTTAAAGGATAAAAGATAGGAATATTAACATTGAATTCATTCTGATCAGCACTAGAGGATGAGATTGGAGTCATAATTAGCATATCAGATATGCTAATTTGAAGATATTATTGTTAATTTATACATTGTCAGCATATATGATAGATTGCAGTAATCATTTCCTTTATTTACACTTCCGTACATCCATATCCATTGTCATGGATTTTTCAATTCCTCTAAAAGCAGAGACCTATTTTCCAACCTTTGAATTCCGCAGGCTTTGTAACATCATTTGATTCATAACTACAATCCTAGCATAGAAACAAATTCTGTGTTTTTACTTGCCCATTATTGATCTCTACTGTGACCATGATAAAATGGCAAGGATGCTGAAAGACATGAACAGTTGTTTGTTGTCCTTGCTGCCTAAGACAAGGCCATTCTAGATAACCCAATAGTTGACCCCTAGACAGGTGAATAAGTCAATCTGCTATCAACAGAACGCCATAACTACCTCGCAGCTGTTCACAGACTCTGAGTGAGCCAAACTGACATAAGCTGTGCCCAGCTGAAATCAGTTGAACCCTGAGTTCAAGAAAAGTTATGTGTTGTATACCACTGGGACTTGTGTAGTTGTTTGCTACACAGTTATATTTTTTAAACTTTTAATTGAAATCATTAAAAATTTCAAATTTGTCAAAGAATTCTAAAGACTGCGCAGACTACTCCTACACTTTCTGGATACTACTCTTAATGTCTCAACCATGTTATATTGACCAAAACTAAGAAATTAGCACTGTCACAGGATTTTATTCAATTCTTTCCACAGTATTCTTTTTCTGTTCAGGGCCAATTCAAGACACCACATTGCATTTATTGTCACTTATTGTTATTTATTTAGCAGGTTTCCTCTTGGATGTAGTTAATTGCACAAGGGATAAACACTTGTCTTAAACACTGATTCAATTTTCTTTCAATAATTTAGAATAAAGCAGTGATTCTCAAACTTTATTGCTTATGTAAATTAACTTGAAATATTGTTAAAACACAGATTCACATTTAGTAACTGTGGTGGGACCAGGGATTCTGCCTTTCTAACAAGTCTCAGGTGATGCTAATATTATTGGTTCATGACCATACTTTGAGCAGCAAGGACCAATGATACAGTAACTGTAATCAGGTAGCCTGAATACTAACTTCACATAGAGTGACAGACTTAGCTTTCTAGCAAATTGATCCTGTGGGTAATGATTTGAGATGGAGATGAAACTTTGCAGAGGATACTCTAGGTCCTAGAACCAGCTCTTAGAAATAAATCATTACATCCAGTTCCTGCTCTCTTCCTGGCCTAAGTTTTAATCAATCATAATCCCACCTTATTTATACAATTATGAGTGAGATCCTTTTTCTTCCTCCTAAACATCCTGATTTAGGTCCTTATAAGAATAATATCTTCTGCCAACTGCATGGAGAAAAAGTAAAGAAAAAAGAAGAGGAAACAGCTTTAGGAATATATAGACCTAAAATATAAATGGATCTTTCTTTAAAATTCATTGTAATTTCTATTAACGAGGCCCACCATTCTCTAGGAGTTCAAAACACTTCATATAATGAAAATAAGTTTCTCCTAAATCAAATCGTGTGTTTATAATTCAAACAGAAAATTTAACATAAAAAGGGAGCTTCACTTAAAAAGATTTAAAAGATGATTATAAGTTATGAAACCAGCCCATTGTGTTTCTCATTAGAGTAATATATCCTATTAAGATAATGTGTGGCTGTGTGGTTGAGCTGAAATAATAGCTATAGTTAGCCTCTGAGATAATAGAGCAGATGATCCCTCAGAATCTCATCTGCTACTGTAATACAAATGAAACTGGTTGGACGTTGCAATAAGCTAGATAGTCTTTGATTCTGTACTTTCTGAATGGGGCTACAAAACAAGAGGCTATCTCAAGTACCCCTTTTCTTCCCTGAGCTCTACAGTAATACTACTGAGTAGCGGAATGACTTCCATCACTCCTCCTACGCTGAAACTCCTGACACTTAATATCTGTACTGTAAGTTGAATTTCATTCATTCATTAATTCAACAAGCACCTATAACTCTATGACTTAAATGCATGAATCAACATGACAATCCCATTAAACATTTGAAAAACCTCATTTACTCTCTAAGCAGCTTGGATATGTATGATGGCTTCGCATTCTCTCCTGTGGTGCTAAACAAAGTGAGTATATCCATAGAATATTCCAAGCTAACCAAAATTCTGATTCTCTTTGTGGTAAGTTATATCATCAGTAAACTTATAGATAGGTTCTTGCATTTCTTGCTACTAGCACAGAAAACATTCAATATTTTATGTATGTGTATAATGTTTTAAAATTATGCATATTTCATAGTTTAAATAAGAATTGTGGGGACTCTTTTTTTTGACATTTGTTTACCCAAGCATTTGAGATTAGGATACACTGTCAATATCGTTTGGCCTAGCTCAGAGAGCTCAAGTGACAGTTTCATGTGACCTCTAAATGATCATTTGGTCATTGATATGCTTATATCATTTGATTTTTCATTATATTTGTCTTAATGATCTGCAGAATAAATCCTTGAGCTAGTCTTTTTCCCAGTTTTGCCCTATATAAGCCTGGAAATTTTGAATAAAGGTGATTTACTTACTAAGTCTACCCAGAATGCATTGCATTTCTTTTCTTATCAAATCTTGATCATGAAATGTGTTGAACTCACTATTAATAACGTGTCTGGGAATGCAAATGTTAAGTTGATATGCTATATAAACTCATCTCTCAGCCACAGGGTCACATTGACATAAATAAGTGTAGCAGCTGCATTGTTAGAAGTCAGGGCTCCAACATGGAAAGATGATAATAGAAGCTGTTTAAAATGAGGTCATGAAATATCAATTTAAAATGCTCTCTGTCAGATAGGTGACACTGTTTCTTTTTTCTGTCAGAGGGAAGCATATTGATAATATTCTCCATTTCCCACATATGTTTTTCAAATCTGAGAGTCAGTATCAAAAGCTCATAAGGCATTTTCCTTAGATTTAATCATTTTACTCCTCAGCCCTTTGAAAAATTACAGCAGCCAACTTTCATTGTGAGCACTTATTCCAAAACATATTTCATCAGATTGGATCATGTTTTTGAATAAATAAGGCATTTTATGTATTAATTCCATAGAGAAGAAAGCTTAATTTTTTTTTCAGCAGACTAAGATCACAGTCTAAGACTCCTCATGATTTCCTGAAGGTACAGTTAAGAATTAACTAGACAATCAAGCAAATTACACTCTGAGTGTAGCTTTTACACTGTTGATGATTGCTAAGCCACCAAATGCTTTCCTGTCTCTTCAGAACTGTAGAGCTTCTGTACCTATACAGCATAGTAGCTATGGCAAGTCTGATCTGATCAGAAGATTTGTCAGTAGCAAACAATACTTCTTTTCTTGGCTTCAATAACGATGGCTTTTTTAGAAATGGCTTAGCATAGTCTAGCTGGTTAATTAGAAAGGGTCAAAGAAGACTAAGAAGAACCTGTGAAGACCCAACCACATAGTGAAAGTAATAATGCAAGTGGAGAGGCTTCATCTTGGAAACCCAGATGGTTTCCCCCACTATGTAGCTTTCCTGTTTTTTTACAACATTTTGTGCTTGGTGGTCGCCTGGTTGTCATATGAAGTAATGGTTAAGTTTGGGGGTTTGGAGAGAGGCAGTTTGGAATCAAACTCTGACTCTACTGCTTACCAGCTATGTACTCTGAGCAAGTTCATTACCTTTCTGCTTTAGTTGATTCTTCAATACAGAAAAAACTGACTGACGTAGGATTTTGTGATGATTAAACAAAGCAATTCATTTGAGGGTTGTCAGATACTAGGCGTGCAATGAATTTGTTAGCAATTTCTATTATTATATCCATCTTTTACAAGTTACTATGTCAACTTTTGCTGAATTTCTAAGGAATATATGGATATTAAATGTTATCCCTAATAATCAATTCATTTGATGTTCCTTTAAGTGTCAAGAAGTTGGAAGTGGGGTGTTTTAAATAGAGCTACCTTTTTTGGTACCCATGAGTTTTCAGCTCCCTACTATGTGACATACCTTTAATGAGGTGATGTAACTATATATTAATATTTCATACAATTCACACGGTATCCAGATGAATGAAAAAGTGACTTTTGCATATTTTCAGAGAAAGCATTGCCTCCATTAATTTTAGGCCATGGGGAAGATTAATTTTAGGCCACGGGGGAAGATCTTCCACATAAGCATTTGAATTGGTTAGCATGAATACATGTTTATATTCCCCTAGTGATTCTCTCTAGTTATCCCTCCCACTTCTCACTTTGTAACTGACTTCCTGCTGTTCTTAACTCAGGGGTGTTCAAGTCTCATATTTAAATGGTAAAACATTTGTTTGTCACAAACACCATATGTCTGCAATTCTTGTACCTGTCTCAGAGAGGCTTTGCAAGACCTGACATGTGGCATGTCTGCACAGGGGTGGTTCTGGCATGATCATTCATAATGATCCTCAAAGGGAGGATGAGCAATTTACATATCAAAGGTCCTATGTCAGGAATGTATATTAAGTGAAAAGCTCACAGTATTAACTTTTAGATCAGGAAACTTCTTCAGGGACTACATCTCAGTGTTAAAGGCATATCTAGTAAAGACAACTTAAATAATTATTTTGTTTGACAGTGTCACCTCTCATAATTGAAGATGATACTGCTGACTCAGGTTCATATCTCATTTAATCCTCATAACCCCGAGTCAAGTATTAGGGTCCACATATTATTATGGTTCATGTCCTGTCCACCAGGGCACATTGTCTTTTGACCCAGTATCCCACATTGCCATTTAATTTAATTTGCATTTCATTTAAAAATTAAATAATATTAACTTATAATTAAATTAATTATGCTAAAACAAATATAACAAATACTAGAAACTTATCACATCATAATATAGTAGTAATCCTACTACCTTATTCTACATGTCCTATATGATTAAGTTGATTTCTGTCTCTCTTATGTGTTTAGTGGAAATGTATAATAGGGTGCTATTGCGTGCCTCCTCCAAACTCCACAGTCAGGTTAGTACCTTGGCCATTATGAGTCTCATCACATCACAGGAATCTGCAAATGCTGCACATCAATCCTGAATTATTGTCTTATGCATTGTCTAGATCAGAAGTTGGCAAAATTTTCTATACCTATGTATCAATAATTTTTTTTTTTTAACTAAAACAGGAGGCTGCCTATGTGGCCCATGAATCAAGGTTTGCCAACTTCTAGTCTAAACTTCGGAAAGTGATGTTGAACTCTTGATAATGCATTTACAATTAAAAATGTGTTGTGTTTGTATCTATTACATTTTGAATAGTACAAATATTCAGAAATTATTGCAGGATATAAAAACTATTTGTTATTCATCTTTATAGCAAAAAAGTCACTCATCATTGACAAATAAGTGATGTTCTGACATATATACTCTTTGCTTCTCTTTTATGTTACTTGTTGATGTAAATTAAAATATAATCCAACATTTAGTCTAGAACTACACTTGTTTGTCAATTGCATTAATAAGTTGGGTACAGACAGAAGAATTTGGCAAAAAGCAACCAAAATTCTAAGAGAATCAACTGGTTATATGGAATTGTATAATGTATTATTTAATTGTATCAGTATTTATAAATTGTGTGCTACATATCCTTTATATTGGTAAAGGATTTTATGTATGTGTATATATACATGGATACTTTTTTCTTCTGAAGAGCATGTTGTTAAGCATTCATCAGCTCACTATTGAGGAAAAAAGGAATTACATGTGGGAGAAACTGGAAGTATCCATGGAAAGGGAGGAAGGTATGTCAACCACTGAAGCCCTCAGAAGGAAAGGAGGAGAATACTTAGGAGAACATGGGTCTCTCTGGCTATTATTTAGACAAGGACTTGGGATTTCTATGGATTGAGATGGGGGTGTTAAACAAAAAGTTATTCATGACACTTGTTAAAGATAGTCAGAAAGACTTATTCAAGAAGGGAGCAACTACAATTGAAGTTTTGTAGCAGAGGAAAAGATGCTACTCAAGTCTAAATACAAGGATAAGTGGTAGCTTATAACCAAGGAACAGGGTGGGAGTTAGTGGGTAAAATACTGCTAAGGGGAAACATCAAACCTAGGAGCATTCTTGCTGAAGTCAGTCCAGAGCGGTAAGATATCAAGGGTGGGGAATGAGGAAGTTAATTGGGTATAGTGGGCAATCACATACCAAGGGTGGGGATTTTTTCTAAACTGAATTAAGTAAGATTTCTGTCAAAACTGGACGAAGAAAGCCAAAGACATCATTTTTCATGGCTGCATAGTATTCCATGGTGTATATGTGCCACATTTTCCTTGTCCAGTCTATCATCAATGGGCATTTGGGTTGATTCCAGGTCTTTGCTATTGTAAACAGTGCTGCAATGAACATACGTGTGTATGTGTCTGCATAGTAGAATTATTTATAATCCTTTGGATATATACCCAGTAATGGGATTGCTGGGTCAAATGGAGTTTCTATGTCTAGGTCCTTGAAGAAGGGTCACACTCTCTTCCACAATGGTTGAACTAATTTATACTCCCACCAACAGTGTAAAAGTGTTCCTATTTTTCCACATCCTCTCCAGCATCTCTTGCCTCCAGATTTTTTAATGATTGCCATTCTAACTGGTGTGAGATGGTATCTCAATATGGTTTTGATTTGCATTTCTCTAATGACCAGTGATGATGTGCATTTTTTCATATGTTTGTTGGCCTCATATATGTCTTCTTTTGAATGTGTCTCTTCATATCCTTTGCCCACTTTTGAATGGGTTTGTTTGTTTGTAAATCTGTTTTAGTTCTTTGTAGATTCTGGATATCAGCCCTTTGTCAGATGCGTAGATTGCAAACATTTTTCCCGTTCTTTTGGTTGCTGGTTCACTTTATTGATTGTTTCTTTTGCTGTACAGAAGCTCCTTTTTAGGGACATGGATGAATCTGGAAACCATCATTCTCAGGAAATTGACACAAGCACAGAAAATCAAACATCACATGTTCTTACTTATAGGTGGGTATTGAACAATAACATGTGGACACAGGGAGGGGAGCATCACACACTCCAGTCTGTTGCAGGGGCTAGGGGAGGAACAGCGGGATGTGAGGAGGTTGAGAAAGATAACATGGGGAGAAATGTCAGATATATGTGATGGGGGGATGGAGGCAGCAAATCACATTGCCATGTATGTACCTATGCAACAATCCTGCCTGATCTGCACATGTACCCCAGAACCTAAAGTACAACTTAAAAATAAGCCAAGTACAGAGCCCAACATTGATGCTAATTAAAAAGGGATTCAGAGGAGCCCAACTCCAGTTTGTTCAAAGAGAAAGTTTTTGTTAGGAGATGGGTCAATTGTACTCTTAACAGACCAAGGTGAAATTATTACTATAATGAACACACCAAATGGAAGGTGACCTTCAGGTAACTTTTATGTTGAGTATAAGTTGAGAGCTGGATATGGGTACTTTATCACAGTTTTCAATTTGGCTTCAATGGATAAAATACTCCAGAAACCTAACAACGTATATTTTGGAGAAAACCTGTCATAAACTTGTGGCCTTTAAATGATTAAAGGAAACTTTTTCTCATTTACGGATGTATTGGAGATTGCTCTTTTACTTTCTTTCATTATTGTCTTCCATGCTGATTACTTCTTTAGGGCCCTATTTGTTAGAACATGAATTTCTTTCTACAGCGTCAATTAAAATGCAGTTTGGCCATTTGTCAGCATTGGTTATATAGTAGCTCCAGGCTATCTGCATGCTGGTCTTGTACAATGCATTCCACCTGGAGGCAGATTTCATCCTGGCCAGCTTTCTTGACTATGATCAACGTTCCATAATGGTGTCCAGAATTGTGTGAGCACAGGCAATGCTAATTTATATTAGTATTATTTAAAGCCTGAATTTAGAAAATTATTCTGATTGCCTAAAGAAATGTTATCTATTCTCAAATCAAATAGCAATAAATTTTCATCTTGAATGATTGCTGTTTCAATGACTTATCCTCCATCTTCCTTTCCTAACTCCCTCAAAGTTTGTTTCCATTATAAGGATTACTCAGAATTTTCTATGCTGCTATTCGACTATTCATCACAGTTGCTGGTGCTTTCCCAGTATCTGATTATCAATGATTGCTTTGGAAAACAAAGCCTGTATATTGGTTCCTTTTCACACCTTGTGTAATTGCATCTCCAATTTCAAAATGAACCATTTGATATTCTCCCTGCACTACTTTTCACCTTGTATGCTGTTATGGGAAGTGGCAATGACAGCAGGCTAGCTCCTTGGGGACTTGGTAAGAGCAATTCAAGAAGTGTAAATGGTGTTTGTTTAAGATGAATGAAGGGAAGGGTGCTTTGTGCAGGGTTGTTTATAAGGGAAACAAAAATTTTCTGTAATAGAGGTATAGTTTAATAAATGACTACATATAAGTAAAACACTAGGAGTCATAAAATAATTTTAAATAATTGTTAATAAAAAATAATCATATTTAGTGAAAAATGATGGAACTAAAATTGCTATGTTACATGAATCCTTATTTTGTGTATATATGTATGTCAATAAAAAGATCAAAAACAAATGATTTTTCTGTGTGTGGTACAATTATGGGTAATTTCAGTTTTCTTCCTCAGTCTTTTCTGTCATTTTTAAATTTCTATAATGCTTATGTCTTTCCTTTAATAGTTAGAATTTAAAAAAATATCATTATAATAAAAAAGTCAAAACCACACCACAATAACATCCCCTCCCATATATATATTTGCTGAAAATAAAAGTATTCCTTAATTACTCAAATTTCTTCATGTAGTTACATGAAACCATGAATTATTTACAGTACAGTAAACCATTTGTTCTGAGTCTTGAGAAACAAATGAAAAAGAGGAAAGAGTTAAAAATTATAAAATATTTGCAAAGCAAATGCTATTGGACTATTTTAACCCCTAACTCTATTTGTCATAAAATATCTGGAAAATTGTGGGAATTTTTGTGATCAACCTGAGCTATACTCATGCAACCTTAGCATTATGACCAAAATCTGAAAAAGAACAGGGCCCCTAGGCATTAGCATTAAGAATCAAATCTTGCAGTACTCTAAGAAATATTCCTGATATTCAGAACTTGGGACCGGCTGTCTTCTCTCTCTTGACCTCTTTATTTCATTTCCTAGTCCTCTCCCAAAGTAGTCCTGCTTTATAGGTTACTTGTGTTCAATCTAGCAAATCCAGTTTCATGCCATGTCTTTTGAAACTGCATCACCAAGTCTCATTCCTTTTGATTGTTTGTATTTTTGAAGATATAATAAATGCATAATAAGACCATAAGAAAAGGCAATGTCTTTCTTAACAAAGAGATAACATCTCATAGCATTAATTGTGTTCACCTGTGTGCTGGAAAACCCTTCCAAATAGGAAGGCAGACAGAAAAAAATGAAGGAAGTAAAAGGAAAGCAGAGCTCCATTCTGACGTAGAGGTGATCTCATCTGACCACACAGGAGTGGACATTTCACTGCTTTACATTGGTAAAACAGATATGGGATCCATGGCAGAAGAATCACTTCATGCAAATAAAGGCGAGGGGGGCATGGTTTCTACCATCCTGGGCTTCTCCAGTCCTGACTTAACTCCTAATGGAGATCTGAATAATTCTCTCCTCATAAGAAAATTATTTTCTTGTCATTTATGATTATTAAGAATTATCTTGTTCTGTTTTGGTAAGCAAGATACATTTATTTCTCAAAAACCTTTCTGTGAGAAGTCTTGGATATTACCAGGAGTTCATTGCTGGGCTTTTATTTCCAGAAAGTTATTCTTATTGACTTTATTGCTACAACTATATTGATTTTAAAAAACAAACTGACTTCTGCTTAATACAAAGGCTAACAACCATGAGTAGTGAATCTAATAACTTTTTAGCAGACACTTCTCTACACAATGCTTTAGATCCCATTCAACCTCTGATGATAAAGGTGGGTGACGTGATAGTAAATAATGGAGGTGAATTGTCTGTTTTCTTTACCCATATTCCATTATAATGATTTTAAAACATCTGAAAAGGAGGTAGTCTCTGAAAGAATATACAAGGATACCTTTCTCTCTGGTCTTAGTCACTATCAATTTAAATATTAGATTTTGTCTTTGCTGTAGCTTAGCAAATGAAGTCATTTAATTTTCATATGGCTCAGTGTGTGTTGGGATGCTGACACAATATTGAGATTGAGTACAGAATGCACATTTGACAGTTCCTCTGTCAGTCTGCCTTGCAACTCCAGTTACAAGTTTTGGAGTTATGTATCATCTCATGCTTTAAACAATGATTTGGGTGAAACTACCATCCCACTGAATTTTAGGTATTATCATGAAGCATATGAAAAAATGGGTCAGCACGGTGAGTTCTATACTCATTGGATCATAGGAATTTGAATGATAATTTGTTTTAACTGAGTTTAAAAATAAAGAGCCAAAATATTTTTGAACCATCAAAACTGTGTTTATCAGCTACTTCTTTCATATGAAGTCATTTGTGATTTTATTTCCATTTTTTTCTCACATATATCTCAAAAGTAATTTTTAGGCTTAGCTATAGCTTCTCTGCCCCAATTTTCTTTTTTCAAGAACAGATTTTTATTTTTGAACATTTATTGTATCATTATAACTTTGTTTTTTGGAGTTTTTGTTGTTTTTATTTTGCTGAGGTGTTCTTTATTAATTAGTTCACAAAAAGTCTAAGTAAATTATTTTAATCCTTAAGCATCTACAAATATGTTTTTTGTCTTTATGCTTGAATACAAGTTTTAAGTTATGTTTTCTAAAACTTTGAAAACGCAATTTCATAGGTTTCTGGCAACTCCGTTACTGATAAAAGAGAAATACCTAATGTAGATGATGGGGTGATTGATGCAGCAAACCACCATGGCACGCATATAACTATGTAATGAACCTGCACGTTTTGCACATGTACCCCAACTTAAAGTATAAAAAAAAGTTCTGATGCCAATTTGATTATTCTCATGAACCAATGATAACATGGGGAGGAATGCCAGATGTAGGTGACGGGGGGATGGAGGCAGCAAACCACAGTGCCATGTGTGTACCTATGCAACAATCCTGCTTGATCCGCACATGTACCCCAGAACCTAAAGTGCAATAAAAAAATTTTAAAAAATTATCTTTTTCTCCTGGGAAGCTGTTGACTTTTTCTCTTCTGCTTAGTTTTCTGAAACTTCACAATGATGTGCCTTGGAGTTGGATTCTTTTGCACTAATCTTATATTCAATCATCAGACTTGGGTTTTCATCCAACTCTAGGAATTGAACTTACTACTTCTCTTCCATTTCTTCTGTATTTTCTGAAACTCATAATTTATGGGCTTTGAAAGTTCTGACTGTAATCTCTTTGTGTTTCAGCTTTTCTCTTATATTTCTCCTTTTACAAAGTCTGCTTCTGCTTATTGTGGGGATGAGTGTTGTGTGAGGCTCCATGTGTTCCTGGGATTCATTTTTCTTCCTAGTATGAGAGCCCAAGGTCCCACCAGAAGCTGTACATTACCTGCGGCCATAGTGCTACTTCTTTGTTTCCTAGTCTTTCTACCATGTCTGAACTTCTGCTTCAGAGAAAAGTATTTGTAGCCTTAGAAGATACCAGTCCTTCTCTTCTTTCCATGTATTTAGACATTGCTCTTGTCTTTCAGCACCCATGCATACTGTGCACCCTGCCATGACAGACTATCCCAAGGCTTGTAGGCAGCATTTCCAGAGCATCAGACACTTCTCTCATCTGCTCTGAAGCTTGGTGGATAGTGAGCTCAGTGAACTCAGCTGTACTGAATGTAATTCTTCACCTTTTTATTGTGACCTCTTCTTCACGGTTTTGTGAACTCCAGGTCTGGGATTTCTCTAATATTTTATTGGGACTTCAATGTTTTAGGTCTTATTTTTTCCCCTCTGTTTTTTTTTTTTTTTTTTTTTTTTTTTTTTTTTTTTTTTTTTTTTTTGTCTATCGTATCTCTATTGCCTTCTATCTTTGAGGAATTTCTAAAGTTTTAGAGCTGTGAATGATATTTGATCTTGTTTCACTATGATGTTACAGGATCTTTTTTTTTTTTCATAGATTTTGATTCTCATTTTAAAGAAATTTTAGGTTGGAAGGGATATATACATACGATACAGACTCTGAAACTTCCAAGACAGCTAGCTGCATGTTCAATGAGGTTTCCCTGCTTTACTGTCTATTCTAAAGGCAGATCTGTAGTTGAAGATTTGCACACAACCCAATCATGGATGATTTCCAATCTCCCTCCCTGGAGCTTCCTTCTCAGTTTGAATACAAAGTTCGGTAGATCTCTAGAGGTAAGCAGAGAAATATCCAAATTAAGTTAACTTTTATGTTATGGTCTGGAATCCAGCAATTCTTTTCCATAATATTTTATGCTTCATAGCTTACTTTACTCACATACTTCCTGAATGGTAAAGTATTGCTAACTCTATTCTGTGGGTGAGTAATATGAGACGAAATGACTAGACGTCTTGCATTCCTAAGAAGTAGGATACGACTATAATTAGAAGCCACTTATCCCAATCTACTAGGTCGGTGGTTCTTACGAATTTTGTAGAGCAACATATGTGATTAAGCTCACATATTCATCACATTCCTGAGGGTTTCCTGAAGGCTAAACACAACCTCCACTCTGACTTTATCATTTAAAAATCCTATTGGAGTGCATGCCAGGGTATGTTCATTTTTGGATGGATATAAATTGCTGTATTTAAAAAATTATAGTAAGCATTCACTGAGCACTCACTGTCAGGCAGGACTCTGGTGCTTTACCCATGTTACCATGGCCATCTTCACAACTGTCTAATCAGGTAGGAGGGTATTATTTTCATCTTTATTTTACAGATGAAGAAACTAGGACTCCAGAACCATACTTTAAATCAAGGAATGACAAAATAAGGCCTTGTGGTATAAATTTACCCAGCTGTCTTTTGTTTTTTATTGCCAGGAACAAAGAATATATTTTACATTTTAAAATTAATTACATTTTAAATGGTTATAGAGGTACCTACATAATATCCTTAACTTTGCTGTGGCCCCACAAAGGCTAAAACGTTTGCTATCTGGCCATTTAGAAACGTATATTCCATCTCCAGTGAGTCTAGCCATCAGGCTGTTATTCACACACCCTTGTATTTTTCTTATTCATTACAGTTAGTTGTGGTATAGCCTACTGCTTGTGGATTGAGATGTGTAGTTGAGAAGTGCTTCACTAAGACATAGCATCAGCTCTAGAGAATTAAAACAGGCCGTGTATGGCTTTATTGTTTCTCTTGTCCCTTTTCTCCTTTGCCATA
Organism: Sapajus apella; assembly: GCF_009761245.1. Classification (NCBI taxonomy): domain Eukaryota; kingdom Metazoa; phylum Chordata; class Mammalia; order Primates; family Cebidae; genus Sapajus; species Sapajus apella. The sequence goes on along the minus strand of NW_022436966.1, from coordinate 16,500,511 downwards.
AATAATCTCTTAATAGGCCGTGTGTGTGTATGTGTGTGTGTTAACTACTAAAATGAATTGATAAAATTTCTCCCTCTTAACTTATTTTAAATGTACCAAATTTTTCCTAAGGAAACAGCAAAAGGATTGCATAGAGATGAGACAGGAAATCTGAAAAAAAAAAAAAAAAAAAAAAAATCAGGAACTGCACTTCAGGAACCCAGCCATTGTTTTCAGAATCTATGTTAGCAGTTGTTATTCTGGTGTCAGTGAGGCCCTGGAGAAGGAGCAGGACATGTACCTAGCCTAAAATTTGGAACTGGCCTCCTGTGTGGGCATTTCTTGGCAGATAGGGAGAAGCATACCAATACCACATTACTGATCACAGGGGCGCTTGGTAAGCATTGAATTCCAGCAAAGGAGTGGGTTTATTAAGAATATTTTAATCTGTGACATGTGCCACAGATACCATTTCCACAGAACCCTAATAGCCATTGGGTGTTGCAGAGGCAGGGTACCTACAAGATTAAATAAGTTTGAAAAATTTGGGGTTATTCAAAGTTAACTTTCTTAAGCTAGAAAGACTCCTAAAACCTATAATATATTCATTGCCATTATCAATCCATAAGTGGAATACATAGCACATGGTGTTTCCCAAAGTTATTAGATAATGAACCCCTTTTTTTGCTTGATTTTTGGTTTTAATAAAAATAACTTGTTTTTTTTTATTGATTCAGGAAACATGGGGCAAAACCAATACAGTGAAGTACTCTTGTCCACACTAGAAGCTTTTTCTACCCAATGAATCAGTAGCAACTGATTATAGTCAGAGCACCATTCTTCCTGTATAATACAGAACCATATGTATAAATCCCCATTCATCCATTTCTCTTCCCTATTTTAGATTCCATTCAAACCACCAGCCTTCTGTGTGCATTTGACATTATTACTCTTTTCTATCCAACATACTTTTTATAACCATAAAATTTTCAAGTTGACAAAGCATTCCTCATTGCTTTTCTTCTTGGTTTCACTGTATCGTGTGCACTTCAGGAGTTACTTTAATCAGCCAGTTCTCTCAAAATCACAATGTAAGGTATTGACAGTTAATTCCAACAAAGGTGGTGACATTCTGCTAACTTAGATTCAGAGGCATTCTGTAAACCACTATTTAGGTTTGGAGTTTTATAACACCTTTCAGGGAGCTGTAAAACCTTTTGACGACTGACCACCTTGTTCAGACACAATATAAAGTATCATCCAACATAAATAGACAGCTCTTACCTTTGAAATTCTGTTTTATGTTTTACTCAGGGATTAACTGAAAATGATTTTGGTGATTTTATTTTTTGTTTTTAAATTTTCAGATGAAAGAAAGTTACTGAATTCTCCAAATAAACATCAGTGTCACCTTCCCTGACAACCTTTGGCAATCCTGTCCCCACCTCTAGTGTCAGAAATCCGCATTCCCTGTTTACAGCAAAACTACACAAAACGGCAGCAATTTCCTTGTGCGCATCAATTTTCTTTGTGGATGGGCAGCCTGCCGCAATAATGAGGCCTGCCAGCTCTTTGCAAAAGAACTGGAAAGTAGCCTTACTCATGTGGAAATTGAACAGTGACTTGTCACTCTCCCTTGGTAGTATAGCCCCAGACTGTCAGAGTGTGGTGTCCTGTGTCACATTGTGGCAGTGGGCTAAGTCCCTGCCTGAAGAGATGCTGCTGATTAAGCCATTTTGCTCTTTCCTGCAGAATTCATGATCTACCCAGCACTGTCCTCCTGATTGACTTTTAGCAAATGAGGTTGCCAAGTCCTGGGTATTTTAGTCTGTTACTAACTAGTACAAATTCTGGCATCATAATTCATGCAGTAAAATCCAATTAATGAAAATAATCCAGGGATTGGTAATATAGTTAATTCTCCATATCCTGGTTTCACATCCAAATATTGAACCAACTGCACATCAAAAATATTTGAAAAAACAAAAAAATACAAATTGAAAAATAAACTATCATAACTATTTATGGTACATTTATGTTGCCTTAGGTATTATAAGTAATCAAAAGATGATCTAAAGTACACAGAGGATATGTATAAGTTATATGCAAAGTACTTGAGCATTTTATATGAGGAAATTGAAAATCTGTAGATTTTGTTCCTGGAACCAATCTGCCTGGATACTGAGAGATGAACATGTTATCCTTATGTTCTTTCCTTGTGCCATGAAAAATGTGATACCCTGTTGGACTGAAGTATTCTCCTGTCTCTCTTGATCATTCTAATTCTAGATTATACCTAACAAGAGGTAATATTTTTTCCAAGAAATTCAAAATATTTTTTCAGCAAGTCATTCTCTCAGAGATTAGATCCCAGTTAATTGATTTTTAAGCTTTCATTTTTCAGTTCCACTACGTTTAACACCTCAGTATATTTTTGTACTCCCATTTTTTGTAGAAACAAGATTATCAAATTTCTAGCTTTTAGCAGGACTGTTCAGTATATCAACTCCTGTTAACACAGCTGTTAAATATTGAGATCATGCTGCATGTTAAATGAAATTGATTTTCAAAGTAAATTAAATCCCTGAATGAAAGTGGGTGTATCTTTCCACAGGAAGGAAGAAATGCTAAGAGGGTTGTATGTATAAGCAGATATTGGGAAAATAAACTGGATTGTCAGCCTCTATGGAGAATAATTTGGAGGTTCCTCAAAAAGCTAAAAATAGAACTACCATATGATCCAGCAACCCCACTGCTGGGTATATACCCAAACTATAGGAATTCAGTATATTGAAGATATATCTGTGTTCCCATGTTTCTATTTGTTTGTTTGTTTGTTTTGGCAGCACTGTTCACAATAGCCAACATTTGGGAGCAACATAAATGTTCAACAGATGAATGAATATGGAACAGTCATATTATGATGCAACAATCTACCTTTCTCAAGAGCCTTAAAAGTAAAATATATCCAGTACAAGTCCAAATATAAAACACAAAGATACAGACTTTTAAAATATCTTGAAGTTTGTCTGACATCCATTAGGGCCATCTAAATTGGTCTAGAGTCAATTGTATCCAGACTCCTCATTCATTTCTTCAAACCAGGAGAGAAAAATGAGGTTGACATAAGTAATGCCTATAAAGCAATTATCACATTTTAATTAGCTGACTCTGGTTACAGCTAATGGATGGAGAGGATTTACATAGAAGTTTTAAAGTACTGAATGTTATATGCTCTTGTTAACCCACAGTATTTATTGTGTTCCTAAAAAAAGTAGGTTTTACCCCTATAGTCCCTAGTTCTCTCCTCTGTCCCAATTCTCTTTTCTATTTTAGGATTCTACTCAGGTAGAATTTAAGTTACATTTTATTATTAAATAAAAATATGTTTTTTAATCTATGTTCATTTTTGTGTACATTTCTTAGGTTAAAAAAATTACTAAGGGATTGACCCAAATGGATTATGGTGTCTTTTTTTTTTTATTTTTTGTAGAAAAAACAAAGTAGGAAGAAGATTAAGTAGCATGAGCCAATATAATCCCCGACCCCCAATTTTCTGTTTTAATGTTCTATAATTCTAATAATTCTAATAATTATGTATCACATTGATTATAGAGTATATCAGAAACATATATTCTCATGAGCAAATAACAAAAGCTCTATTAGTTTTTTTGTTCTTTTCTCATTTTGCATAATACTGTGAAATAAAGACAAATCATTACTTAGCAAATATTTGTCATGGGCTCACTGGGAAGTGTTAAGAAATTCGGAGGAGTTATAAAAGTGGAATAGAAGACAGTGAGGGCTGTCATGTGACTTATTACCAGCTTTTTAAGAGTTAAGACTTACTAAGGGAAAATTAATTGCAAAAGCCTTCAATTCTTTCATGGGAAAATCTATATGAAAAGATTATATGATTCTAAATGCAAGTAAACATAATAAATGTAGAAGCAAGTTGAGGACTTGGGGTGGAGCAATCACAGCCAGGTAAAGTTAGCTCAGGGGTCTCTGAGGATAGACTTCCTGGTAGAAAGAAAAATAGAAAGGTGGGCATAGTAACTTTTCCTGTAAGGAGAATGGTCTAAAGATTGGCAAATTATGGTTTGTGGGCTAAATCTGGCAAGTGATCAATTTTTGTATGACTACCAGCTATGAATAGTTTTTAGTTTTTGCAGCATTGTAAAAATCAAAGAAGAGTATGATGTAAAGATAATATGGCTCACATATTCTGAGACATACTAAACAATTCACTGTTTATCAGAAATTTGAGTTTAACTGGACTTCCTGTATTTTTAGTAGTTAACTCTGGCAATCTTAAGTCAGGTCCACTGACACTGCCTGATGATGTTTTTACTAATTCTGAGAATAGGTGGTAGCTTCATGCAGGCTTTATGCAAATTCTTGGAATCAAATTAAGGTTGACACTTACTATTAATAGATACACACTTTTGGCCACATCACTTAACTCTCTAAGCCCTCTACTTTTCTTAATGTGAAATAATGAAATGCACTCCATGAATGTGTTGTCTGTCCTATCTTGAAGAGCAGAATATTAGAACTACATGGGACCTTAGTTATCTTTTACTGAATACTCATTTTTACAGACTGTAAAGGAGGTCTAGACTTTTCAAAAAACCTAGATTTCTACTGTAATGACATGACATTTTGTGAACTCTGGATATCATACAGCACTGTTCAATGCTTTTTCCCTTCTATACTGCACTATCTTCTATCTTCAAAGAACATAAGAAATCATGTACATTAAATGCTTTGTAAATTTAAGTGTGCCAAATGTAAACTTACAGAATGATTGTATTAAGGCTGATCTTGGAACATGGGAATCATCTCTCTAATTATGCTGAGTCACAATCACACTCTAGAAGAATATTTGGGAACCAGCACCTTGAGACTACAGAGTCTTAGTAATGTGAAATCGTTTTGGAAAGCACAACTGATAAATTAAAAGTAAAGTTATCAAAACAAGTTACCAATTCTACATCTGTTAAAATCTGGCCCCATGGAGAAGCAAAGCTGTCTGAGAAAAGTAAAACTCCTTAGATGTTATCATGAAACCTGCCTTTTGCATTTCATTATTGACAATTCAGCCTAGATGTACAACTTTTATGTTGCTATAAGCCTTGCAGAAGACAGATTATTTATAGCAAGGCCAGTCATATCCTTGCCAACATTTACAACTCCTCTGTGACTGTGGCAGTGACGGCTCACACCTTCTGGATACTTGAATATTTTCCCCCAGTTTTAATAAACAGATGGGATAACAGTGGGGGGAAAATGAAGTGAAGTAATATTATCGTTCAGCAGTTAATGCTAAAAAAAAATGTAGCTAAATAAGAGGCTGACTGAAGCATTGAAAGAGATAGCCAAAGACAATATATGAGATCCAGTCTAAGAACTACTGTGAGATCCCTCTTTAGAGAGGAAAGATCTGAACCTTTTGCTTGCTGTTCCTTTCTGCTTATCACTATGGACTAGTCACTCACTTTCCTCATAATTGACATATTTTGGCTCAATTAAGAGTCAGGGAGATTCTAATCTTACATTGACATGTATAATTTCTAGGTGGTACAACTGGGTCATTGTTTTATGAATGTGTTTAAAATTTTCTCTTCACAAATAATTCAGTGGGAATTGGGCTTATTTTTATATCGCTAAGTGTTGTATTACATATGTATATGAAATTTGAGTTGAATAAATTATAATAAAAATATTTTAGGATATGTAAGTCTTTTAATCCAACAAATTATTTTGGAAATAAAAAGATCTTTCCTGTTGTGTGCTTATTGTTTGCTTAACATTATATACGCCTTATATAAATACCATGAATATATTCAGAGACTTAACACACCCCAAAATTCTTTATTTCTATATAATTTTTTAAAACCTTAATTCTCTCATATTCTTTGGCATATAATAAATTATTTGTCATCTCTCATAAGTTTAGAATCTAGTTTTTATCTGCATTGCCCTTTGGTGGTATCTAGTTCTTTACAATTATCAAGTAAATTAAATATTGCTTTCCTTTACCTACTAACAGCAGCAAAAGAGTTACTGTCAATTAGTAAATTATATGTGTATCTTCTTTTTTTAAATTACCAAACCCAGTTGATAGTGAATATTAAGAGTTTACTTTTTTTTTAACTTCTATTTTAGGTTCAGGGATACACGGGCAGTTTTGTTATATAGGTAAATTGTGTGTCGCAGCGGTTTGGTGTACAGATTATTTTGTTACCCAGGTAATAAGCGTGGTACCTGGTAGGTAGCTTTTCAATCCTCACTCTCCTCTCACCCTCCATCCTCAAGTAGGTCCTGGTGTTTGTTATATCCTTCTTTGTGTCCACATGTACTCAAAGTTTAGCTCACACTTTTAAGTTAGAACATGTGGTGTTTTGTTTTCTGTTCCTGTATTATTAATGGTCTGCTTAGGATAACAGTCTCCAGCTGCATCCATGTTGCTGGGAAGAACATGATCTCATTATTTTTTATGGCTCCAAAGTATTCCATTGTGTATATGTACCACATTGTTTTTTATTCAGCCTACTGTTGAGCAGCATTTAAGATGACTCCATGTCTTTGCTATTGTGAATACCACTACAATGAACATATGTGTGCATGTATATTTATGGTAGAATTATTTCTATTCCTTTGGATATATACTCAGTAATGGGATTGCTGAGTTGAATGATAATTCTGTTTTAAGTTCCTTGGGAAATCACCAAGCTGCTTTCTACAAACTAACTTACATTCCCATCAGTGTTGTATGAGTGTTCCCATTTTTTCTACAACCTCACCAGCATCTAATGTTTTTTGACTTTTTACTAATAGCCATTGTGAGTGGTGTGAGACAATATCTCATTGTGATTTTGATTTGCATTTCTCTAATGATTATAATGTTGAGCCTTTTGTCATATACTTGTTGGCTGCATGTATGCCTTCTTTTGAAAAGTATCTATTCATGCTTTTTGTTCAGTTTTTAATGGGTTTTCTTGTTTCTTGCTTGTAAATTGTTTAAGTTCCTTATATATTCTGGATCTTAAAACCATACTATAAAACTACAGTAACCCAAACAGCGTGGCATTGGTACAAAAACAGATACTTAGACCAATGAAATAAAATAGAAGGCCCAGAAATAATGTTGTAAACCTACAATTATCTGATCTTCAACAAAATTGAGAAAACAGGTAATGGGGAAAGGATTCCCTATTCAACATATGGTGCTAAGATGACTGGCTAGTCACGTGCAGAAGACTGAAACCAGACCACTTCCTTATAACATATACAAAAATCAACTCAAGATGGAATACAGACCTAACTGTAAAACTAAAGCTATAAAAACTCTGGAAGAGGACCTAGGAAATACCATTTTGGACATAGCACCTGGCAAAGTTTCATAATCAAGACTCCAAAAGCAACTGCAATGGAAAGAAAAATTTGCAAATGGGGTCTAATTAAACTGAAGAGCTTCTGTGGAGCAAAAGAAACCAACAACAGAGTAAATAAACATTTCACAGAATGGAAAAAATATTTGCAAACTCTGTATCCAACAAAGGTCTAACATCCAGAAGGATTTTCTTTTCTTAATCCAAGTATTTTATTAGAAAAAGGCTGTGCAGAAGAGCGTTTTGGAATATATTCCCTCCTACTCATGGCAGAGACAGAGTCTTCAAGCAGAGCTACCCAGTCTATGATTAAGAACTATATTAAATTTTCCTGTAGGGTCAGTTTCGTCCCTAAGAGGAAAAATAAGTGTGTTTGAAAACACAGTTGGATAAAGACCACTTGTGTCTATGTGCATATAGTGGCATGTATAGATATGAATATATATATGTATGCACACACTCAAACACAAATCACTAGGCTTGCACCTGAAACAGGGCCAGCGTGTGGCTGTTGGTTTGATTTTGTGGCTAGAAATACCTATCATATACTCATCTCTCTACTGAGAACCACTCTTTGAATTATTTCTTGATTAAACTAATTCTTCATTTCAAATCTGCTGCCTTTGGAGGTTCTCTAAATTTTAAGTTGGTGGGATAGGCTTACATTTAGAGTATTGGTGCATTAGAAACTTGGGAAGGCATGCACATTGGAAATTTGTTGGGAAGGGGAGAGATGTGTGCTCATTGTTTAAATACAATGTGAATGGGACTGCTGTTTGGGTGTTTTTTAATATGTCACTCCCTCCTTCTTCTCTCCCCTCACCTATTTTGGCCACTTTTTTTTTTAACCTGGATTATTGCAAGATCATCCTAATTAAATGTCCTATTTCCAGTCAGAGTCCACACCTTCCAAAATGAATAAAACAAGTCATCATCCCTTCTCATCTCTCTGAATAAGGTGATGAGAAAATTGTCTTATGATTGATTATTCCCAGGATTTGTAAACATTACTCCCAGATATTTTTCAGAAGCAAAATGAACTGAATTTTGCCTACAATCAAGGTCATTTAACAGAATTCCACAGAGAATTATTCTTGAGTTTCCTGGTATACTGATCTTTAGGCTGTATTCCATAAACCTCCATGGCTGGGGTACTTGGAAGCTGAAGTGACCGTGTTGGGTGTTCATTTGAAACTGGTTATGACCTAAGGAGAATCTGGGCTTCTACAGACAGGAAAAGGAATCACTTCTAACACTAAGGTTTTAAAACTCTGCAGTATTGTGGCATTATAGATGATTGTGGTCTTACAGACACTATGTCTTTATTTTGTGGATAAAGAAACTAGGAGTCAATGTTGTTTAATGTAAGCCTTTAAAAGGGAGGGAAAAAAGTGTTATATAATGATGACTAATGCAACTAAGAGGAGTTATTTTGGCACAATGGTACTGTGTTTTTCCCTTGCAGTTTTGTAACAGCCTCCTAGCTATTAGATAACTATGTCAGAAAAGTTGCATTTGAATTGACTTTCAGAAGAACTCAAAACAGTTCATTATTTTTGTTGCATCTTTGAAAGTGACCTCCAACTTCTGGCTTCAGTGAAAGTGAGGTCAGCTGCAGTTAATCATTTCCAGTTGCACCACCAATGAGCAAAGTCATTCAGGTAGGCTCCTAAAATCAGTTTAGTCTGCTTCTCTTTCATTTTTATATCACATTCCAATTTTGTTGTCAGTCTTACTATGAGATTTTTCTTGCATCTGTATCCTTTCCTCTATAATCACTGCACTCATGCTCAACAAGGTCCCAATCTTCTCTTGGCTGGATAGTGCAACAGGCTTTTACTCTTTTCTTGTTTTAGCTCTTCCTGCACTCCCATTTATTCTTCATATTACAGCCACAGTAATTTTTTGAAAATGCAAATGCAAGCATTTCACTCATCTTCATACAAACCTCCTTGTCTTCCTAGCCCTTCATCTTAAGTCTAAGCTCCACAAAATGGCATCTAAGGTTCTACAGGTTTCTAGTTGCAACCTTTGCCATTTCCTTCCTCATAATTTTAGATTTATAATTGCTGAACTACACGTAATTTCAAGATTCTATCCTGTTCTGTGCCTTTCCACAGGCTGCTCACTCTTCTAGAGACACTTTTCTCCAGTCCCTTTGTTTCACACCCCCATTGACCTTGCTAACTTTGATTCATCTTTCAAAGCTCTCCACAGGTGTCACCTGCTCTGGGAAGTAGTGCATCAATCCTTCTTCTGTATTGAGGTACTATATATCTTGGTGATTAAAAGTGTATGCTCTGGAGTCAGACTGCCTAGGATCAAATTCTAACAGCGTATTTTAGTAGCTATGGTACCTTACACAAGCTGTTTTATTTTCTGTGTATTAAGTGAGACTTTATATTTGAGATAATAATAATAATGCCTCCCCCATTGAGTAGTTATCTGGATATTAAAAAATAACTACCATATTACCCAGCAATTGGGTTAATGAATATATATGCAAAGGAAAGGAAATCAGTGTGTTGAAGAGGCATCTGCACTCCGATGTTTATTGCAGCCCTCTCTTCATAGTAACCAAGGTATGGAATCAACCTAAATGCCCATCTACACATGAATAGATAAAAATATTCCACTAATATAGTTAAATACTATTGTATCATAAAACAGAATGAGAGTCTGTCATTTGTAGCAACATGAATGAACCTGGAGGACATTATGTTAAATTAAATAAGCCAGACACAGAAAGACAAATACTGCATGATCTCATTCATATGTGGAATCTTAAAATGTTGATTTTATAAAATTATAGTACAATAGAGGTTATGAGTTGGGGGGGCATTTTGGAGAAGTTGATCCATGAGTAGAAAGTTATATTTAGATGGAAAGAATAAGTTTGGTGTTATATTACACAGGCGGGTGACAATAGCAAATAACAATGTAATATTTCACTGTAGCCAGAAGAGAAGATTTTTAATGTTGTCACTACAAAGAAATGAAAAATGTTTAAAGTTATGGATTGGATAATTACTCTCATTTAATCATCATAGATGTATGCATGTATTGAAACATCACACTATGCCCCATAAGTACAATTATCACATGTCATTGTAAATTTGATAATGGATTAATAAGAAGAGTGCTTGTTATGCAGTAAGGTATCAGTAAATGTAACTATATTATTGTTACTAACTTGTGCATTCAATTATTACATATATTAGTCTGAATTATAATTATTTCTTTATACTCCAGTATCCACTAACATTTAAAACGTATTTGAGGGCAAAGGCAGGAACTTATTCATCTTTATATTTTCAAAAGCTACTATGAAGCCAGAAACCTAGTACACACTCAGTAAAATCTAATTGAATATGACATGTTTTAAGGAAACAAAATATTATATAAAAATGAGGCAATATCATTTCACCATGAGAAAGAAAGAAAGTACAAGGAGAATTCAAAATTAAAGATGATTCAAGAAGAGTTAAAATTGATGATGATTTACATTTTAAGATGTAAGTTGTTTAGGCTAACTTTAAAATACAATTATATTTGTGAGTGGAAAAATTGTAGTGGTGGAAAAACAATGTTTTGATGGGTAAGTAAGTAAAAAAAAAATGACATTTTCTGTTGAGTAACACACAATGCTTGTCATCTCTTTCAAGGAGCTCCAACTACTGAACGTGAATCCCCTTGCACACTCACATGCCTGGCTTCCTACATCTCCACTTCCAGGACCACAGTGCTGCTGTTACTGGTGCACTGGATCCATTGCCCCATAAATTCACATATTTGAAGCCATGGGATCAGTCTGCAAAGGCCCCCAAACCCTTTTAAGTTTCCATTCTCCCACCAGAACATCTTTGTGAGGTGTAGACCTCTCAGAAGGTTTCAGGGTCCTGGTAATGACCTAAGATCCTAAATTCTCAGAACCTTTTTCTCCAAGCATAAATTTAAACTATACTTGAAGTGGGTTTGGGTGGTAACAGGAACCACATCCAGAATTTCAAACACCTGAGTTTAAAATAAACTGTAAATATAATTTTTGTAAGCTGAGCATAGTCTAACTTACTAAATCCATGTAAACTGATACTTGAGGGTGAACTGTACATTTTTCAGGCTGTAAATTTTTACATAAGCACATAAAAACCAGACACACACAGCTCCTTATTCAGATACATTTTTGCAAACTTTGTGCATTGTCCAAAAAGAAACCATAAAAAATATTTAAATGAATGATTTAACTAAATTCTGTTTGAGAAGCCATGAAGAGAGCCTGGGTTAGGGATTAAAATGGAATTAACACAATTATAGCCAGCAACCATGAAGTAACAGAAGTCGTGTTTGGCTTAGCAAGCTGGTGCACATACCTTAATTCACATCACGGTGATCATTTTGAGACAAAAATTGATCCCAGGAGACAGAGAATAAATAGAGTCACATTCTAATTAAAGTAAAACTCTTCATAAGTGTGTTGAGGAGATATAGAAGCAGAATGGCTATATAGAAAATTTGTTGAGTAATTTGCAAAACAGGCTGATTTTGGTGAGATTATTTGATTTTTATGAAAATCATAGACAAAGACTTTAATAATTATGGGAATAACTGCAATAGTAATGATAATAATAACATCCTAACATTGTTTTAAATGCATATGAATTTTTTTCTTTAAATCCAAAATGAGTTGATGATGTAGCTGTAATTTCATCACATTAAATTAGAAAAATGAAAAAAATAACCTGAAAATTTTATATTGGCCTGTGGCACATTCCTGAATTTCAGGCTGTTTTTGGACTTTGCCCCAGGGAGAATGAGATATTATTTTGGGTGTGAAATGCTGTCCAATGCATTAGCTGTCACAGGATTACATGGACAGGTATTTTAATGACTGGTAGAAAATTTTGCAAACACAGTGAACCTTGTTTCAAAATCGATTACTGCAGTTTTCTGGCTCTGTAATGTAAAATTTCAATATAAATGGGAGGCAAATGCTATGAGCAGATTAAAAAAAAAAAGAGAAAGATTCCTGTTGACAGTAAGTACAAGACAACATATGATATTGGGGGTGCATACACCACATGGCTGGTTAATCTTCAAGGCTCATTTCATGTCGGGAAACAGAGCCAAGTGAAAACAGTCCCTTCCAAATTCAGACAACTACACAAAAGCCAACAATTCAATGCAACATTATCTCATTAAGCAAAGCTGTTTCCCCCCCAATCAATCATCTTGAATAAAATAAACTGATGTTCAGTTTTTAAAAAATAAAAGATTGGTAAAATTCAAGAAAGCTGCTGGCACATTGTCTCTGTCATAGCATTGCTTCCTCAGCATGAGCTGTTTTCAAGACAAAAACAGCAATTGACACTAATTAATACTAATTACTCATCCTGAGCTTACTTTTTGGTTTATCTGGTCTTACCAATATATAGCATTGGAGTTAAACATTTCTTTGAGGACTGAATAATCTTTTCAGCTCATCCTTAACACATGCTGTTTTACAAGCATGCTTATCTGAGTATAGGGAAGAAAAAAATAAATGGGTTGTGGTCATATAAAGGTGGAGATGTACTTAAACCTTGAGTAGATTATAAGCTTCTTCAAGATGTAATGCTTTTTTATAGATTTATACCAGCAATACGTTCTCTATCTGTGTACGGAAACACCTTGTTTTATTGTGCTGCATTTTATCACACTTTGCAGATGTGTGCTTTACAAACTGAAGGCTTATGGCAACTTTGTGTTGAACCAGTCTATCAGCACCATTTTTCCCACTGCAGGTGCTCACTTTGTGTCTCATGTCATGTTTTGGTAATTATCATAATATCTCAATCTTTTTATTATTAGTATATCCATTATGGTGATATGTGATCAGTAATCTTGGATTTTACTATTGCAGTTGTTTTGGGGCATCAAAAACCGCACCCGTATAAGATGATGAACTTAATCAATAAATGTTGTGTCTGTTCTGAAACTCCACTGACTGGCTATTTTCCCATCACTCTCCCTCTCTTCTGGCTTTCTTATTCCCTGAGACACAATATTGAAATTAGACTAATTAATAGTGCTACAGTGGCCTTCATGTGGTTAGGTAAGAGTTACAGGTCTCTCACTTTAAATATAAAACTAGAAATAATTAAGCTTAGTGAGGAAGGTATGTATAAAGCCAAGATAGGCCAAAAGCTGTGCCTCACGTATGATTATTTAGCCAAGCTGTGAATGAAAAGGAAAAATTCTTATAGGAAATTAAGAGTGCTACTCCAGTGAACGCAAGAATGATAACAAAGTTAAACAGCCTTATTGTTGACATGGAGAATGTTTTAGTGATCTGGTTAGATCAAATCTGCAACGGCAGCCCCTTAAGCCAAAACCTAATATAGAACAAAACCCTAATGTCTTCAATTTTGGGTCTTATTCTATATTAGGTTTTGAAGGCCAAGAGAGGTGAAAAACCTGTGGTTTGAAGTTAGCAGAGTTGGTTCATGAGGTTGAAGGAAAGAAGACACTCAATAATGTAAAAGTTCAAAGTGAAGCAGCAAGTGATAATGTAGAAGTCGAAAGAAGTTATTCAGAAGATATAGCTAAGATTACTGATGATAGTTGCTACACTAAATGATAATTTTCAGTATAGGTGAAATTGTTTTATAGTTGAAAAATAATCCATCTATGATTTTCATAGGTAAAGTGCAGAAGTCAATGTCTGACTTTAAAGCTTCAAAGGACAGGTTGCGTCTCTTGTTAGGAGCTAATGCAGCTGGTGACATTAAGTTGAAGCCAATTTTCATTTACCATTCCAAAAATAATAAAGTCCTTAGGATTTATGCTAAATCTCCTTTTCCTATGCTTTATAAATGGAACAACAAAACTGGATGACAGGATATAAGTCTGAATCATGTTTTACTAAAAGTTTTAAGCCCACTGTTGAGATCTACTGCTTAGGAAAAAAAGGTTCCTTTCAACATATTATTGCTTGACAATACACCTAGTTACTCCAGAGCTCCGATGGAGATGTACAAGGAAGTTAATTTTTTTTTTTCATGCTTACTAACACAACATTCATTCTGTAGCCCGTGAATCAAAAAGTAATTTTGACTTTCAAGTCTTATTATTTGAGAAATATATTTCAGGAGGCTATAGCTGCCTTAGATAGTGATCCCCTCTGACAGATTTGGGCAATGTAAATTGAAAACCTTCTGGAAAGGTTTCACAATTATAGATGCCATTAAAAACTTTAATGTTTCATGAGATGAGGTCAAAATATCAAAATTAACAGGAGTTTGGAAGATGATGTCAATCCCCACAGATGACTTTCAGAGGCTGAAAATTTTAGTGGAGGAAGCAACTGAAGATATAGTAGAAATAGCAAGGGATCTAAAATTAGAAATGAGGCCCAAAGAAGTGATCGAGTTGATGGAACCTCAGGATGAGCAAGAAAAATGGTATTTTAAGATGGAATCTACACCTGGTGAAGATGCTGTGAGCATTGTTCAAATAGCAACAGATATATTATATAAACTTAGTTGATAAAGCAGCAGGATTTCAGAAAACTGACTCTAATTTGAACAAGTTCCATTGTGGATAAAATGCTATTCAATAGCAACACATGCTACAGAGAAATCTTTCATAAAAGAGTCAATCAATGCAGCAAATTTCATTGTTATCTTATTTTAAGAAACTGCCACAGCCACCCTAACTTTCAGCGACCATTATCTTGATCATTTGGCAGCCATCCACACTGAAGAAATACCCTCCACTAGCAAAAAAGATTATGACATGTTGAAGACTCAGAGGAGTGGCATTTTTTAGCAATACAGTATTTTTTTCATGAAAGTATGTCCACTGTTTTTTAGACATAATGCCATTCCACTTTAGTAGACTAATGTATAGTGCAAACATAACTTTTATATGCATTAGGAAACAAAAAAAGGCATGTGACTCACTGCATTATGATATTTCTTTATTGTGATATTTGCTTTATTGCCTTGGTCTGGGGCCCAACCCTCAATATCTCCAAGGTATGCCTGTCCTTATTACAATAGGTAACACTGAAGCTATTGTTATTATCCTTATGGCTTAAAATGATAGCTCTCTGTGTTTAAAAATCATCACTGACTCTTCATTGTCACTGATTTAAGCATAAGATTTTCAATTAGGGATTAGGAGCGTCACGGATAATATAGTCTTGTCCTCTCTCTCCAGCTTCATGTTATATTATTTCCCAGTTGCTCCTTGGACTCCTGCTAACTCCAGTAATCAACACTCCCAACCATGTTCTAGGCTTTTTAGTTTGTGTGTCATTCTTTACTTAGGTTTTGTCCTTCCATTTTTAGTTTCTCGACCTGCCCAACTCTTTATGAATGAACAATTTCATCCACTTTGCTACCCATACAATATATCCTTTTATACTTCTGTTAATGACACTTACCTTATTCAGTTATAAAGTTGGTTGTACATTTGCATCTGTCTCGTGCCCAACAAAGTTTGTCAGACTGAAGCAAACAATTAATAAATCAAATTAAAAAGCATCTTTCTAAAAAAATTAAGCTATTTTCTACCCTTTACAAAAGGATATATGGATATAAACTAATCCATTGTTTATTTTTAGACAAATGTGCATAATGTAAATACTTAAATATGATTATAGCAGACATATTGCTGTTATATACTTAAGCATATTCTCCTAGAACTTGCATATTTGAAGTTATTCTACATTTTGTAACATATAATGATTAATTTTAGTATTTTTTCTTGATTTCCAGGATATGCCTAATAATGAATTGCTAATTCAGACTATATTCTACAGTCATAATGGGAACTTAGGACTGGGGGAAGAATTGTGATCCAGCAATTGCTAGCCATTTCCAAAAATGGCCATTTCAATATGCATCAGTCTACAAACATGGCTTCCTCTCTACTATGGTACATATCTTGTCTAGGTTGAAACTTTATGAGAAGCGTCATACACAGAAATTTACTGGTCATAAAAAGTTCTCAATCTGTTCTCTTATTAAGAAGTGTTTATTCCTTTTTCCTTAATATCTTTCCCACAAGATACAGTGGATCCCTTTTTCTGTGAGATCCTCAATTTAAACTTCATGCAAAATCTCTCTTTTATTTTTACCTTCTTTGCAAATTTGATATGCTATATTCTTAACACAATCAAGAATCACAATTCTGTGTTTTGTAGACTTAGTCACTGGACTAATTTACGTGATGCATTGCAGCCCCCATTTAAGCTAAACCCATGTGTAGCTAAAGGCATATGACGGTGAAAAGCAAATATATGTGTTACAAACATTCGTATGCATAATACCCTGGCATGTGATTCAAGTAATATATTCTGTGGTGGGACTTGGATGGATGGGAGACGGTAAAAGTGCAGGATTTACAAGTATGGATTCCTTAAGGGAGATTACAACATTGGCATACTTACAAGATCTGGTTGGTGGCACAGCAGAAGTTGACGATATAATAGAAATGAGTCTTTTGCTCTTTCTTCCTTTTCTCTAAACACTTCCAGAGAGATGAGTAACTGTTGTTTTGAAACTTGCAAACCCATTCTGTGATCCTGAGATATCTTTGCTATTTTATTATTGAACTTGGGCTATTCGTCATTTAAATGTTTTCATGATAGTGGATCTTTATGAATTAACTCACATTCCAAGATGACTGAGAGCAATTAGTAAATTCCCTCTCCTAGACACAGAAAAGAATCCCATTTGTGACCACCTATTCCCATATGACTGGTTTACTTATTTGAACATTTCTACCTTAATGTTCTGAGAAAGAAATTACTCTGCAAAGAAGTGGGGTGATGAATCGGTATTACACAGTTTCAAACATGGGAATATGCAAGGCAATAGCCTGTTCTGTCACTAGTATTTATTTAGAAAGTCATTTGGAGTTTTATAGCCAACTTCTGCCATATCCTCTGAAAGATTAAAAAAAGAGGAATAATGGTATGGGGTTCTTCCCCACAGAGACACTGCCTATTCCTTTGGGTGTACTAAACCTTAAAATGAGTTCTCATTCCTACAGTCCAACAGCTCCTGAGACATTTCTAGCAATTTTCTGGGTGGCAGTTTACACTTATCAATGATTGCTATGAGAACTCAAAAGTGAGAAAATCATAAAATTAGAGAAACAATAATTCTCTTCATTGCTAGATTGATCGATAACCTTAGGAACCGTAGCTTCATGTCTTTTCTTCTCAAACATACAGAAGATTTTGAAGAAAAAGACAATAAAACCAAAATGAAAACCATGGGAGTTGTAAAAGTTTTTCATAATAGGAATAAATTACATCATGACATGTGGAGGCAAAAGTGTAGAGACTGCTGAATTGCAAGACACAGAACCAGTTCCAGTGTATCCAAGTGTGTCTCAAAAAGTTGAAGGATCTCTTAAAACAATGCTAGCTGACTTTCTTTCAAGTAGGTGTTATTGGTATTTAAAAAGTACGTTGCTAGGGGGCAAACTAGACTCTTGGCAGAACCTCACAGCACTGAAACACATTAGAGAATCTCCTTCTAAGTTTTACCGTCCGAGAAATCTAGTTTTGCCAGGACATGCAGTATGGCCACATTTAGGGAGAATGACAGAAGCTAAACAAAGTCAGAGGAAACTAACATGTAACTTAGCCTTACAAAAGGATTTACAAAAGGCAGTGAGGTTTTCTTCTCCTTTAATAGATATTTGCATTTATTCTCTAGGGCAATGTCAATACATATCATGGTTCCTGGGAATTGAGTTTAGTAATAAGAAGTTTTTTATGCCACCAGAGATGATTTAAGACTTATTTAGTTCACTTAATAAAACAACAAAATTCAATTAAAACTATTACTATTGTTTTATAACTAACATCTTGTATGGCAGGCATAGGAGTGTGCCAGGCTCATACTTTCCCCACCTTAGTCAATGTTAGATGAACAGTGGTACAATCTCAGTTTTTACTCTCCTTTTTGCTAGTGTCCTTGTGTTCAATCTTTTGTTAATATTAATAGGATTCTTCAGAAAGGGTATACAATAAATAGTGAAGTCCATCTTTCCTTCCTTTGCTTCTCCTTATTCCCTCTTCCTCCCTTCCCTTCCTCTATCCCTCCCTCCCTCCCTTCATCCCTCCTTCCCTCCCTCCTTTCCTTCCATTCTTTCTTCCTTCCTCCCTTCCCTTCCCCCTCCCTCCCTCCCTCCTTTCCTCTATTCCCTTCCCCCTTTCCTCCTTCCTTTCCCTCTCTCCTTTCCTCTTCCCTTCCCCCTTCCCCCTCTTCTCCCCTCCCATTCATTCCCTTTCTTTGTTCATTTCTTCCTTTTTTTCATCCTCCTTTTCCCTTGCCTCCCTCCCTTCTCTCCCTCTTTATCTAAAACCTGTACTTGATTGTAATTTTATGAAGAAGCATTTTAAACATAAAATGTAGAATGTGTAACAGATACGCCTAGTATGTTCTCCTTCTAGCTTTGATAAATAATATTTATTTGCCATTAAGTGTGGGTTTTGAGGTTTATTCCCTTTGTCAGGTTAAGGAAATTCTTTACTATCTCTTTTGCTAATAGTTTTGATACTGAATGAGTGAATTGTTTTTCCATTTCTGATACTGGCAATGTTGGATGATGAAGCATTGTTATTTTTTCTTACCCTGATAAATCTGATTTGCTCTTATTTAGGAATTTAGCTGCACTTTAAAAAACTGGGTCTAGTGTGCTGCTTGTATTTCTTTGCATAATTTTGATTTTTGATTATAAATTCATTATAGAGTGAGTTGGATATCTTTGATTTTTAGTCTTTGAAATAATTTGCATTGTATGAATTTCTGTTCTTAGAGATTTAGATTTGTTAAAGGTTTTCTTAAAATTATGTGAGCTTTTTGAAGAGTTGTGTGTGTGTGTATTTGTATGTGTCAGGGGTACTCGGGGTATTGGTGTGGGTGAATCATTTGTAATGGGCTGGGGAAATGGAATTTTAGCTATTAATTCTTTTTAATTAATGATTATTTCTCCTAAGTCAATTTTAGAATCTCTTATGTATATTTAATTTTATCTAGGTTATCAAATTTATATATAACTTTTTTGCATTATTCTGATTTAAAAATCATTACTCTGTTAATAAGTCCCAGTTTTTAAGCTGCGTATTATTTGTAACATTTCTCATTTTACTAGTAACATCCATATTTTATTAGCATTAATAATTTTAAAGAAGAAACTTTTTGTTTTATTAATCTTCTCTACTATTTTCTGTATTTTCATTGATTTCTGCTTTTGCTTTTACTATGTCTATTTCTCTTTAGGTTTATTTTGTTAATTTTATTTTGTCTCACTGAGCTGAAGTTTTGACTCATTTTAATATTTCTTATTATGTAATAAATGCATTTAAGATTTTATATAGCCAGCTTGTTATCGAAAACTTCTAATGCTTTGCAAGTCTTTAAGTTTAAATGTGTTATTGTTTTCATTGTCATTTTCTAGTTTATCTGAGTATTAAAAGTTTGTTTATATTTGTTTCTAAGATATTTATGAGCACTTAAAAACTTGTTAATTTCTTTTTTTTAAATTTATTTATTATACTTTAAGTTCTGGGGTACATGTATAGATCATGCAGGTTTGTTACATAGGTATACACGTGGCATGATAGTGTTTTACTGCATCCATCGCCCCATAATCTACATTAGGTATTTCTCCTAATGCTATCCCTTCCCAATCCCTCCACCCCCTGCTGTTCCTCCCCTACCTCCCCACCCCCGAGGCCCCAGTGTGTGATGTTCCCCTCCCTGCGTCCATGTGTTCTCATTGCTCAACACCCACTTATGAATGAGAACACACAGTGTTTGGTTTTCTGTTCTTGTGTCAGTTTGCTGAGAATGATGGTTTCCAGCTTCATCCATGTCCCTGCAAAGGACATGGACTCATCTTTCTTTATGGTTGCATAGTATTCCATGGTGTATATGTGCCATCTTTTCTTTATCCAGTCTATCATTGAGGGGCATTTGGGTTGGTTCCAACTCTTTGCTATTGTGAACAGTGCCATAGTAAACATATGTGTGCCTGTGTCTTTATAACAGAATGATTTATATTTTTTTGGATATATACCCAGTAATGGGATTGCTGGATCAAATGGAATTTTTATTTCCAAATCCTTGAGGAATTGTCACACTGTCTTCCACAATGGTTGAATTAATTTACACTCCCACCAATAGTGTCAAAGTGTTCCTATTTCTCCACATCCTCTCCAGCATCTGTTGTCTCCTGATTTTTTAATGATCGCCATTCTAACTGGCATGAGGTAGTATCTCAATGTGGTTTTGATTTGCATTTCTCTAATGACCAGTGATGATGAGCTTTTTTTCATATGTTTGTTGGCTGCATAAATGTCTTCCTCTGAAAAGTGCTTGTTCATATCCTTTGCCCACTTTTTGATGGGGTTGTTTGGTTTTTACTTGTAAATTGTTTAAATTCTTCCTAGATTCTGGATATTAGCCCTTTGATGCGTAGATTGCAAACATTTTTTTCCCATTCTGTTGGTTGCCAGTTCACTCTGATAGTTTCTTTTGCTGTGCAGAAGCTCTTTAGTTTTATTAGATCCCATTTGTTTATTTTGGCTTTTGCTACCATTGCTTTTGGTAATTTAGTCATGAAGTCCTTGCCCATGTCTATGTCCTGGATGGTATTGCCTAAGTTTTCTTTTAGAGTTTTTATGATGTTAGGCCTTATATTTAAAATTTTGTTCCATCTAGAGTTAATTTTTGTATAAGGTGTAAGGAAGGGAACCAGTTTCAGCTTTCTGTTCATGGCTAGCCAGTTTTCCCAACACCCTTTATTAAATAAGAAATTCCTTCCTAATTGCTTGTTTTTGACGGGTTTGCCAAAGGTCAGATGGTTGTAGTTGTGTGGCATTCCTCCTGAGGCCTCTATTCTGTTCTATTGGTCTATATCTCTGTTTTGGTACCAGTACCATGCTGTTTTGATTATAGTGGCCTTGGAATATAGTTTGAAGTCAGGTAGCCTGATGCCTCCAGCTTTGATTTTTTTGCTTAGGATTATATTGACTATGGGGGGTCTTTTTTGGTTCCATATGCAGTTTAAGGAGGTTTTTTCCAATTCTGTGAAGAAAGTCACTGATAGGTTAATGGGGATAGCATTGAATCTATAAATTACTTTGGTCAGTATGGCCATTTTCACAATATTGACTTTTCCTAACCATGAGCATGGAATGTTTTGCCATCTGTTTGTGTCCTCTCTTATTTCCTTGAGCAGTGGTTTGTAGTTCTACTTGAAGAGGTACTTTACATCCCTTGTTAGTTGTATTTCTAGATATTTTATTCTCTTTGTAGCAATTGTGAATGGGAGTTCACTCATGATTTGGCTCTTGGTTTATCTGTTATTGGTGTATAGGAATGCTTGTGATTTTTGCACATTGATTTCATATCCTGAGACTTTGCTGAAGTTGCTTATCAGCTTAAGGAGATTTGGGGCTGAGATGATGGAGTTTTCTAAATATACAATCATGTCATCTGCAAACAGGGACAATTTGACGTCCTCTCTTTCTATTCAAATACTCTTTATTTCTTTCTCTTGCCTGATGGCTCTAGCCAGAACGTCCAATACTATGTTGAATAGGAGTGGCGCCAAACAATACGAAAAGAGGGAATCCTCCCTAACTTATTTTATGAGACCGACATAATCGTGATACCAAAACCCGGCAGAGATTCAACTAAAAATGAAAATTTCAGGCCAATATCTGTGATGAACATTGATGCAAAAATCTTCAGTACAATACAGGCAAACTGAATCGAACAGCACATCAGAAAGCTTATCTATCACGATCAAGTAGGCTTCATCCTGTGGATCCAAGGCTGGTTCAACATCCGCAAATCTTTAAATGTAATTCACCACATAAACAGAACCAAAGACAAAAACCACATGATTATCTCAATAGATGCAGAGAAGGCCTTTGATAAAATTCAACAGCTCTTTATGCTAAAAACTCTCAATAAACTAAATATTGATGGATCCTATCTCAAAATAATAAGAGCTATTTATGACAAACCCACAGCCAATATCATACTAAATGAGCAAAAGCTGGAAGCATTGCCTTTGAAAACTGGCACAGAATTTTCAATTTCTAATTTAATTTAGTGGTAGTCACAAAATGAAGTCTGACATTTATTCTTTTATATTTGTTATTGTGATAATCTTGAACACTACAGACCAGGAACAAGACTTAAAGCTGTTTAAATAGTAAGTGCAGTGAAAATTCTCCTTGATAAAGGTTAATGTAATTTAGTTTCTGGTTCAACCCACAAAGAAACATCTAACTTTTTCCTTCTATTTAGAAAAGAAATACCCTTTCCAGTGGTTTTTTACTTGCAGTCACTTCAGGGTGGGATCTATAGACGTGATATAGCAAGTTATAGAGAATAAGAGAATGTACTTTAGCAACATGCAGCTTTGGTTTGAGTTTGATTCTGATACTATGATATTGGGCAACTGATTTGAAATCTCAATATTTGCTCTTTAATTTATCAATTTGGAGCTTAAGTATGTTTAAATACCATTCCCTATTGCTAGAGAAGAGCATTTGTTGATCTGTGCTCTGAAAGAAGTGTGCAGACAAATGATTGTGCTAGATGAGAAGGCAGGCCTATTTGCTGCTTGGCCATCTTTCCTGGTATGACATTATGGGGCTCTCAGAAGTCAAAATGGCTACTTTCCTAGATCAGGTACAAACCCTATGATGAAATTTGCTAGGAGAAAACTTAAAAAGGCAATTTTCTTGCCATATTGATATTCAAATGAATGATATGCAGACTTCATCTTTTTCTCTCTTCCTCTAAGAAGATAGCAGGAAATGAGTGCGGTGATTTTTGTTTTCCACT
Source organism: Sapajus apella (assembly GCF_009761245.1). Taxonomy (NCBI): domain Eukaryota; kingdom Metazoa; phylum Chordata; class Mammalia; order Primates; family Cebidae; genus Sapajus; species Sapajus apella. Next base: position 16,477,269 of record NW_022436966.1, on the reverse strand, counting down.
ACTGCTTGTCTAAAACACCAAAATTTGCAGTTTTTTAAGTCTCTCTTTCTGCAGCCATGAAATTAGCAATGGTTGTCCATGTATGGGGAAGCATATTTATTGTCCATCAACTTTGGTTTTTGTCAGCATCTATTGTTATTTTGGGGATATGGATTCCCTAGCCACTGATGGCACACAGACTTTTGAGTTCTGAGTTGGAAATGTTGAGTGTTTTGCGGGAAGCAGGGGAGCCTCCAGGACCTCCACAATTCACTGCTGTCCCTGTGAGACAGCCTGTTACATGTTGGTGTAGGCCAGGGAGCTCACAGCTGTGACGCATCTGCCAATGTGTTCTCTCAGGCTCTCCCAGAGTAGCTGCAGTGGGTGGAATAGTGCATACTGAAAATCTGAACACAGATTCTATATTTCTCAATCCCACCTGACTGAGGGAACAAGCCTGAAGGCTGGCAGAATATGCTACCCCAAAATATACCACTTTGGCCTAAGAGTAACTTTGAGCTAAATGTGCTTGAAAAACAGCCAGTGCATAAAAGATGTCCCAATCCCCCCTTTTCTGAAAACAGGAGATAAAAACTCCCTTGTGAAAGTTTCCTCCTTATACCATGAGGAGGTAAGCATCTTCAGTGAGGATTCATAGCCCAGATAATTTTGTACAAATATACCTTGTCAAAATCATTCTTATTATCTTTTAGCTTCCCCACACAATTTAGCTACTTTTCCACAATTGCCTCTCTGCTTTCAACCTAATATAATAGCATTTAGGTTTTGTCATTTTTTGGGGTCTTCATTTCCTTATTGGGGCTCCTATGCCACATGAAATTTATATTAAATTTCTAAACTTTTCTCTGGTTAATCCTACTTATGTCAATTTAATTATTAAGTTCTGCCTAAAACCCTGGGAGGGTAGAGGTAAAATTTTGCTTCCCTGACAAGGGTAAAGTGAGGAATCATTTTCTGTCTTTTTTCATGAATAGCATTCTCCTGGGTTATGGAGCGAGGGAGCAGATTTTTGTATTTTTTTGATCTCACAAAAGCTTTATTTATGAAGTTTCCGTATTTTTGTGGTTGTTTCAAATAGTTGTTTTAAGCTTTTGTGGAGGTTTTGCTTATCTCTGCAGATTTAGCATCAGTAGGCATATATTAAGCTTGATAGAAACTTAAAAATAATGAGACCGCAAATGGTTGAACTATTTTCCATCCCTTAATAATGCAATATATTTAGCAATATGGTAACTGAGGTTTTCATAATCACTTTAGGTCTTCAATATTTCTGTGGAATATGGAGAGCAAAAATCAAGCAGTGTTCTTAAGATTCGGATTTGTCTATGGCTTTTAAAGTAACTTTTGATTCTCAAGGAAATGTAATGGGAACAATTGTGAGACCCCTGAATAGAGGTCATGTTTGGGCAAATATGTCTTCGTTTGTTAAATTGTGTACACATTTACAGCAAGCTTGGCTTGCAGCAGCAGGCAGCAAATTCCTACTCAAATAAATGTTGCCTTTGCACAATCATTCTTAGCTTCCAAGTGAGTGAAAGGAAACTGCTTATTTTAAATTTGTTATTTAGCTTATGGTGACTAGATACATACCCAACTATAAATTTTTAAGTCTGTGGATTATTAAAAACCAAACTTTTCCAATCTTCTTAGAAATGTGAAAATATGGGAAATAGAGAAAGTAGTGAGCCATGAGAGATAGGATGGGGGAGGCAGAAGGGAAAAAGAAATGAAAGGTTGTTCCCTGCAGTTAATGCATTTGTTTTAGAAGAAAATTTTGAAGAAGAGAAAAAATGGCTTCCTTTAAGCACATGATAGGTGCCAAGATTTTATCTAATATTAAAAATCATGACGTGTCATATGGCTGTCAGGAATCTGGGATAATATTAACTTTTATTTCACGACAGTGCTCTGCCACTGCTGATTTTACATTTAACACAGAGTCCATTTCTTCATCTCACCTTAAGCGCCAGTCAATTCAAGATTTATTGATTTGGCGTCAATCAAATATGGTTTGTCTTCTGAGTCTTTGCCTTACCTAACTGTTGGCAGCCCTTGGAAGAGAGGATGCTGTTAACCTTGGGAATGTGCATGAAGGCTTGGCAAGTGAAGGAGGTAAGGTTTGGCCCAGTTTGGTTGGAACACTAATGCCCATTGAGAAAGGAGTTCTAGGTCATGGTGCTTAATCTACAGGGAGGGTGGCCAGAAAGAGATCCTCTAAAACTGCATATGCATCAGGAGATGAGAGAAGCAGTAATTACAGTCCTGGGAAAAATGTCAGAACATTTTTGTTTGTGTGTGTGGGGTGGGGGGGTGATATTGCAATCCTGGCATTTCATGAAGAAAAAGTGAATATAATATGTTTAACAGTATTAACAAACTCCTTGCCTTATGCTTTTCAAATGCTAATATTTGAAAAAATGTATCAAATGTGAGGTTATGAAAAATATAAAAGTTATATTAAAAATATCATTCAAATATACATTACTCTGTGCTCTGCTGTTTGCTGTAACTTCAGTCTTCTCCTGTCTGAGACAACTAAGGTCACTCAGAGTGGAATCCTCTGGTGTGGCCATTTCAGGTGACCTTTGGTGTCTTCCTGTCATTTAGCAGTCCTGTATAGAGTAGGCATTACTATTGCCTCTCTGGCTGCTCATGATAAAGGGTTCAATTTCAGCAATTTTGATTTCTTTCAAAGGCATCCCAGAGATATGGTCATGTCCCCAGTCTCTCCTTCCCTTTCCCTGTTGAGACATCTGCTCGTGCCACAGGCTTTTCCAGCCAGGTCCACCTCGGCTGTTTGTGTGATGATGAAGTGGGGTTGGAGGGAAGGATAACAAAAAGTGGGAGGAGACAGGGAATTGTAGCAGCTCAGCAACAAAGAATAACGCAAACAACTTGCAGTGGGATGTCAGGAGTGGTGGCTGGGCAGGAAGTGGAGCAGAAGAGAAGTCTATTGGAGACATGAAGATAAGTGACCAACTAAGCTGCTGACCAATGTCTCCGACATTTACATGATGACAACAGAAGCACTGGTGTTTCAATTTTTTTTTTTTTAATAGCTAGCTGAAAGGTGAAGGTCTTCAACCTTGGCTGCACATAGGGAAGCTTTAAAAATACTGAGCCTTGGGTCCCAAGCCCCCAGAGATATTGTTTGACTTGGTTAGGATTACTGCTCTATCATCAAAAGTTTAAAACACTTCCTGAGAAGTTCTCATATTCTGCCAAGGTTGAGAACTATTAAGTGAATACGAGGATTCGATTATAGTCAATAAATTATCTTTACTTTAACCAAAGAGAAAGAGATCCATCTTTAAGGGTTTTGTTGTTGTTGTTGTTGTTTGTTTGTTTGTTTGTTTTTGTCTGAGACAGAGTCTCGCCCTGTCACCCAGGCTGTAGTGCAATGGCATAATCTCAGCTCACTGCAAACTTGCCTCCTGGTTTCAAGCAATTCTCCTGCCTCAGCGTCCCGAGTAGCTGGTATTACAGGCACCTGCCACCCACCTGGCTAGTTTTTTGTATCCTTACTAGAGACGGGGTTTCACCATGTTGGCCAGGCTGGTCTCGATCTCCTGACCTGGAGATCTGCCCACCTCAGCCTCCCAAAGTGCTGGGATTACAGGTGTGAACCACCGTTCCTGGCCTTTAAGAGACATTTTTAAGGTACCAGACACAGTGGTGAATACTTATAATATTAACTTTTTTTCATTATCATAGTAACACTGTGAAGTGGGAATAATCAACCCCTTCAACAGGTGAAGGAAGTGAGGCTTACAGAGAAGTAATTTGCCCAGGGTGACACTGTTTGTAGAGGTGAAACTACAAATCACAGGTGTATGTGATTTGTCTTTTTCCTTATCTCTCCTTTAAGGCCCAGTTGGGAATTATAGCTAGGTATCCTGGATCACTTGAGGATCTAATAATTTTCAGGCCTGTACCTAGGAATAAGAAAAAATAAATTCTATGTGTTCTAATTACTATAACCCCCAAGATTGCCTAAGATTAGGACCCAACAAATTATAACGCAGCATCTATTTTTTTACACAACCTATGAAGAACGAATGTTTTTCATACTTTTAAATATTGAAAGAATTAAGGAAGAATCTTTCATGACCTGTGAAAATGATATAAAATTATAAATTTGGTGACCACAAATCAAGTCTTGTTGAAACAGTCAAACTCATTTGTTTTTGTGTTGTCTATGGCTCCTTTCACATGATAGCAGGATTAATTTTGGCAGAGACCATATGTCCAGCAAAACCACAAATATTTACTATCTTTCCCTTTACAGAAAAAGTTCATTGACTTCTTCTCTATATGAAAACCTGATAGAGAAATATAAATGTACAAAACTGATATATCCTGCAGAGAATTCCCTTTCACATTAAAAAATATTTAACAATACAAAACAATTTACAAGGTTTTTTTAAGGTACAAGCTTCCCCAGTGACTTGAAATGTTGGTATAAAAATCATTAGGTGATCACCGTTCTAGTCACTCCTTCTAAGAGATCAACTTTTTAAGATTCACATATGAGTGAGATCATGTAGTAGCTGTTTTTCTATGTCTGGTTTATTTCACTTAACGTAATATCCTCTAGATTCATACCTGTTGTTGCAAATGACAGAATTTCATTTTTTATGGCTGATTACTATTTCATTATGTATGCATACCACATTTTCTTTATTCATTCATCTATTATTGGACACTTAGGTTATGATTCCAAAAGTTATTATGTGTCAGTTAGAAATTAAAATTAGGTGACACTGGGGATCAGTGTTTAGAGAAATGTAAATCCAAAGTACCACAAACTGATTATTCATAGGAATATTCACTGATTAATCATAGGAAAATATAAATCTTTGCAGATGATATCACTAACAACTGAATATTTATTGTAGTAACTCCATTCATTTTTAGTTTTACTTGTAAATTAAGCTAATCACTGCATAGTTCTGTTTCTATATTTGGCATCATATAACTTTTATCAAAATGTATATTTTCTTAAAATATTGTTGTATACATTAATTATTTTCTGAAATGTATCAATTCAGTAATATGCTGTTTTTAATGTAGCAACTATACCAGAGTTTCTCAACATGTGCTCCTTCAAGCACACGTATGAGAATCACAGAGCATACTTGTTTTAAATAGAGATTCCAGGGTTATAAACCAGACCATCTGATTCAGAATCTCTGAGGGCAGGGTTCAAGGTTTTGTCTTTCAACAAGTTCACCAGGTAAATCTCATGCACCTTGTAGAATGAGAATTTCATGCTACATCATGGGTGAGAGTATTCACAACTATACTAGGGACATAAATTTGGAGGAATAGACAAACAAGGTGCAAAGACTCCAGCAGAGAAGTAGAGTTATATCAGGTCTCTGTAGCCTCATGCTGTGCCATTGGAAGCTAATATGAAAACAGTCTTGCTAATAAGAAGTGGAATCATTTAAGGGGGACAAAGAAATAATAGAGATGAGGAAACTCATTAAAATAATGGGAACTAGGATGGAAGCTGCTAGTTTTCTTCTGCTTTATGAAAATATGGTTGCTCTTAAAGCCATCTGCCTTCTTGGCACCCCTTCTGCATTGTGGAAATGGCAAACTGTGCCAGGCGTTTATATTTGCTCCTCCAGATTAAACTCCATCCCTCTCCTCCTTTTCCATTAGCCAGCTGGGAGGCTGAACTATATTGACTGCAACAGGAGGCTCCTCTGCCCTCCTGCTTCTGGTGGGGTTTTCAATGGAGTGCCTCAGCAGAAAATGAGAGGGAGGGAGGAGAGTGGGACTCTCTAACTGCGAAGCCAACTCTATGCCATTAGACTGAAAGTCATTGCTCTACTCAAGGTACCCTTTTCTACATAATGCTCCACTGTCAGGTTCTATCATACACTTTTGCCTTATTCTTTTTGGTCTAAGGATGGTAATAGCTCTGTGGTTGCTAACCCCAGGTTAACTACAATGTTTTTGTGTTTGTTTTCTGGAAAGTGCTGACATGTTTATACATTTTAAACCATCCTTATGACATCTGTTTTCTCTTTGGACCCTAATGAAACAGGACCAAATGTTACATGTCAGCTTGCAAAAGGAAAGGAGGCATCATTTTCTCGGCGAACAAAGTTTTAATTTATCAAATATGACAAGCCCCTTATTGTCATGGGACAAGCCCCTTATTGTCTGATGTCCTTTTCCTCCTACTCAAGACCCTGTTCCCATGACTTGTTTGTCTAGCTAATTCCTAGACATTTTAGAAGTTTTACTTTAAATGCCAATTTCTCAGAGATGCCTTCAGTGGCTCCTCCCACCTAAACATTTCCTGGTATAACTTCCCATGGTAGACCTTCTGTTTCCTTTATTGTACTCATCCATATTATCAATAATTTTTTATACATTATCCCTGGGTTACCTACCACACCTGACTGTAATCTCTAGGAGGACTCTGACAAAATCTTCCTTTTGCAGGTGCTTACTCAAATTTTGTTTAATATGTGAATGAATAAAATATAGGTATCTTAGAAAAGTTCACTAAGTTGGCTTTTTTCCCCTGGGAAAAATTGTGAATATATATATA
>NW_022436966.1:16427403-16470598 GCF_009761245.1 Sapajus apella | reverse complement strand
CAGTGCTTCTATAAACACACATTTTTTTCATTTGACCAGTTACACTAATGCTCACATGGACCTAAATGTCTCAGGTTAAAAGTAATTAACTTACTTGTCTCAAAGATGCTTGTTTTATGAGACAGTTGCTGTAAGAGAGAAGGCAAAAACTTATCATTGAACAAACTGTCAATAATTTCTAAAGCAATAATAAGCCATATGCAAGAACAATTTCATGGCAATTAAAGACTGTTGCTGGCTTGAACTCTGAATGCCATTTACATTTTTCCAATAAATTGAAAAAAGGTCAATGGGATCCCATCTTTTCCCTTTTCTTCTCTCCAAAGTATTTCTAATCAGAGTTATTAGCAGACATCTACTTAAATTAAAAGAATTTCCTGCACAGAATCAAAGTGCTACACATTTTTATGAGGTAAACTTGCCAAGATTGCCATTTTTTTATTTGCTGCAATGAAAGCAACTTCTAGAAAGTCCTCTTTCTGGAAATTTTGTAACAGTTCCTAAATTGCTAGCCTTGATTAGAAGGAAAACAATTTAATTGCTCCAAATATTTGAAGGTAGAATAAATAGTGAGAACTCCTTTAGATAATGCCCCATTTTTAAAATTCCAATTCCTCGTAATGTGAATTTTTATTTTTTTTATAGTCCAAGTCTTGGGGGATAGTTAAGATGCCCCTATAGATCTGTAAAAGACATCAGTCTTCCTTTTGTTTGCACTCCTCATTCTATCAATTCACACCCCCCACCCTGCTTTAGTTTTTCCCTGCATGGAGCTGAATGCCCAGGTCTCAAGGACTCATCTGTTTCTCTTCTTGAAGGACTGCAGTCAGTGCAGTTTCCTTCTTGCTAGCTGCCACCACAGGCTGAGAAATTATGCAGATAACTGCGCTTCTCCAAGTCATTACAAGCCTAGAGACATCCTTCTGCATTGCACCAAATGCCACTGTAAAGAAAAGGAAAATCAGACTCTTCCTGCATTTCTGTATGGGCTGGTTTTCCTCCTTAGTGAGTGATTTCAGGGATCAAGAGAGTATTATAGGCCCCATTTAAGAACAATTTCCCTGTGTGGGGTAGCACAAAACACACTGTTAATCATTTATATTACAGTGTGAGTAAGACTGCCAGATGATTTTGAAAGTAGATTTTTATAAGGAGTGAGTTGGTATAGGGGGTGGTGCAGAGAAAACATGAGGACCTATGTGAAACCCAGAGCAGCAGAAAGGGGACCTGGGGGCTCTCAATCTAAGCATTGTCTACTATCCCCTAGATACATCCTTACTTCAGTCTAATTTCAGCTAACATTATTTTACTTTGTCAAGCATTGAACGTGTTCCAAATAAAATAATACACCATGAATTTTCTCTATGGTCATGTCAGAGAAGCAGTTATCTCATTATTATCCATCTTTCAATGTGTATATACATCTTATATAAAAATGCACAAGTTTTAGACTTACCGTTATTCATATACACATATATATCATATACTATATGTGTGTGTGTGTGTGTGTGTGTGTATATATATATATATATTTTTTTTTTCCTTAGCATGAGTTCAAATAGTATGTGGATTCAGCATTATACAAGGCAGTAGGATGTATAGCCCTGTAAGAACACAATAGCATGTGACTTTGTACCATTACCTTTCAGGAAATGCAAACAAGTAACATTTATCCAGGACTTCAAAATTTGTATCTCCATCTAGTGGTAACTGATAGAAACAACATATTTGTAAGCCATTTGATTTTGGAGCTACTGGGAGAAGATAAATTGACAAAGTTCTTGGTCAACCAGCACCTGTTATTAATTCAGTAACCTTTTGATATTGAATAGAAAATACACAGTGAAGGGAAACATGTAGCAGGCAAAGGGAAGCCAAGGAATGTAACACCATGAATGGCTGCATAGGCTAAATTTATTCAGGATGGTTAAGCCAGGGTTTCCAGTAGTGCTTATACTAGGAAGATCACATAGGGTGAAAAGATGGATGGTTTATTTTGAACATGAAGAGGATGGCCAGGGAATTCCTGCCATGTGATCTTTTTGCTGAGAACATCACCTAATATCCAGCCTTCTCCATGGCTTTTCAGTGTTAGTGTCCTTGATGGCAAAGAATGTTTCAGAGAGATGATTTGAGGATATGAAAGAATCTTTTGGTTTCCTTAAGTGTCTCATTTTAAATCCTAGTGAGTTGGAATCTCAATAAAATTATATCTCAAACTGATATAGAAGAAGAGGATATCTGCTTATAGACTCTGAGGCCGCCAAGGGTTAACTCTTAGTTAAGAGAGCAATGTATTTAAAATATGTAAGTTTTCTGTCACCAATTTTCCCAGAGGTCTTTTCACATGACTTCTTCCAAGGGTAAGGTAGAAAAATTGTTGAGATAGATAATCTGGGGTGATTTTTTTTTTAATCATAAGAAGACAAATTTTTCTTTATTTTAATCTTTTTTATGTGATACAAGAAAGGATTGCTTAGATTGATTACATTTCATAGAACTTCCATTCCACTATGGAAGGGAAAATCTAGTAGCGCTAATAAACTTGACAATCAAAACATTTATAGAGTCACGTGACTTATACAAAGCTGATGCTGTTTGACATTGCAGAGGCCACCACTGCTTGGAGCTGCATGCCATCAGCTATGGTCAGTCCCACCGTGTTTGACATTGTGGCCTATGGTGAGTCCTTAGTCCCTGTCTCCTTTGAGCTGTTTGAAAAGTTTCAAAGAAAGCAGAAAACTTTTGTGCTCTGAACACTGGAACAAAAAACTTTGCTTGTAAGGGTTCCTGCTTTGACAATAATCACCTGTCAGTAATTATTACAGGATTTCTCTGCCAGGGTGGATATTTCACACATCATAATGACATTGGCAGCAAGTCACTCTATCAGGGGAAATTTGATGGTGAGAACTTTGTCCTGAGCATACAGGTCCTGGAATCTTGTCCATGGAGAATTGCAGACCCAACACAAATAGTGCCTAGTTTTTCATTGCACTGCCAAGACTGAATGGTTGGATAGCAATCATGAGGTTTTTGGCAAGGTAAAAGAGCATGAATATCAAAGAAGCCACAGAGGGCTTTCAGTTCAGGAATGACAAGACCAGCAGGATTACCGTTGCTGACTGTGGACAACTCTAATAATGTTGACTTGTGTTTTATGTTAACCACCGCGCCAATATCCTATAGCTGGCGCTGGCAGCTGTAGCTGGCAATATCCTATAATCTTTGTGCTTTTGCTGCAATTCTTTGGGTTACATATTTTCCTTATTCCCTTTCACATCTTGCTGGATTACAGAGTTAAGTCTATAATTATGAAATAATAACTAAATAATCAAAATTGAAAAAGAAACTCGTGCTATTGAGTGTGAATTGCCTCAGTGTTGTAAAACTCCAAAAGATACTATAAGTGCTGTTTCTTAGGCATTGCCTGCCCCGGCACAGTACAATCACCTGGAAAACCCTTGCCCAAAGAACTTACCTCTCATGCCATGGACAATTAGAAAGATTTTTATATTTTAATTTTATGTTTGAACTTCTGGCTCACGCCATAAGTATTTGTTTCTTGACTTGATCTTGCTTATTTGGTCACTCACAATATAATAGTGATAATGGAAAAGGAGTGACAATACCTCAACTTTCTTTTGAATATTTATTTATTCACTCATTCATGTGCTCATTTATTTTTATTTTATTTCTATACCAAATACAAAAGGTATAACAGCCCATGTCATAATTAATGTTTAGCTTTGAGGACTTATTACCTTTCTTTTAGCTTTGGAAAGATTACTGCAAATGGTTATACTTCTTGCAGTCATAACTTACCTTCCCTGCGGAATTCTTCCAGCTGTAGAAGCATCACTTTTTTGCCAGCTCTCACCTGCCCACTCCTGTCCCTCTGAGGAAGATCTTGCTCTCTGTGGAGAGCACACTGCTAAGCCGAGGTATAGCCCAGGGCAGTTGTTTGTGGTGTCTATAAAAGAGCCTAGGCACTTAGGCTAGCATGTCCACATTGCATCTGAGAGGCCACCTACAATGTTGGACAGAGCCTGGGTAGAAAAAAGAATGAGTGAACTGCAGGCCATTGGCTAGGGGCTGGTTAGCCACTTCTAGTGCTGTCAAGCTGAGAATCTTATGAAGACAGGAGGATAGAACATATCTGATTTGGCAGTCTAGTAGCTCTACTTATGTTAATTATTTAGATGTAGGTTACCTTGATTTCATTTGTTCTCTTGCCCCCAGTCCCACAAAAGTTTAATAAGTTTCTGAGAGCGCCTTTCAAGTGCTACCTCTGTTCTGCTCCCTGCTCTGCTGGGTCCCACTGTCTGTTAACTGCTTCCTAGGTCCCACTGATGCTCTCCTCGGTGGCTCTGTAGCTACTTCACCAGGCGTCAGACCCTTTACTGCTGCTCTTCTTAGTGGGTACTAGAACCCTCCTAGTAGAAAGGCACGCTTTGCTCCAGGGTTGTCTTTCATGTTATCAACTCTCAGAAGTGAATCCAAGCAGTGTTGCATGTGCCCTGGTATTTGGAAGAGACATTGGGTAAAATAGCTCTTTTCGTTTTACATGCAAACTTCCCAGGACTCAGATATGTATCCAAGACAGACAGATTCCAGAGAGAGAGAGAGAGAGAGAGAGAGAGAGAGAGAGAGAGATCGATCCAAGTAAAGTAGTTTGTCTAAAGTCACATGGAAATGTGATAGAACTAAGCTTGGATCCATGTTTTTGACTTCAATTCTACAACTCTGTATGTGATATTAGGCTGGCACTTGTTTCTATTTTATTATCACTTAATTACTGCCTCTTGAATTAGTTGCTAATTGTTTTACTTGTTTTTATTTGCCTTGTCTATTAAGACTGTAAACATTTGAGGGCAAAGTCAAACATTGCCAGTGTATTGTATCTCCCAAGGCACATAGACTAATGCTGAGAACATAATAGATGCTCAGAATAAATTATTGGAAAGCATAACCTTTTCTTTGGGATAATAATCTGCTGTATCAGACAAAAAGGCTTCAGAGTGAAAGAAACCTATACTTAACATTCCTGCAACCCCACTTTCCATTTGTGAGACTGTAGGCAAAGTGCTTAATCTAAGACTGTTTCTTCAGCTCTAAAATGGGCATAGTAGAAAAATGTACCTAATGGGATGATTATAATAATTAAATGATATAATGTAGGTAACACACTGACAACAAAAGATGCTCTTAATAAATATGCCAGCTAGCACCATCATAATTGTCTAATCAAATTTCAGAAATCACAAGCCAGATAGTATTTTGCCATTTTACTAAGAAGTCAATTTGCTTGACAAGCGGGCAAGAACTCACTTTGAGACTGGTATATATGTAGTGCAATCAGTTGTTCCCATTAGCTTCATGAATATTTTGATGATGTTTACAGCTCCAATGGATCTATTTCTTCATTAACATTAGTGGTAAAAACTTAGTAGATGCCAAGAATTTTGCTACCTAGAGTTCTATGGATCATGAATAATTCATGCATACTCTTTTCTGGAAGTGGTGATGCAGCATTCAGGTGGGCTCAGCTAGCATGAACAGGAGAACTATAGACCCAGCTTCACCTCAGCCCACTCAGTTTTACAGAGAAAACCTTCAGCAACACTTGTGGCATTATCTGCAGCCCTGGGTCAACTGATTTTCATTTCTTAGGAAACTCATTTCCACATTACAAAAAAAATTAGACTGTGCTCCTCTCTTGTCTAAGAACTAATGCTTGTTTTTTTGTTTTAAGAGAGAAATTACAAAACCTGTTTTTATTGTAAATGGAACTCACAGGGATCCATTTTACCATCTCATCATAACTCTAGAAATTAAACTTGCTTGGCACCTCAAAGTCTTAAGAATAAAGCACTGTTTACAAATAACGTGTCCTGCATTTCTTATTTTTATATTGGTATCTTTTATATATATACATTATAGAATATTTCAGAATATGGAAAATGACACAGAAAATAAAAAGCACACAAACTTAACACCCTCAGCATCAACCATCGTTAAAGACTGATATAGCTTTTGTTCTTTCTCTAAACACATGCAAACACATACACCTATACACCTAATATTTTTAACAATTTCCAGCATACTAAATATTGTTTTGCATCCTTTGCCTTTAGTCACTCAACATTATAGAGTAGGCTTTTGATATTACTATGTTTTCAAGAATAATCTCAAAAGATTAACATAATATGTGCCATATTTATTAGCATTATTTCAGAGTTTTTTGAGGACAGAAACCCTGCCTAATTTGCTTACTGTATACAGTTTGGTGCCAAATATCTGTGTTGAAAACCATAGCAGGCTCTTCTTCCCTTGCATGCCCCCCCCCATGTCTGCCTATCCCCACCAAAAGTAGAATTCCTCATTTTTGATACAGGCTACCTGCCAGTTGAAGAAACCTATTTAAAGAATTGACGCAGTTCAGTATCTATCTTTCAGCTCCAGCTATAGATGGTTTATTGTGCAAAATAAAAGACTTCGGTATTCAGCTGACAGAGAAAGTAGAAACCTCTTTGTTTGTTGACAGGAATAAAATGTGTCTTGTCATAGGTGTTGTTATAACATATTAATCGCCCCTGCTGGGGAACATAGGCACCCTGGCGCACTGTGCTGTAAATATTGATGTGATCACCCCAAACTGGCAACATGCCTGGGAAGCCATGTGAGGTTTAGATAACGGATTTTCATAAAGGTGTGCTCAATTGCTTACTACCCTTCTTTCCCCACCCCTTACTTTGGAATCTACATATCTCCAACTAAGTCTTCCCTGCTCAGTCCCTAGACTGGAAAACCGTTCCAGGTGTTCTCTGGATATGGCTGAATCCTCTCCCCCTTCTCAAACGCAGCACCTAATCCTTTTATCTTTAACACTTTATATAGTCTTGACAGCACTCACAGCTTCCCCCAGCTGCTGCCTATCTGGTGGAGTAAAAGGATGCCTGGCGTCAGCTGCTGGTGAGGAAGCAGCCAGGCCATTTTAGCTGCAGGGGCAGAATTTTATGCTGTGATGTTCTTTTCAGTTCAGGGGATACTTTTCAGTAATCAAGTTGACAGCCTTTCTTAAAGTCACATGCCAGTCAGAAAATTGTTCTGTTTCTGAAGATTGAGCAAATGCTGACGCTCACAGTGGCAAAAGGCCAGTTCTCTTACGGCAGATTAGTTGTTTCATTACAGTTTATTAATCTTCACCAACCACAAGACTGAAGGTCAAAGTATTGAGTCTCATCGTTTAATCAGAAGTATACATTTCTTCAGTGGACCATGTTGCAGATTATGTCTGCAATTATATACATGTTTTTTATCCAAAAATTATTTAGTACCCAATATATGTCAGACACTGTTCTACAAGTATGTGGATACAGGAATGAGCAAGTGAAGAAGACAGATGAGGCCCCTGCTTTCAACATGTGTTCTGATTGCAGAACCTCCAAATAAACAAATAAAGAACATATCAATAAAGACTATTTGTAACACTAAACTAGAACAGAAGAGTGGGTGGTTACTGTAGACTGGTGTCAGAAGTACTCTGAACTGTAAGTTTTTAAAAGTTTTCAGAAGCTTACAGATGAGAATTGTTCTAGGAAGCATGAATAGCTCACGCAAAGGTTTTAATGAAAATTTAATGTTAGAATGTTTTTGAGGAACAGGTGGAAGCCAAGTTTGGTTAATACCTTTGACTAATTTTAAATATTAAATGATAGTAAAGGCAAAGCTGATTTAGCATATTTGGAAAGAGAATGAAAGAATCACAAAGTAATTGTGTGAATGTAATTCTTTAAGAATATTTTACAAAGAATAACTTAAACCCTTCCAGCAAGGGTCTGGGAGACTAAGATTAAAAGCACATGACAAGATCACCCAGTCTCATCCAAGATGAGGATGTTTTAGGGCAAGACACTCTGTGATGGGCAGCCTGTAGGAGTTTCACCTCAGCAGGCTATCTGAGGATCCTAGTTTAGATGAAAACCCATTTTCCTTGGAAAGCAATGACAGTTCCTTTATTTTGTATTTGCTCTTAGTGCTTGGCATAAAAGTTAATAAATGTTGAGTATTCAGATTTTATAGATTACCCCAGTGTGAAGAAATGTGAAAAATTTGATTTCGCATTTGGAAACCTAGAGTAGCTGAAAATCTTTGTAGAATGTCTTGTCCTACTGGACACCATTTCTGCCACTCTCAAGCACTTGGAGAGACAGATGTGCATGGCAGAAAAAGACAGATGATTCAGAATATCACTTAACATTGACCTAAACCTTTGTTTTTGGATATTTGGAAATGAATATGAAGAATGTCAATGAATTGTACTGACAAGACTAATTTAATTTGACTACCTTTTATAATCTCATAAATATACTTAACTCCAGAAGAACTCAAGGTGTTTTCTAATGTAGAGTAGAGATTATTATCTTAGGGACATATTCATTAAAAATATAGGTCATATTGACTAAATTTATGTGACTTTATTTACATAGGGGAGATTTTGTTTGGACAAATATAAGGGATTGTTTTCTTCTGAACCTAATCTATCACATTTCCCCAAAATTTCTACGGGAGTATGATGGTTAAATTGGTGAAAATTCTTTTTTAGAAATGGTCTGGGAAATGCAATTAGGTTTTCTAAGGTGGAAAAGTAGCTTAGGGAATTTTCTGTATTCAAGATTTGATAATGACTGCTAAAAAAAAAAGTTCTTACATTTAAATGACAATTGACAGCTTAAGAAAGACAGGTTGGATCCCTGGGCTGATTTCAGAAGCTTAAAGTTAGAGATCAAATAATTCTGACTGAAAGCCATATTAAAGAGCCTGGCTAATGTGGAAAATAGATTATAGAGTCTGATCACAGGCTTTATTCAGAAATTGGATTTCATAGATATAATGTGAATTGCACAAAGCAATCTATCCAACAGGAGAAGGACCTGACAGTACTTAGAGATTTCATTTGGAAGGGTTTCAAAATACTGGGTATTTTGGTTTATTTTAAGTGACAGGTGAATGGAAGTAAGCTAAATATTTGACATCAGGAACTTTTCAAATACAATAAAATTATGTTAAATTATTTAAAAATCTTTGAGAATTTTGGCAAAACTATAGGGCTTTAAAAATCATTCTTTTCAACATTCACTGCTTTTGTTCTTGATTGGTGAGGCAGTAAACATTTGTGAATATGTCTGATCTTTGCTGAATTTTGAATGAAAAGTAGATAACAGGCATTTAGATACTTATTACCTCTTTTTTTTCTTGGACCTTCTGAGCCTTACAAAATAGAACTGTCAATTGTATTAATTTTTTTTTATTGAATACTTTCTCGTGCGAGGGCCTGTACTTGAAGAAGCATGACAAAATGAGTAAGACAAGGTCTCTGGCTTCCAGTTGTTTAATCTACAGATAGAGGAATCTTTCTATGGCCTGTTGGTTCTTACCATCCGGAATTTGTATATAACCTTAAATTTAACATGTGCAAGACTGAATTAAACAGCACTTTCTTTCTAGTTCTTATCTTAATATCAGTGATGCCTCAAGGTGTCACCCAAGCCTGAAATACTTCAAGAAGTCATTCTTGAAGCATCTCTTCATCTATCCCTCATATGCAATCAATCAAGTTATCTTAAATCAATTTCTTCAATGTCTACAACCTGAATTTTTATTCTCATGTCAGAGGTCATAGTTCCTGTTGCTGAATTATTGCAATAGTTTCTTACATAACTTCTGGGCATATGTACATCGGTATGAAGTTATCAATTATCTTTTCTTGAAAAGACTCTTTCATACTGAGGATTTTATCTGTCTTAACTTTCTGTTGTTTATTTTAAAAATAATGATGATTATGGTGAAAATTTAAAAAGGAATAAAAATAATACAAATTACTATAATTTATTGAATACTTATTATGTTCCATGTGGTATTCCTAGGGCTTTAAGCATATTCTTTCAATTATTCTCACAATAACCCTATCAGGTACATACTGTTAATATCTGTATTTTAGCACTAATCAAACAATATTTAAACTTTTATTACTTTTATATGTGAAAATATATTACATTTTCATAAAAATAGAGATTTTATTTTTCTTAGCTAAGTAAAATATTTGACCGCTCTAGGCTATTTTTAATGAATTGATTCATTAATTGAATGTTTACTGAAATATGAAGTTAGACAATCTCTTTGATAATAGTTTGCTTTTGATTGATTGATTTTTTTATTTAAATAGGTCTGTCAATTATAAAGATACTGTGATGACAGTTTCTACAATGTTTTATTGAGCAGTCTGCCACACTGCCCAAACATTGAACTTCCTGTTTTTGTTCAATAAATGAGGCTTGAAGACCAGTTGATATGCTGTTATACAGATCAGAAGTCATGAGGACTCAATGAGTGAAAACCGTATGAAAAGGAGAGGTCAGAAGTTGCAAGCCCAAAAAGATAAAGTGACCAGAATTTGGTGTTAAAATATAAAGTGTCCAAAAGAAATCTATATCTTTAAGAACAGCTGGAGAAAAAGTGACTTTGCAATACTACAAAGGGATGGGAATTCTGGCAGAGATCCCAGGTTGATTGACGCTTTAGGTGTTTGATTTTAATAATACAGTAGTTTCATCTGTTTGTTAAATTTTTAAATTATGATTCTTCCTCTGGAGTAATTAATGCAAGTTTCTCCTAGTTCCTTCATACTTTCTATATCATTTCTAGTCTCCATTCCACTATCATATCCATTAAAGGAAAGGCTCTTATAAAAGCAATTTAGACTAACATACTTTTTTTATGGGGTATTTATATTTTAAATCTACTTTTTGATTACGAAATTGTATAAATAACAAACTACCACAAACTTAATGACTTGAAACAAGACAATTTAAAGTTTTTGTAGGTCAGAAGTCTGGGTGCAGTTTAGCTGGGTCCTCTGCTTAGGGTATGACAAGCTGCAATGAAGGTGTTGTCTGGGGCTGGGTTCTCATCTGGAGGCTCAACCAGGGAAAGATCCACTGCCCACCTCACATAGTTGTTGGCAACATTCACTTCCCCGTGATTTTATATTCATGGCAGCTTGATTTTTCAAAGCCAGCAAGGGGACAGAAAGAGAATAGGGAAAGTCTGCTAGTAAGATCAAATTCTGTATAGTTAACATAATTACATTAATGAAGTCTATCACCTTTACCATATCCTACTGGTTAGAAGCAAAGCACAGGTACTCCCCACATTCAAGGGAAGGAAATTCACAAGGATATCAACAGCAGAAAGCAGAGATCATAGGGCTGTGATCATTTTTCAATTAAATTAGATTTAAATTGATTTTTTTAATGTGAGGGAAGGAGTCTCACTCTGTTGCTCAGTCTGTAGTGCAGTGATATGATCACAGTTCATTGTAATCTTGAGCTCCAGGGCTCAAGTGATCCTGCTGCCTAAGCCTCCTGAGTGGTTGTGGCTACAGGTGCACACCACCATATTGACCTTAAAATCTGTTTTCCATGGGATTTTATGCAATTTTAATCCTTTTTCTTTTTCAAGTCTCCTCTCAAATCAGCATATTAACTTTGGTTAATAATGATTTAATGTTATCTACTTTCTGTTATTCTAATAACAGCAAAATATACCTTGTCATGAAATGTTTTTTCTGTTTGCTCTTCTATTTCACGTATTAGTTCCAAGTATGGTAAAAGTAAAACAACAACAATAACAGCAATCTAGTAAACCAGAGCCAGAAGTAGTAAAATCGAAGAAAACAACAAACCACAAACAATAGAATAATAAAGATGTAATGATGTAAACCTAACACTATTTGTTTATGCTTTACCTGCTCAAATTGGCTCAGTGAATCCTACTGTTCTAGAAAATATGAGTTTAAAGGAAAAGCATTCCTATACACCAAAAATAGACAAACAGAGAGCCAAAGCATGAGTGAACTCCCATTTACAATTCCTAAAAAGAGAATAAAATACCTAGGAATACAACTTAAAAGGCATATGAAGGACTTCTTCAAGGAGAACTACAAACCACTGCTCAAGGAAATAAGAGAGGACACAAACAAATGGAAAAACACTCCATGTTCATAGATAGGAAGGATCAATATTGTGAAAATGACCATACTGCACAAAGTAATTTATAGATTCAATGCTATCCCCATCAAGCTACCATTGACTTTCTTCACAGAATTAGAAAAAATTATTTTAAGTTTCATATGGAATCAAAGAAAGAGCCCATATAGCCAAGACAATCCTAAGCAAAAAGAACAAAGCTGGCAGTGTCATGCTACCTGATTTCAAACTATACTACAACAATACAGTAAATAAAACAGTATAGTACTGGTACTGAAACATATACACAGACCAATGGAACAGAACAGAGGCCTCAGAAATAACACCACATATCTACAACTATCTGATCTTTGACAAACCTTACAAAAACAAGCAATGGGAAATGGTTTTGTATTTAATAAATGGTCTTGGAAAAACCGGCTAGCAATATGCAGAAAACAGAAACTGGATCCCTTCCTTACACCTTATACAAAAATTAGCTCAAGATGGATTAAAGACTTAAATATAAGACCTAAAACCATAATAACCCTACAAGAAAACACAGGCAATATCATTCAGAACACAGGCAGGGACAAAGCATTCATGACTAAAACACCAGAAACAATGGCAACAAAAGCCAAAATTTGCAAATGGGACCTAATTAAACTGAAGAGCTTCTGCACAGCAAAAGAAACTATTATCAGAGTTAACAGGCAACCTACAGAATGGGAGAAAAGTTTTGCAATCCATCCATCTGATACAGGGCTAATAGCCAGAATCTACAAGAGACTTAAACAAATTTACAAGAAATAAACAAACAACACCATCAAAAAGTCAGCAAAGGATATGAACAGACACTTCTCAAAAGAAGACATTTATGCAGCCAACAGCATATGAAATGCAAATCAAAACCATAGTGACATGCCACCTCACACCAGCTAGAATGACAATTATTAAAAAGTCAGGAAACAACAGATGCTGAAGAGGATGTGGAGAAATAGGAACACTTTTACACTGTTGGTGGGAGTGTAAATTAGTTCAACCATTGTGGAAGACAATGTGGCAATTCCTCAAGGATATAGAACCAGAAATACCATTTGACCCAGCAATCCTTTTACTGGGCATATACCCAAATGATTATAAATCATTCTACTGCAAAACACATGTACATGTATGTTTATTGCAGCACTGTTCACAATAGCAAAGACTTCAAAGCAACCCAAATGCTCATTAATGATAAACAGGATAAAGAAAATGTGGCAAGTATACACCATGGAATACTATGCAGCCATAAGAAACAATGAGTTCCTGTGCTTTGCAGGGACATGGAAGCTGGAAACCATCATTCTCAGCAAACTAACACAAGAACAGAAAACCAAACACAGCACGTTCTCACTCATAAGTGCTAACTGAACAATGAGAACACATGGACACAGGGAAGGGAACATCACTCACTAGAGCCTGTCAGGGGGTGGGACACTAGGGAAGAGATAGCTTTAGGAGAAATATCTAATGTAGATGATGGATTGATGGGTGCAGCAAATCACCATGGCATGTTTATACCTAAGTAACAAACCTGCATGTTCTGCACATGTATCCCAGAACTTAAAGCATAATAATAATAATAATAATAATAATAAACATGTTAAAAAATAATAAAAAAGGTATCTTTACAAGCCTTATGAGGGTCAAATCTAGAAGGAGAAGTACAATTTCTCAAGACAAGAACAGATGAGCATCTATCATCTCAAAGCCTGTAAGTGCTTTTTTTCTCCCACAATTTCCAGTTTATTTATAGGTTTTTTAAAAACAAAAGCAGTTTAGTTTCCAGAGCAGAAAAAGAAAAATTCTCCCCCAGAAAGATAACTGCCTTCCCAGTAGTAGTTTAATTTAAAAAAAGACTAAGTTTCATTCCTGTGCATTTGATTGCAGAGTGATTGAGTTGTGGGGGATATTTTGAGAGGGAGAAAAATTGTGTGAGAAAATAGCAAATTCCTTACCTGGAGTTTCTACTTTGGCATTTGAATTTACACCCTCAGTCATCTTAAAGATTATCATAGTGGTGAATTTCGAAATTTCTTGTTTTGTTTTAGACATTAAGATGAGCAAAATCAAATTGTAAAAATTTTGTAGACATGTTTACCAGTTTGGATTTGCATAGGATTTTATCTTGTTTAACTTTTTTTTTTTGGGGAAAGATTTATGAATCTTGAGTTATCAGCTTAAAATACTGGTCTATCGGTTAGGCATGAATCTCTCATCCTTTATATCAACTTTAATTATTTAGGGCCAAAATATTTTGATGTGAACTAAAAAATGGTATGGAGAATCTTTCCTGGAATCTTTGGAAGCTTATTGATGCTATATTTGTATAAACATAATACGAAGACTTTGGGCTTGTATAAACAGCTGCCCTGGAAGAATGTATTTAATTTAGAATTATTGCACCAACAAATGAGTTACTTGATGAATTAAACTATACCATGGTATAAATAACACATTATTTGCTACATAGTCAACTTCTGTGCATATGGATAGAAAGATTAGAATAATACTTATTAGCAAGCATAGCTGTTTGGTTAATATTTCCAATTTCTCATCACTAAGAGATTGGTGAAACTCACCTGTATCAAGTCCAGGGATGTACTTCTGTCATGTTCTTCTTTGTATGGTCTCTTGCTGTCCTGGCATGATATCTAAAACAAATTTTCTGGCTTCAACCCTGATAGAAGCTAGATTTAGAGAGCTGTTGCAGGTTTATTTCAGTCTGTTTCTGCAATTTCTTAGTTTCTAAATCATATTTCTATGGTTCTACTTCACATTTTATCAATTTTATTTTACAGTTGTGAGAGATGCCAGATGTCATGGGATATTCTCTCTTCTAGTATATGTTTGGGAAAAGATTATGGCTGCCTTAGAGTGGAACGATTTATCTGTGCTATTCAGGCAGACATTTCAGGTTACAGGTCCTGCCTGACTCTTTGGGGAAAGAAATGCCGTCTAGGTTAAGGTCATGAAACACAGTGGGCTGTAATATTTAATAAAATATTAAATATGTTCCCTTCATGCTTACTGTTAAATTATGAGTGTTTTTCTATTTACCTAGTTTATTCCAATGTATGTGTAAGAGGACATCTGCAGAAATTAGTACACTTTTTAAAGAAAAGAGCCAAATTATATAAATATTTGTAAGTAGTAAGAAAAGAGACAGCATGAAAATGAGATCTGAAACCTTTAATATCTGCAGCAGAACCCATGCTTTCTTCACACTCAGCTCTTGTCCCAACCCATTGATATCCATTCTTTCTGTGTATATGGTGTTTTTTCTTTTACCCTAACTGTTCTCTTCTCTACTTCCTGCAATAAATAGATAACATATAACTCTTTGGCCCCAGACTTAAATTTTAACAATTTTGAAACTTTCATCTTTTGCATCGTATTTGGAAATCTTACCTTAGAAGATGTTATTGAAAATAAACCCTTAAAGGAGGTATACTAATGGAGGCTATGCTTTAAAAGTTTTCTTGGAATTATTAAACTTTGAAATTAAAATGTATTATATTACTGTAAATGATATATTTTCAAAGAGAGAGACCACATTGACTCCATAGAAAGTCAAATTTAAATAATGACAAGTTAACAACCATTGATCTATAGAGTATCTGTTTCATGTACAGTATATTAGAAAAATATCTCAATGCCTTAAATTTTCTCAATCTAAATAGTTGTTTAATTCATAGCCAGTTAATACCTGAAGAAGAAAATTTGAACCTTGATATTGAAGAAGAGAAATAGAGACTAATAATGATCTATAGATAAATGTTGCATCAGACATTCTACATTATTCTTCCAAATTTTCTTACTCTACAAATATTATATTCCACATAGAACCTATGCTAGATGCTTTAATGATGTATAATGGACCCTGGGATTAAATTATAAAAAACACGGAAATAGCACAGCATCATTAGTTATTAATATTAACTCAGTTCTCACACACATTAATGGAAGCATTGCCATGTGTCCTGCTATGGAATATTCCCAAATTTGATTTTTTTTCTATTTCTTTGGAGGATCCAAGACGTTACCCACACAGATGCATATTTGTTAAAGGATGTTTAATAAATAAATATAATATTAGCTTTATATAAGTTAGTTACCTTTCCCCAAATTTTTTTTTTCTATATGAACTACCTTTGCCTGGATATATTTGGTACAGATATATTGAATAACACTGAGATGAGTGTAAGGTCTCCAGGCATTTTAAGAAGATGGTGATACTCTCTGAAATTGTTAGAAAATAATTATTTTTCTTCATGGCTGATTGGTATATATGGATCATATATATATATGTATATATATATATATATACATATATATATATATATTTCTATCTCCATATATAGAACATATATATATATATATATATATTTCTATCTCCATATATAGAACATATATATATGAATGTCTTCTTACATAGGGTCAATAGGAAGGGAGACTTTCTACCTCCTTATAATATTTACAAGACTTTTTCCCAAATATAATACAGTAATATCTACCTAGTGTTTTCCCACGAATTTTAAATGAACAGAAGTCAGGGGGCTATTATATTAAGGAATAAAGAGATTTTTGTACTGGATAGTGAATATGATTTGCATTGCTGCAACTTGGCTCTGTGTCTGCTATGAGAGTTGTAGCTTTAGTTTTATAGCAAACTTATTTTAAGGAACAACTAGTTCTGAAGTCGTTCTTGGTATGTGATTATATTTTCAATTGTGTCTCTCTTGTTCAATGTTTTGAAGGAAGCTATAACTATTCTTAAACCTCAAATTCTTAATTGAGAATATTTGAGATTCTGAAGATTTAATAGCAACATCATCCCAAATACTATAAAAGTGGAAAAGCAGAGTTTTTTTTTTTTTGGCTACCTGCTAAGCTTGTGAAAATAAATACACTTTTTGGAATCACAGCAGTTATGCCTAAATATCATAGCTATACTAAAGGTAGAATAACCTAAAGGTCATTTATCTCAATTTCTGGCATTACAAATGATAAAAGTGAGACTCAAAGAGGGGAAGGTTAGTTTCAAGGTTATGTAGCCAGTTATTGCTAAAATAAGTTGTAACCACATCTCTTGCTTTTTCTTTTTCACCATATTATGCATAATGCACACCTCTCTTTGAAAATACATATCTGACCCACAAAAATTTCCTTAGAAATCTAATTACAGGTATTGTTCAACTTACGACCTATGCAACTTACGACCATTCGACTTTACGACCACAATTGCTAGCCATGACTGCTCCATGTCTGGCAGCGCAAACGTTGCCCAGCTGAGCTTACGACAGTGCAGACCAGCTTCTGGCAGCACTACCATCTCTGCGTGCATATAGCCTACTCAACTTATGACCAAATCGTGTTACAACTGGTCTGTCAGACCCAATCATGGTCGTAAGTCAAGCACTAGCTGTACGTGGATATTATAAGGCTAAGTGATATTGATAGTTCAATGTCAACTCATTGATCTGGTGCAGACTCACAATGAATGTAATTAATATACAATTACAGAATCATCAGATATCAATGTTAGGCCCTTTCATCTTAATTATTTGTAGCAAATATATTTTACTTTTTACATATGCAGATAACCCATTCCTTTCTTTTTATGCCTCTTTTTAAATTACCATATGGAGATTCAGGTTTCCTGCTAACATCATTCTGTGGAGAACTTGTTTTAACCAATGAAAAGTTGCAGTGGTTTTATTACTGCTCCTTGGAGCCCCCTATCTAGACCACACAGGACTTGAAATAAAGTTATAGTCTACATAGGTGTCATGCTACAATCACCTATATAATCAAACAGTTCCATTGTTATAGCTTCATATGCTTCCTAACAACAAGATAAAGTGGATGGCTGAGTTATTTCAAGAGACATTTTAAAAAACGTATTTATTATGCTTTAAGTTCTGAGGAACATGTGCAGGTTTTTTACATAGGTATACACGTGCCATGGTATTGGTTTTCTGCATCCATCACCCCGTCATATAGAGACATTTAATACAATTCTAGTACACTGAAGAGAACTTAGATGGAAATAAAAATCACAGCCTCTTCATTCTGCATTTTTAACACATGCCGCCTTATAATCCTTTGGTTGGAATATTTACCTTCTGCATTTCTGTTGAAAGTTGCTAGGATATGAAAATAAAGAACTCAGAGATAGGACTGTAAAAAAATATAGAATGGAAACATAATTAATGTGAAAGAGTTGCTTTATGGCTTCATTCCTTAAATATCCGATATGGTTTGGATTTGTGTCCCCATCAAAATCTCACCTTGAATTGTAATCCCATAATCCCCACCTGTGGTGGGAGGGACCCAGTGGGAGGTAATTGAATCATGGGGGCAGTTCCCCCCATGCTGGTCCTGTGTTAGTGTATGAGTTCTCACCAGATCTGATGGTTTTATAAGAGGTGTCCCCCTTCACTCAGAACCCATTCTCTCTCCTACCACCCTGTGAAGAGGTGCCTTCCACCTGAGGCCTTCCCAGTCATGTGAACTGTGAGTCAATTAAACCTCTTTTCTTTTTTTAAAAGATGGGGTTTCATCATGTTGGTCAGGCTGGTCTTGAACTATAAACCTCAGGTGATCCGCCCACCTTGGCCTCCAAAGTGCTTGGATTACAGGCGTGAGCCACCATGCCCGGCCTAAACCTCTTTTCTTTGTAAATTACCCAGTCTCAGGTATGTCCTTGTAGCAGGACAGAGAACACAATGATCCCTGAGAACACAAAAGTTCTCAGGGATCATTTTCCTTATAGCAGTGTGAAAATGGACTAATACATAACTATTTTAAGATCTTTATTGGAATAAATTCTATTTAACATTCAAAGTTGTGCTTCTATATGATAATTTGGTTTAATAATTGCAATATGAGTTTTTCTCTTTGAGTCTTAGTTTTCCTGTCTATAAATTGGAGATTGTGATAATTTATACTTTACTGGGGTTTTGAAGAAAATATTTTTAAAAATCCTATGTACTTGAAACATTTTGTATGTTAACAAAATATATTTTGTGTACTTTTGTGATTATAATAAGACTGAAATTTGATGATATGGTGTCTACTTTTATTTCCAGCTCTCAAATTTTGGATCACCAACTTTTCATCATCTAACACATACTTAATACTTTCATAAAGAGCCAGTCTATGTATCTCAGTCCAGTAAAAATTTCTTTCTTTCTCTGTCTTACTTCCTGTAGCATATTAATTATGACACTGATCATTATTTATCTTTGCATCTTCCAGGCAGTGCCTAGCTGACTGCCCTTCACTCAATGGATAATCTTACTGCTTTCAAATTAAGAAATGCTGGACACTTCTGTATCTATCATTGTATGGCATATTGTGAAGAGCCAATGTATTAGTTGATCAAGTTACTCAAAACTTCATTCCTAGAAAAAAATATCAGGAGGTCAACTTTGTTCCCTTGGCAGCCACCAAAAACATCACTGAGCAAGCATGGGATGGGTTAGTTCTTGCCAACTTTTCCTCCCTTTACTTATTAAAGTATAACTTTGAATGGCTCTCAAATTTTTTTGTGTAGTAATCAAGTTTGGAAATGATTCTATGCTTGGATTTGTGAAGCATGGCTTAGTTTTTATCTCTCTACACATGATCACCCATATCTACTAAATAAAATTACAGTGGTTACTATCTATCTGCCTCCTTGAGAGGATCTTTGAGATAGTCTTTGCAAAATATTTTAAGGCTATTTGGAGAGAGGGATTCTAAATACATACTGGTATTTTCTCTTCCTAAATCTCAGTGCTCATCAGAAAAGTTCATATTTTTGTGTGGCATTCTAGGGGTAGTATTATAAACTGCAAAAAAGTTTTTGGTACCATCTTATTAACTTCTTATGCTCTTTTATTGAAAGAAGAAGAAACTAAGTTCATTGAAATATTGGCTTTATTCTCACTAAAGTGCAAATATCTAAGATGCTCTCTCTGAAAACATGATAGGGATACAGGACAGCATTCTTAGAAGATAAGATCATTCAACACAAAAGTCCTCAGGGATCATTTTTAAAAGTGGTGCTCCCCTCTCAGAGCACTGGTGCTCTTCCACTTTATTATTGATACAGAGGTTCTTCCTGTCTACCTAACCAATTTTTTTTTGGAATAGAATGAAAAGTTTCTCATGTGCTTTGCTATCCTGAGTTAAGACGGATGAAGAAGGAAACACAGGCAATGTTATGTCACCATTCTAGTTGTCTCCATTATGACATAGATATTTATGGTTTAGATGGTATCAAGGCCTCCCAGCTTTCTAACAACACCCCTCAATATGATTCTGTCCCTCAATTTTATTCAGCAAGAGGTCTAATCTTTTAAGACAACTTCTGAGCATGTCCCTTCATACCTCAAACACCATCACTGATACCCACTGCCTGTGGATATATTTCAAACACCTTTGTCTAATATCCCAAACCCTATACGGCTATCACTTGCTTTCCTAACCGTATCTCTCATATTTTTCTAGGTGAACTGGTATTCAACACAAACTATTATACCAATGTCTATTTACCTTATTGTTTAATTTTCCATTCTCCAGGTTTTTGCTGTTTCCCAGCCTCTGCTTTACCTGCTACCTATGCTTGCAGGCCATTTTAAATCCCATTTTTTTTAACTGCCTTTGTGGAAAAGTGCCCCTTGTATCTTTATAAATTCAGAACTGCTCTTAGGTATAACTACTGCTGGTATTGCCATCGTTGTTAAACATGTCTTATATCTCTCACTGTACTAAAAATTCTGGAGGGCAGCATTTGCAGATAAACTGTCCTTATCCTTCTCACAAGACCACAACCCTGGTCTGAACTCTAATATTTATTTATTTGATGATACCTAATGTCATGTATCATACCATTATGATTGGTGTTGCAGGCCTTGCATCAGATAGCTTAGGCATTTCTTTCATTTATTTAATATTCTCACAATGATACTAAATAATGGCTATCATTACTATTAAATCTTTAAAAAGGGAAATAAACTAAGATCTCAGAAAAAGTAATGTGATGTGCTAAGCGCATAGAATCAAAGTGCCTGGGACAGTTGTAAGCAGGTTTCTCTCACTTTAGAAACTTGTCCCACTATAATTTGGGCAAGGATTCTAATATTAAAAAGATTAAAACAAAACTAAAATTATTTATGCAAAGCAAGTTATTTTGGTTTGGGATACTAGAGCCCTAATAATGCCTCAGATAACCTGAGTGTGAGAAATATCAGGAAATTGAAACATTTTGCAAATAATCCTTTGTCATATATTATGCATGTGCTTTATTTGTTGTCAAATTTGAGTTATGGTCCAGACAATGAAAAAAATGGATTTCTTGGTCATACTGCATATAGTTGACATGTATAGGGTCAGCTGTAGAATAACTAGTAAGGGATAAAAAGATTGTGTCATTTGCTGAGTCATAACTTGGCCTACATGAGCCCCTCCAACATTTCTGTTTGCCTCATATGTTCCACTGAGACCCATATTCAGATACAATTTCTGAGTCAATGCCAATAAAAGGTGGCGCTCTGGGGCTTAGAGTTAAGTCACCTGTCTTTGATCTGGGACCTAGGCTGTGGTGGCTGGCTTTGATAGTTTTCTCATATTCCTCTTGCTGTCAGGTTACATCTTGGTATACCTGTAATTGATTTTCCCAGATAGAGTCTTTAGATGTGGATGTGGGAAATGCAAACTACAGTGTAGTGCAAGATAAGCCAAGGGTATAATTTTCAACTTGTACTTGAGCAGAAATGTTACCCAATAGGATTACCAAATAAACAGGATGGCAAATAATTCTGGGGTGTGGAAACCATAGTAGGTGCCAAAGGATCTAGATCAAAGGGGTTGGTAGATGAGGAAAGCTGGATCAGGGAAATCTAGGAGTGTTAAGGCAAGCATGATCCTTGGGGGTCCCAGCCATGTTCTAAGGTTGGTAAGATGAATTATAGAAGGTGAGCCTGAGTGTGAGATGTTAACCACCCAAAAGAGGGAGTATGTGCCTCAGGCAAAGAAAATGGGAAAAAATGTCATGTATGTCATATTTGAGGAGCAAGGATAAGTTCATTGTCACTGTGGCAGAGCAAGCACTAAGTGAATAGTTTGAAAAGATTGGAGAGGTTAACAGTGGCCAATAGCAAGCAATAAAAATAATTTCAAATGAGATCAACTAGCACTTATGAAGTGGTTAATATGCACCAAGTACTGTTTTAAGTTATCCTGCTGTATTATTGTGAAGTATTATGTAAACAGCCCAATAATAAAAATATGTGAGGAGAGCATTATTACTATTTTCTGGGTTTCCAGATGAAAACTCTTAAGTAATTCCTCAATTCACATAGCTAGTATGTATTAGAATCAAAATTTGAATCAGAGTCTTTAGCTATGCCTATAACCCTTAGGTAAGAATGCCTTTACTGTATATAGTTCCCGTAGAATATATTAAAGGTTTAATCCTGTAGAATATATTAATTCTTAGGTAAGAATGCCTTTATATAATTCCTGTAGAATATATTAAAGGTTTAATCTTAATTCTAAAAGCAATGGTAAATCCACTAAGATTTCAACAGCAAAGTAGAAAAATCAAGCTTTATGATTAAAGATAATTTAGGCTGATGAACGGAATGGATGAGAAAGTGACATTAAGCAGCAGGCTATTGGAATGGGTAGAATACTCTGCTATCAAACACATTCTTAAATTCACTTATCAATAGCAGCATTGGGATTGGCCGATTATCCACCTCGAGCTTTTATCCAATAAGATGCTGAGGTCTAGTGCTAATTTCCCAGAGCCACAATTTTATACTCCTCTTCTCATATCACTGTGGGCAGTTTGGGGAATTGACAAATAATTCAATATTTCAATATTTTGCATTGTAAGCTGAGTAGTTGCCAGTAAGTATTTGGTCAATTTTATCAGCCATTTGTTCCTAAAATCAACACCCATTTGTATATTTCAAACCTATTTTGACCTGAATTTTAACTGTATGATATAGCCATTAACTTAGGTGTGAAGTGAATTTACACTTCTGAGTATAAATTTAAAAAGTAATAATAGTAAAATTTAAAATTTACCAAATACTTTCTACATGTTCTAGGCATATAGCTTTAACAAATAACTGGACCATTTCATTTATTTTTTCAATAATTTAATCCACAAATCTATGTCAAATGTATTCTATGTGTCAAGCTTCATGCCCTAGATACTGGATATATAATGGTAAACAAAACAGACATTGCCCTTGTTCTTCTGAAGTTTAAAATCTGATAGGCACATACATTGATGGTGGGAATACAAAATGATGTAGTGGAAAACAGTTTGGTGTTTTCTCACAAAGTAAAATAGAGTTATCATACAACCCATTAATTCCACTCCTATGCATCTACCCAAGAGAATGAAAAAGATCTGTTCACACAAAAACTTGCATGCAAATGTTTATAGCAGCATTATTAATAATAACCAAAAAGTGGAAACAATTCAAATGTCCATCAACAAACTAATATATATATTCATTATCCATAACGCAGTTTTGCACTTAATGAAACAGTAATACTGTATGTGTTAATATATCTGAAATAAACAGCAAAAAATAATGTATAGTTTATGGATAATAAATATACTAAAGATAATATATATATTCATTAGTTGGTGTATATATATTAGTGGTATATATATATATATCACTGTGTATAAATATGTGTGTATGTGTGTGTATATATATACTTATATATACACATAGTGGTATATATAAATCATAAAAAGGGATAAAGTACTAAACATGCTATGTGATTTATGAATCTTGAAAACATGTTAATTCAAAAAACATGAAAACATGTTAATTCAATCAGAAAAAGGGATAAAGCACTAAATGCGCTGTGAGATTTATGAATCTTGAAAACATGTTACTTAAAAAACTCAAGATAAAAACAGTTGCAGAATATTCCATTTGCATGAAATGTCCAAAATAGTCAAATCTACAGAGAGTGAAATTAGATTAATGGTTGCCAGGGTTTATGGGGAATAGAGATACTGTGCTTTTTTCATATTGCCTAATTTAATTTCCTAAAGTTTTACTAAGGATTATTGCATGTATTTTCATCAGAAATATTTGTGTGCAATTTTGTTTGGTAAAAAGCATAAAATCTAATGAACTTAAATAGATAAACCTCTAAAAACTATAATTTACAAAGAAGAAATGGAAATCCTGAATAGTCTTATGAATAATAAGTTGAATCAGTGGTTTAAAATCTTCCTAGAAAAACTACAGGCCCATATTTTTTAAAGATGGAAAAACATTAAGCATTTTGAAAAATAATTAAAGGAGGCCTCAATAAAATTGAGACATATAATGATTCTGAATTAGAAGGCTCAGTATTCTAAAGATGTCAGTTCTCCACAAATTAATTCATAGATTTAATGGAATTTAAATAAACTACTAAAATAGGTTTTGAGAGATTGGAAAATAATTTATCACATTTATATGTGGGAAACTGATTCCAACATTAATAGAACTCTAATAAAAATCTAACTATAGGTTTCTGAGAAGCTTGAAAGACTGTTTACTAAATTTTTGTGCTATCTTGATGTTGCACTTTAGAAAAAGCAAAACCTGGATAACCAAATTAGGTTAGGAGGAAAAAGTTAGGTGAGAATACTTCCCTTAAAAAGTATAAAATGTTTTTAAAATCTCTGGTAAGTATAACAATATGTTATCAGTGCTGGAAAAATAAAATAATGGAGCCAAATAACAAATATAGAATCAAATCCACTGCATTAGTCAGAACTAATTGAATATATATATACACACACACACACACACACACACACACACACACACACATATATATATATACACACACACACATATATATATAAAGGAGTTTATTAAGTATTAACTTAGACAATCACAAGGTCCTACAAAAGGCTGTCTGCAAGCTTGAGGAGCAAAAAAGGGCCAGTCTGAGTCTCAGAACTGAAGAACTTGAAGTCCAATGTTTGAAGGCAGGAAGCATCTGGCAAGAGAGAAAGATGTAGGCTGGGAGGTCCACAAACAGGTAAATTTGATTAAAGGGAAGGCGTTAGAGATTAAGATCAGTGTGAAAAGGATCATCAATCCGCTGAATGTTGGAAGGATGTTGTCATTCATAGGAATAAATATAATATTTCATTTTATGTACCATACACAAAACTCCATTCAATATGAGGAAATAAACGTGAAAGTAAAATTTTAAAACATTGAAAAAATTATCAGACAACAACTTTTTGTCTGCTGGACAAGAAATACTCTCTTATCAAGATGCTCATCTTAAAAGAAGTAATTATCATAAGCAAAGTATTAACCATGAAGAAGATTAATACAGTTGACAATATAATTTAGTACTTCTGTTAATCAAAATATATCACAATGAAAATTAAAATAAGTCATAAACTATGAGAATATATATAATATACAAAAAACTCACAATGAAAATGTATAAAGAACTCCAACAAAACAATAAAAGACAACCCAATAGAAAAATAAAAGCATGAAGCCTGTTTTTTAGAGGAGTATATTGAATGGTTAGTAAATATATAATCAATCTCCTAGTTATCAGAAAAATACAAACTGAAAAACAAAATAAGTGATCATTTTACACTAACTAGACTGTAAAAAATTAAAATATCTAATAATTATTAGTGAGGATATGAAAAATGTATGTATTCTTGGATAGAACAGGTAAATCTATATATTTGGATGACCAACTGGAAAATATATAGGCCTTAGCTTGTTAAACTAAGGGTGAACATATCTCGTGACACAGTAATTCCACATGTTTGCATATAGAATTTTCAAATGTTTATGAATCTGACCCACATTAAGTAATACATTTTATATTGTTATTCAAGATACTCATAAATATATATAGGAATATAGAAATAACTGGAATAATTTTTCATGAAACATTTTTATTCTATCTTACTCTAATTAATACTGTCCTAACTTCTTTCTTATCTACATAAAAACCTATGTTTTGATTTGATTTGACTTCTTACTTTGGTCTCCCCAAGTGTTGATTTCTTTAGGATGTGATCCACAGTATGAAAAGCCTCAACCTACAGAAACTCTTAATATGTGTCAATCAGAATATTAAAAAAAAATCCAAGGATATTGATTGAAGTAAATATTATAGAAATAATTTTTTTAAACTTTTAAGTTTTGGGAAACATGTGCAGGTTTGTTACATAAATAAACTCGTGTCTTGGGGGCTTGTGTCACAGAATAATTTCATCACCCATGTATTAAGTACCCATTAGTTATTTTTCCTGCTCCTCTTCCTCCCTGCCCCCTCCCCCTTTCTAATAGCCCCCAGTGTGTGTTGTTCCCCTCTGTGTGTACATGTGTTCTCATAATTTAGATCCCATTTGTAAGTGGGAACATGTGGTATTTAGTTTTTTTTCCTACCTTAGTTGCTGAGGACAATGGCTTCCATTTCCATCCGTGTCCTTGCAAAGAACATGATCTCATTCTTTTTTTTGGCTGCATAGTGTTTTATAGTGTATATGTAGCACATTTTCTTGTCTATCATTGATGGGCATTTAGATTGATTCCATATTTTGCTATTGCAAATAGTGCTGCAATGAACATACACTTCCATGTGTCTTTATAATAGAACAAGTTACATTTTTTGGGTATATACTCAGTCAGTAATGGGATTGCTGGGTTGAATGGTATTTATCTCTTTAAGTATTTGAGAAATCACCACACTGTCTCCCACAATGAAAATAAAAAAATATATAAACAACTTTTATGTTTATTAACAAGAGAGTAGATAAATGGTGAAAGAACTCATCAGTAAAAATAAACTATTCGTATATACAATAACCTATATGAATCTTAGAAGTATGTTTGTGAAATAAGTGATTTCAGATTAACACATACCAATATTATTGTTTTATTAAGTGCAAAATGGCAAAAATAATGTATAGTTTAGGAATGATAAATATACTGAAGATAACAATCTCTTAAAATGAATACTATTTGCCCTTGGTGGAGATGGGGCTGTGGGAGGGCAGATGAATTGAATCTGGAAGGAGTACACCAGGAATTTCAATGGTATTTTTAATCTTCTAGCTGTTAAATTAGGTAATGGTTTGATTAGTATTAATTCTATGCTATATATTATATATAC
Source organism: Sapajus apella (assembly GCF_009761245.1). Taxonomy (NCBI): domain Eukaryota; kingdom Metazoa; phylum Chordata; class Mammalia; order Primates; family Cebidae; genus Sapajus; species Sapajus apella. The sequence continues at coordinate 16,443,347 of NW_022436966.1, read as the reverse complement.
ATACACACAGTGTTTTGTTATCAATGAAATATACATTTTAAACAAAATGAAATAGAATATTTTACGTTGTCCATGAACTAGTAGAAGGCAGATAAATAATACAAAAAATGTAAAGTAGTAGTATTTTCTTCTTTTTAAAATTACTGACTTATTTCTTGATGGTCAGAGTAATCCATCTATTGAAAATGATACAGGCTGCTGCCCTCAGGACAATGAGGTATACAGTTTTGGGTGTCCTTTGATTTTTTCTGTTTATAAAACTTTTCATAAAATGCCACCACAGGCAGAAAATCTTATTTCTCAAATTCTCTGTATTTTACCATTAAAACAATATTTATTGGTTATAAGTTACTGTTTCGAAAACTGTTAGGCATCTGTTAGATATTCTGTTAAGACTGACCTTTACTTTATTCTTAGCTGTAGCTGAGTTGAGGACTTCTGAGTTATTAATTATTAGTAAAGATTTTGCGTTTTGTCAGGTTCATCCTGTTTTCAAAAGCCTTTACTTCAAGAAATCAATTGTTTTCTGTTTTGAACTGTAACATTGGTATGATTAGGTAGGTTTTGTGAACACCTGTGAAGTATTTCATCTTAATAACCAACTGTGGTATTTTGAGAGGTAATGTTGTTAAGTGTGACATTTGAGGCTAATTCTCCTGTACTTCAATAAGTGATTTTTTTGGTATGAATTGGCAATAGAGTTCTACCTAAACTGCACTAAGTGAAGATGAGATTTAGCAATCTTCTAACCAATTCTGTCTATGTAAACAATCCGTAAAATCCAATAAAATCATCTTTCCTTATAGAAATTCACTTCTGTGTAAGCTTGCATGCTCTCAAAACAGCTGTTACTTGGAAATAATATAGATAATGTATGAAGCAAGATATATGTGGGTTATTTAGAATTTGAAACAACAAATTTATCATCTTAAATGTGTATGTAACTTCACATTTTCCAAAGTGCTTTCTTTTTTATCTCATATATTGTTTTAAGAAAGGGTACCAATGTAAAATGGGTATCAGTGTTAAATATGTAGGTTAGTTTTAAAGACTACCCTTAAAGACAATTTAGCATGTGATGTGACTATTATGTGAAGAAGTTTTATCCCTGTGAGTAGTCTGTAACTTAAGAATATAATCTGTTAGAATGATGTAAAATTAATTCACATTAAAGGGTATTCTTTTTTTGTTTTGTAGTTTTTCATTTTATTTTATTGTTTTAGACACAGGATCTCATTCTGTCCCCTGGCTGGAGTGTAGTGGTGCAGTCATAGCTTACCATAACCTTGAAACCCTAGGCTCAAGCAATCCTCCAGCCTCAGACTCACAAGTAGCTAAAACTACAGATGTGCCACCATACTTAGCTAACTTATTTACTTATTTATATTTTGCAGAGATGGTGTCTTGCTATGTTCCCCAGGCTGGCCTCAAACTCCTGGCCTCAAGTGATCCTCTCATCTAGGTATCCCAAGGTTCTGGGATTACAAGTGTGAGCCACTGTTCCCAGCCTGTTTTTTAGTTTTAATGGGAAATTACAGCATGAGTTTTGTTTCTATTTTGCCAGGAATATAATTAGCTACCTTAAAAATAAATTTTTTCCCCAGCATCACATTTTCAATACTAGGGATGATGAAAGCTAGTCCCATTTTTCGTACATTGAGGTATGTTTTTACTCATTGAGGGATTGCTAAACAGAGCTAATACAGTTTGTCATGAGCTGACTATAGGATATGCTAGAACAGGAAATATTTGTTTGTTTTTCCATCATTTTCCTTGAAATCAGTCTTTAATTTTCCTTTTTGGTGAGAAAATATATGTTTAATAGTTGTTCAATTTGTAAGTCAAGCTTGTATTTAGGATATATGATGCTGGGAAGAGAATCATTCCCAACCTAATAATAAGAAAACTCCAGATAGCCTATAAAATTATAATTTTATAGAGCACATCAAAGACCTGATGTTGTAGGGAACCTACTATATTGAAATTTTAGGAAACAGAAACACTTCACCTGAGAGACAGGATGTCACAGGGACTTACCTCTAGTAGAGAATGGAAAGAAGATGTAAAAGCAATGAAAAGGATTTAAATAACATTGTTAATGAAGCCTAGAAGGCTGAGTGAATTGGAATGAGGTATAGAGCTTCTTGAAGCCACAGACACTAGGAGACCAAATCAGCTTTCAGGACTTTCCTCATGGACCTTCTACAGATGCTCATGAGATAGACTGGGGACAAAGATGGAAGCCAGGGGAAAATTCCATCAATGTGGCAGAGCTGGAAGATAGGAGAGCCATCATTGTGGGAAAAGCAGGATCCTATAACTGGATCATTTTTCCTGTAGAGAACAAAACAAACCCCCAAACCCTTAGTCAATGGGGGTAATCAAGTAAACTTTGTCACCCCAAGGCACTGATCAAGGTCAATTACAACTAGAGGAAGGGAAAAGAAAACAGTACTACCAAAATGAAAATCAACCCTAAGGTCAGGTACAGTGGCTTATGCCTGCAACCCCAACACTTTGGGAGGCCAAGGTAGGCAGATCACCTGAGGTCAGAAGTTAGAGACCAGCCTGGCCAACATGGCAAAACTCCAAAATCCCATCTCAATTAAAAATACAAAATTAGTAGGGCGTGGTACACGTCTGTGGTTCCAGCTACCTGGGAGGCTGATGCAGGAGAATCACTTGAACCCAGGAGGCAGAGGTGCAGTGAGCTGAGATGGTACCATTGCACTCCAGCCTGGGCAACAAGAGTGAAACTCTGTCTCAGACAAACAAACCCTGCTGGAGTAAAACGAAGCCAGGCAAATAGAGAATTTGTACTGATGATGCATCATTACAATACGTCATTCATACTGAGGCTGCATTATGACAATGACAAACACCAAATTATAAACATCAATCTTGTATTTGAGAGGGGCAAGAGCACAGAGAGACGCACCCACTGTGGTACCAGTTTAAAAGGAGATTGAAATATGAGGGTAGAGCAGAAAGCACCACCCACAATACTTGTCTTTATTTGATCTTGTTCATACTTTCTATTTATAAATAATCATTTTGCTGCGGATGTTTCTCAGTGGCAATTCCTTAACATCACAGCTGCCAGAGGTTGTGACAACAGTTGGGACAAACAATCGCTTAATTAAAAATATAAAAGAAAAAACAACAGGGGAATGAGGTATCTACAGGGGGTTTAAAAAATTTCAGATGCGTTCCAGAGAATCTAGAAGGACACAAATACAGAGGGAGTGGCACACATGGCCAGGGTTGTGTGCCTGCTAGAAAAGACTGGATAAAACATTCAGCACTCATCTCTGACTAACCTTGAAGTTTTTCATAAGCAGAAACTGAAGACAAAGGTAGAATTTTAAACTGCTTGCCTGAGCACTGAAGGTGTGCCCCAACATCAAAATAGTGTCCATCAGTGAAAGCTATGAGACATACTGGTTACAGTCATTTAGGAAAATTTCTGCCCAGTGATTAGCTGACAACTAAGGAAAGATAGCAGCAACTTCAATGGCTATGCACAATAACAAAAAAATACACACTTTACAAAATTGCTTCAGAAAAGTCAGAAAAATGACTCAGCAAAACCAGCATAATATACAAAGAATGACAAACTCTGGTTGGTGGAGGGTGATCTGATTTCCAGAGTTACTTATATTATTTGACGTGTCCACTTTTTATAAATATTAAGAGACTTGCCAAAACACAGATATAACACATCCATATGAAAAAATGCTGTCAATAGAAACTATCCATGAAGAAGCCAAGGTGTTGAAATTACTAAAAAAATTAAAATTAGTGATTTTAAATATGTCAATGTAGAAGAATAAATCATGTAAAAACTAAGGAATGAGAACAACATCTCACTAAATACAGAATATCAATATAGAGACAAATTTTATAAAAATTCTGTAGTTGAAAAGGGTAACTAAAGTGAAAATTTTACTTAGAGGGACTCAACAGAAGATATCAGCTGGGACTCAACAGAAGATATCAGCAAAAAAGAGCCAGCAAACTTTAACATAGGTCAATTGAGAATATCCAATCTGAGGGACAGAAAGAAGAAAGAATAAAGAGAAAATAAAAAAGGCCTATAGAACACCATCAAGGGTATCACTATATGTATAATGAAGAGTATGTATGCAAGGGAGAGGAGAAAGAAATAGGGAGAAAGACTATTTGAAGAAATAATGCCTGCAAGCTTTTCAACTTTCGTGAAAAATACTAATACATACATCCAAGAATCCAAACGAACTAATAGCCAAAATGACCATCAATGAATGAGTGGATGAAGACAATGTGGTATATATACACAATGGACTACTGCTCAGCCTTAAAAAGAAAACTGTCATTAGTGGCAACATGGATGAACCTATAGAACATTATGTTAAGTGAAATAAGCCAGTCACAGAAAGACAAATACTGCATAATCTATCTCACTCATATGTGGAATCTAAAAAGTTGTTCTTATAAAAGTAGAGAAGAGAACAGTGGTTCTCAGAGGATGGGGAGAGTAGAGGGAAGTGGGAGATTGTGAGAGATTGGTCAATGGGTACAAAACTACAGTTAGATAAGTGGAATAAGTTCTGGTGTTTTACTGCATAATAAGATGGCCAGAGTTAGCAGTAATATTATGGAATCATTCAAAATAGCTAGGAGAAAGGTTTAAAAATGTTATTATCACAAATAAATGAGAAATGATTAAGGTGATAGCCTACTTATCATGATTTGATCATTACACAATTTACATGGGTATCAAAATATCACATTGTACCCCATCACATTGTACTCCAAAAATATACACAATTATTATGTCAATCATAATTAAAATTTAAAAAAATCTTTTAAAAGTAGAGATATGAAAAAATGTAGAGAAACCCAAATCAGACTTCCAGAGATTAGAAATAATATGTGTGAAGTAAATGGTATACTAAATGACATTAGTGAGAAATTAGCCTGGAAAAAAATTAGGAACTTGAAGATGTATCAGTAGAAACAGTCTAAAATTAAACAACAAAGGAAAACATATTTTTTGAAGAAAGAATATTAATAATCAGTAGGGCAATTTTATGTACCCTAATAGGTAGGCAATTGGATTTTCTATATGCAGATGAAATATTTGAATTAATAGTGGTTGATAATTTTTCATATTTGATGGCAACTCTAACTCCAGAATTTTAAGAATCTCAAGAAGTTCCAACCACAAGAAACAGGGAGAAAACTATACCAAGGTAAATAAAGTCATGAGAAAGTTGCAGATGCAACCAAAGAAAAAACCAGTGTTTGTAGAAGAGTAGAAGAAAATGACAGGAGGTATCTTAAGAGAAACAATATAATAAGAATTATCAGTATTTTAAAATTACTGAAAGAAAAATAAAATGATTAATCTAGAATTTTATTACAGTAAAAAATCTTTCATTAAAAATGGTAAAACAGAGACTTTTTTAGACATGCAAAAGCTGAAAGCAATAATCACTATCAGAACTACACTATAAAAAAAAATGCCAAAAACATTGCTCAGGCACAAGGACAATGCAAAGAGAATAAAAACCAAACCTAATATTAGAAGAATGCTAAATAAATTCAAATTTTTAAAAATATCAAAAAGATTTGAACAGAGACTTTACAAAAAGGTATAAAGAAGGAAAAAAAAATACCATGCTCAACGTCTTTAGTCATTAGGTAAATGTAATAGTCCTTAGTGTAAATTAAAATCAGAATGAGATGGCCTGATTAGAATGATTTTAAAAACTGATGATATGAATTGTTGAGGAGATGCAGAACAACTGGGTCTCTCATACTTTGCCATTGAAAATAAAAATGTGGTGCATTTCTAATAAGTTTCCCGCTGAGACTGATGCTGCTGGTCTGGGGATCCCTGGAGCCCAGGATTTAAAGGCTGTGGTGAGCTGTGATCATGACACTGCATTATAGCCTGGGGAACTGAGCAAGCCCTTGTCTCAATCAATCCATAAATAATTAATTTTTAAAAATAAATGGATCCAAGATGGCTGAATAGGAACAGCTCTGGAGTGAAGTTCCCAGCAAGAATGCAGAGGGTGAGTAATCACCGCATTTCCAAATGAAGTTTTGCTGCTCACAGACCAGGAGATTCCTGGGTGGAAAAGCACCACAAGTCTCCAGCATGGCTGTTTCAGCCAGCGCAGTGGGTCTCTGCACAAAAATTCACACAAATCTGGACACTGTTTCAACTGGTGCTTGGAATGCCTGAGAGACAAAGTTACCCATTCAACTGAAAAAAAAAAAAAAGGGAGCTGAAACAGGGAGTCAGGTGATCTGGCTTGGCGGGTCCCACCCTCACAAAGACCAGCAATCTGAAACCTTCTGGATTGAGAGTTTCACAGCAAGCACAGTTGGACCTGGGATGGTCCAGCTCTGTGGGGGGAAGGGCGTCTGTCATTACAGAGGCAGTCCACCACTACCAAGGCAGTCTGCCATTACTGAGGCAGTCCACCATTACCGAGACAGTCCAACATTATTGAGACAGCCCACCATTACAGAGACAGCCCACCATTACTGAGGCAGACTGCCATTACCAAGGCAGTTCTAACTATATAAACAAAACTGCAAGGAAGTTCACACAGCAGCTGGGCAGAGCCCATGGCAGCTCAGCTTTGCCTCTGCTGGCAGACTGTGACTGGGCTACCTCCTCACTGGGCAGGACATCTCTGAAAAAAGGAAGCAGCACATCAGGAACTTATAAATAAAGCTCCACCTTTCCAGGAGAGAGCACCTGGGAAAAAAAGGTGGTTATGAATTCCGTTGCAGCAGATTTAAATGTATCTGCCCAACAGCTCTGAAGGGAATAACAGAGCTCACAGGTCAGCTCTTGAGCTCCTATAAAGAACAGACTGTCTCCTCAAGCAGTTCCCCAAACCCCATATATCCAAAGAGACGCCTCATAAAGGAGAGCTCAGGCTGACATCTGGCAGGTATCCTTCTGGGACAAAGATAACAGAAGAAGAAACTGGCAGTAACTCTTACCATTCTGCAGCTGCTGCAGGTGATCCTTAGGCAAGTAGGGTCTGGGGTGGACCTCCAGAAGTCCTACAACAGAAGAGCCTGACTGTTAGAAGGAAAACTAAGAAACAGAAAGAAATAACTTCATCAACAACAAAAAGGACATCCACTCAGAGACTCTATCTGAAAATTACCAACTACAAAGACCACAGGTAGATAAATCCACAAAGATGAAAAGAAACCAGTGCAAAAAGGATGAAAACACCCCAAACCAGCACACCTCTCCTCCTCCAAGGGATCTCAACTCCTCACCAGCAAGGGAACAAGACTGAATGGAGAAGGAGCCTGATGAATTGACAGAAATAGACTTCAGAAGGTGGGTAATAACAAACTACTCTGAGCTAAATGAACATGTTCTAACCCAATGCAAAGAAACTAAGAACCTTGAAAAAAGGTTTGACAAAATGCTAATGAGAATAAACAGCTTAGAGAAGAATATAAATGAACTGATGGAGGTGAAAAACACAACATGAGAACTTCGTGAAACATACACAAGTTTCAACAGCTGAGTCAACCAAGCAGAAGAAAGGATATCAGAGATTGAAGATCAACTCAATGAAATAAAATGAGAAGGCATGAGTAGAGAAAAAAGAGTGAAAAGAAATGAAGGAAGCCTCCAAGAAATATGGGGTTATGTGAAAAGACCTAATCTACATTTGATAGGTGCCTGAATGTAATGGAGAGAATGAATCCAATCTGGAAAACACTCTTTAGGATATTATCAGGTGAACTTCCTGAAACTAGCAAGGCAGGCCAATATTCAAGTCCTGGAAATACAGAGAACACCACAAATGTATTCCTTAAGAAAAGCAACCCTAAGGCACATGATTGTCAGATTTACCAGGGTTGAAATGAAGGAAAAAATGCTAAGCACAGCCAGAGAGAAAGGCTGGGTTACCCACAAAGGGAAGCCTATCAGACTTACAGCTGATCTCTCAGCAGAAACCCTACAAGCCAGAAGAGAGTGGGGGCTAATATTCAACATCCTTAAAGAAAATAACTTTCAACCTAGAATTTCATAAACAGCTAAACTAAGCTTCATAAATGAAAGTGAAATAAAATCCTTTACAAACAAGCAATTGCTCAGAGATTTGATCACCACCAGGCCTGCCTTATAAGAGCTCCTAAAAGAAGCACTGAAAATAGAAAGGAACAACCAGTACTAGCCACACCAAAAATGTACCAAATGGTAAAGAGCATCAACACAATGAAAAAACTGCATCAACTAATGGGCAAAACAACACGCTAGCATCAAAATGGCAGAAGCAAATTCACACATAACAATATTAACCTTAATTGTAAATGGGCTAAATGCCCCAATCAAAAGACATACACTGGCAAATTGGATAAAAAGTCAAAACCCATTGGTATGCTGTATCCAGGAAATCCATCTCACATGCAAGGATACACATGGCTCAAAATAAAGGGATGGAGGAAGATTTACCAAGCAAATGGAGAGCAAAAAAAAAGAGCAGGAGTTGCAATTCTAGTCATTGATAAAATAGATTTTAAACCAACAAAGATCAAAAGAGACAAAGAAAGGTATTACATAATGGTAAAAGGATCAATACAACAAGAAGAGCTAGTGATCCTAAATATATCTGCACCCAATACAGGAGCACCCAGATACATAAAGCAAGTTCTTAATGACCTACAAAGAGACTCAGACTGCCACACAATAATAGTGGGAAACTTTAACACTCCACCGTTAATATTAGACAGATCAACGAGATAGAAAATTAACAAGGATATCCAGGACTTGAACTCAGATCTGGACCAAGCAGACCTAACAGAAATCTACAGAAATCTACACCCAAATCCACAGAATATACATTCTTCTCAGCACCACATCACACCTACTCTAAAACTGACCACATAATTGGGAATAAATCACTCTTCAACAAATGCAAAAGAACGGAAATCATAAACAGTCTCTCAGATCACTGTGCAATCAAATTAGAGCTCAGGATTAAGAAACTAACTCAGAACTGCACAACGTCATGGAAACTGAACAACTGGCTCCTGAATGTTGACTGGATAAACAATGAAATGAAGGTAGAAATAAAGATATTCTTTGAAACCTATGAGAATGAAGACACAATGTACCAGAATCTCTGGGATAAATTTAAACCAGTGTCTAGAGGAAAATATATAATAATAAATGCCCACCAGTGAAGCAAGTAAAGATCTAAAATGGACACCCTATCGTCAAAATTGAAAGACCTAGAGAAGCAAGATCAAAGAAACTCAAAAGCTAGCAGAATACAAGAAATAACTAAGATCAGAGCAGAACTGAAGGAGACCAAGACACAAAAAAACTCTTCAAAAGATAAATAAATCCAGGAGCTGTTTTTTTTTTTTTTTTTTTTTTTTTAAAGATCAACAAAATAGACCACTAGCCAGATTAATAAAAAAGAAAAGAAGGAAGAATCAAATAGATGCAATAAAAATAATAAAAGGGATATAACCACTGATTTCCACAGATATGCAAACTACCATCAGAGATTACTACAAACAACTCTATGCACATAAACCAGTAAACCTGGAAGAAATGGATAAATTCCTGCACACTTGTACCCTCCCAAGCCTAAACCGGGAAGAAGTCAAAACCCTGAATAGACCAATAACAAGGGCTGAAGTTGAAGCAGCAATTAATAGCCTACTAACCAAAAACAGCCCAGGTCCAGATGGGTTCACAGCCAAATTCTAACAGGCATGCAAAGAGGACCTGGTACCACTCCTTCTGAAACTATTTTAAACAATCCAAAAAGAGAGAATCCTTCCCAAATCATTTTATGAGACCAACATCATCCTGATACCAAAATCTGGCAGAGACTCAACAAGAAAAGAAAACTTCAGGCCAATATCCATGCAACATAGATGCAAAAATCTTCAGTAAAATACTGGCAAACCAGTTGCAACAGCACATCAAAAAGCTTATCCATCATGATCAAGTAGGCTTCATCCCAGGGATGCAAGGCTGGTTCAACATACGCAAGTGTATAGATATAATCCACCACAAAAACAGGACCAAAGACAAAAACCACGATTATCTGAGTAGATGCAGAAAAGACCTTTGACAAAATTCAATAGCACTTTATACTAAAAACTCTCAATAAACTAAGCATCAACGGAATGTGCCTCAAAATAATAAAAGCCATTTATGACAAACCTACAGCCAGCATCATACTGAATGGGTAAAAACTGGAAGCATTCCCTTTGAAATCTGGCACTAGACAAGGATGCCCTCTCTCACCGCTCCTATTCGATATGGTATTGGAAGTTCTAGCCAGAGCAATCAGTCAAGAAAAAGAAATAAAGGGTATTTGATTAGGAAAGGAGGAAGTCAAATTGTCTCTATTTGCAGATGACATGATTGTATATCTAGAAGACCCCATCGTCTCAGCCAAAAATCTCCTGAAACTGATAAGCAACTTCAACAAAGTCTCAGGACACAAAATCAATGTGCAAAAATCACAAGCATTCCTATACACCAATAACAGACTTAAAGAGAGCCAAATCAAGAATGAACTGCCATTCACAATTGCTACAAAGAGAATAAAATAGCTAGGAATACAACTAACAAAGGATGTAAAGGACCTCTTCAAGGAGAACTACAAACCACTGCTCTACGAAATAAGAGAGGACACAAACAGATGGAGAAACATTCCATGGTCATTGTTAGGAAGAATCAATATTATGAAAGTGGCCATACTGCCTAAAGTAATTTATAGATTCAACACTATTCCCATCAACCTAGCTATGACCCTCTTCACAGAACTGGAAAAAACCACCTTAAACCTCATATGGAACCAACAGAGATCCCACATAGCCAAGATAATCCTAAGGAAAATGAATAAAGCCGGAGGCGTCATGCTACCTGATTTCAAACTATACTACAAAGCTACAGTAATCAAAACAGCATGGTACTGGTACCAAAACAGGGATATAGACCAATGGAACAGAACAGAGGCCTTAGCAGCAATGTCACACATTTACAGCCATCTGATCTTTGGCAAACCTGAAAAAAACGAGCAATGGGGAAAGGATTCCCTGTGTAATAAATGGTGTTGGGAAAACTGGCTAGCAGTGTGCAGAAGGCAGAAACTGAATCCCTTCCTGCCACCTTACACTAAAATTAACTCCAGATGGATTAAAGACTTAAACATAAGACCTAACACCATAAAAACACTAGAAGAAAACAGGCAAAACGATTCATCAGATAGGCATAGGCAAGGACTTCATGACTAAAACACCAAAAGCTTTGGCAGCAAAAGCCAAAATAGACAAATGGGACCTAATTAAACTGCAGGGTTTCTGCACAGCACAAGAAACAGTCATTAGAGTGAACCGGCAACCAACAAAATGGGAAAAAAATTTTGCAATCTACCCATCTGACAAAGGGCTAATATCCAGAATCTACAATGAATTAAAACAGATTTACAAGAAACAAACAAACAAATCCATTCAAAAGTAGCAAATGATATGAACAGACACTTTATAAAAGAAGACATAGATGAGACCAACAAACATATGAAAAAATGCTCATCATCACTGGTCATTAGAAAAACGCAAATCAAAACCACATTGAGATACCATCTCACGCCAGTTCAAATGGCGATTGTTAAAAAATCTGGAGACAACAGATGCTGGAGAGGATGTGGAGGAATAGTAACAGTTTTACACTGTTGTTGGGAGTGCAAATTAGTTCAACCATTGTGGAAGACAGTGTGGCAGTTCCTCAAGGACCTAGAAATAGAAATTCCATTTGACCCAGCAATCCCATTACTGGGTATATATCCATAGGATTATAAATCTTTCTATTATAAAGACACACGCACATGTATGTTCATCGCGGCACCGTTTGCAATAGCAAAGACTTGGACCCAACCCACATGCCCATCGATGATAGACTGGACAGGGAAAATGTGGCACATATACACCATGGAATACTATGCAGCCATAAAATACGATGAGTTTGTGTCCTTTGTAGGGACACGGATGAACCTGGAAACCATCATTCTCAGAAAACTGACACAAGAACAGAAAATCAAACACCACATGTTCTTACTCATAGTCAGTTGTTGAACGATGAGAACACATGGACACAGGGAGGGAAGCATCACACACTGGGTCTGTTGGCGGGTATTAGGGGAGGGAGAGTGGGGGGTAGGGAGTTGGGGAGGGGTAACATGGGGGAAAATGCCAGATTTAGTTGATGGGAATGGAGGCAGCAAACCACATTGCTGTGTATTTACCTATGCGACAATCCTGCATGCTCTTCACATATACTCCAGAACCTAAAGTGCAATAAAATATAAATAGTTAAATAAATAAATAAATATTCACTTCATCCTCACCGGGGGTGGTGGTGTGAAGCCACAATACCCCCCCACAAAAAAAAAAGGAAATAAAAATGCTTCTGGTACTTGAAAAATAAGTTTATCATTTTCTTTTACAGTTGAAATACACATAACATTCAACCTAACAATCCTATTCCTAGACATTTATCCAAATTAACTGAAAACTTATGCTCACACAAAAATCTTTACATTAGTGTATGGCTTTATTTATAATGGCCCAAAACTAGAAGCAAGACAAATGTCCTTCAACAGGTAAATGAATAAGGAAAATGTGATACATACATATAATTGAATAATACTCAGGAACAAAAAGGAATATATTTCTCCCATATTCAAAAACATCAATGAATCTCAAATGCATGTTTACTAAAAGAAAAAAGGCCACACCTAAAGGATTTCATATGTATATTCCATTTTTATGACCTTCTTTAAATAGCAAAAACTAAGGAACAGAAGCAAGTGAGAGAATACCCAGAAATACGGGTGAAGGAAGTTGTTCACTATAATGGTGCATTAAGGGGTTCTCAGGGGTTTATGATCGCATTCTCTATATTGTTTTTGCTGGTGATGTTTGTTATATGATTGTATATGTTTGGCAAAACTCATGAGTTCTACACCATAAAGAGTAAGTTTTACTTCATATAAATTATACCTGAATAAAATTGTGATAACAGAGAATGCGAAAATTTAGGACAAATGGGAAGCTGAATTGGAGAGAACCTCTAAAGTGCTTATACATTCAGGCAAACTTATGTATTAGGTGACTCTGGTTTGGATGGATGGTAAAATGTGGTGAGCTACTACAGATATGAAGTAAAATATATTAAAACATTCCTAAATGAAAGCATATTCATTGTCGAGAAGCTCATGGTCTACTGAGGGATCCCATCCTTTTGATTGACAACCATAAAAAAATGTAGTAAGAGCTATGTAGTAAGTGTGGGCAAAAGCCTGCCTGGAAGAGACATCAGTGAGGAGATAAAAAAGAGTGCCTAGAAGGAAAGAAGATATATTTATTTATTTTGAGTGGGAGTCTTACTCATTCTGTTGTCCAGGTTAGAGTGCTGTGTCATAATCTCAGCTCACTACAACCTCCACCTCCTGAGTTCAAGCGATTTTCCTGCCTTCCTGCCTTAGCCTTTGGAGTAGCTGGGATTACAGGCATGCGCCGCCACACCCAGCTAACTTTTGTATTTTTTAAATGGAGACTGGGGTTTCACCATGTTGGCCAGGTTGGTCTCAAACTCCTGACTTCAAGTGATCTGCTTGCCTTGGCTTCCCAAAGTTCTGGGATTATAGGCATGAGCCACCATGTCCATCAGGAAAGGGGATATTTTGTTGTGGGAATTCACTCAGGGTCTGGGGTATCTTATCCCCTCTATTGGCCCAAATTATAGGGAAACAATATGTGGCTATGAAACTGTGATTAATGCTATGATGGATGAAGACATTAGTAAGGCTACACTGAAATTGGCCGTGGGGGCTTCGGTATAAAATGTTGTAATTGCTTAACTGGAGGCTATGGGCTTGTTTCCTGTGACAGACCTCCTAGCTAAAGTGAAACTTACTGCTTTCTTGGCTCTGTTCTATAGCACAGAAAGGAATGTTTGGGAAAGCAGTATTGATTGCATTGCCCGGTTTGAGGCTGCCTGCAGCTAAGAATGTTAAAGCATTTCCTTTGCCATGATGTAGCCATACTTGTCTTTGGGCACGTACACCATAAGGGTTGGAATCTTTATAACTTACACACAGTGGAAGGATAGTGGAGTGATATGTAGTGTTATTTGGCACCTTACTCCAATGTGTGCCATTACTGAGGGACCCAACTGGGGGTAAATCTATCCCTCCTAGCCAAGCAGTACAAAATAAGTTCTCATTAGCCTAAACATTTTCAAGAAGTTAATATACATACTGGAATGCTTATACTACTAAATTCAAAAGATTATGTAGATTTTTTTTCAGAGGGGTCCCCATCATCAGTTGCTTGTATGTATTTATATAAATATTCTTTGCATTCCTAAGCATGTGTAAATGGATTTTAAAAAATCAGGTTAGCGTATTGTATACACTGTTACATTCTGAATGCTTTTAACTAAAATGCATCTTGAAAGTTGTCTATCAGTTTATAGCCAACTAAAATAAAATTTCATATTTTCTATTTGCATTTTTTAATTGTTTTCTAGCTGGTCATTTCAAAATTGGTGATTATTTTTCTGCTTTTCTTTATACTTTTGTGAAATATATTAAAATTTCTATTTATTGATAGTACTAATGAGCCACTTATGTGAATAATAACATATACAGTCACTTTTTTTTCTCACTTTCATTCCCTCCAACTTTAATAGTTTATATTCTGAGATCTTCTAGTTCGTCTTTTATCATCTCTCCTACTATTCAAGGTTTTGGCTCCTGAGGATACAGCAGTGAACAAAGCAAGAAAAATAAGTCTCATGCAGTTTAAATTCTAGTGAGGAGATACGGGCAATACATAAATTTAATACATGTTACACCATAAGATCTATGGAAATAGTAAGGTGAGGTTGAGCAAAAGAACATGCCGTGAGGAAGATGGTAAACTGCAGTATTAAGTAGATTAATCAGAGAAGGACTTACTAACAATTTGCCATTTAAGTAAAGATATGAGAAGGTAAAGGACTGAGATTTCTGATGTGCATTTCTTAGGGAAGACTATTCCTATTTTATTTCTCTTTGACTTTAAAAACAGCTTCTGCACAGCAAAAGAAACAATCAGTAGAGTGAATCGGCAACCAACAAATTGGGAAAAAATTTTTGCAGTTTACCCATCTGACAAAGGGCTGATATCCAAAATTTACAAAGAACTAAAACAGATTTACAAGAAAAAACTAACAAGCCCATTCAAAAGTGGGCAAAGGATATGAACAGACACTTTACAAAAGAAGACATACGTGAGGCCAACAAACATATGAAAAAATGCTCATCATCACTGGTCATCAGAGAAATGCAAATCAAAACTACATTGAGATACCATCTCACGCCAGTTAGAATGGCAATCATTAAAAAAGCTGGAGACAGCAGATGCTGGAGAGGATGTGGAGAAATAGGAACACTTTTACGCTGTTGGTGGGAGTGTAAATTAGTTCAACCATTGTGGAAGACAGTGTGGCGATTCCTCAAGGATCTAGAAATAGAAATACCATTTGACCCAGCAATCCCATTACTGGGTATATATCCAAAGGATTACAAATCGTTCTACTATAAGGACACGTGCACACGAATGTTCATTGCAGCACTGTTTACAATAGCAAAGACCTGGAACCAACCCAAATGCCCATCGACGATAGGCTGGATAGGGAAAATGTGGCACATATACACCATGGAATATTATGCAGCCATCAAAAACGATGAGTTTGGGTCCTTTATAGGGACATGGATGAACCTGGAAACCATCATTCTCAGCAAACTGACAGAAGAGCAGAAGATCAAACACCGCATGTTCTCACTCATAGGCGGGTGTTGAACAATGAGAACACATGGACACAGGGAGGGGAGCACTAC